>NC_142063.1:23158327-23468059 GCF_059756535.1 Pantherophis guttatus | reverse complement strand
GCATCCAGATTTGATCCCCTGCATCTCTAGGAAGGACTGGAACAACTCAACTTGTGCCTGAAACCCTGGAGAGCTGCCGCCACTCACTGTCAACAATCCAACTAGATGGATCAAGGCTGGGCAGTTTTTTATATTCCTACATTCCTGATGCTAATGGCTGAGGAAGCTTCAGGTACCACTGCATAAAGAATCAGCAGAACTGAATAAATGCAACCTACACAGAATATGTGAAGCTGGAGATTTCAGAGATGCAAGAGAACTATATGTGATTTTGGACCAGCTGCTTCATCCATAAGGAAGCCAGTTTAGTGTAATGGTTAAGGCACCAGGCTAGAAACTAGGAACTGTGAGTTCTAGTGCCACTGTAGGCATGAAGAGAGCTGGGTGACTTTGGGCCAATCATTCTCGCTTAGACTTAGGAAACAGATGATGGCAAACCGTGGAATGACAATGTCATCAAGAACACTGTCCAGACAGATGCCAAGAGTCATCACTGATTTGAAGGCACGTATGCATAAGAAAACTCTTCCTCCATGAGTAAGTTTCAGTGGCTACCTGTGCAGGCAGATACCCAGCCCCTCCTGCTGCATTATTCTGAGAATCTCAGAGGGATGCACATGGACAATTCAAAAACTTACTTCAGATAGCAAAACATCTGGGCAGCTGGTAAAAACCTTGGCCTCATTTTTACCATCCATCTCGGTCTCATTTGTCCTTCCGCAGAGGTGGTCGAGGAGGATTCTTCACCCACAGGCTATTTCCTCAGACTGATTAAATATATAATTTTAGGATCATTATTCAAATGATTTGATGACAGAAGTTCATTTGCTTCCTAATTAAAGCCAGAGACAGTCCCAACTTTGGGTGCGCACCTCTCACCTAAGGACCCCTCCCCACTGCAATATTGAAAGGGGGCCAACAGCTCCTGCCCGTTCTATAACCATCTGCTTGTGTTAAACAAACAGAATTTGCCAGACTTCCTGTATATAACAGGAAGAAGGATGCACAGAGTTTGACAATTTCAATGTGGTAGAAAGAGAAAGAGAAAAGCCTTGACCTCTTAGCAGTTACTTGACTATATTAACTTGTGCTTCAAACCTGCTTAAATGATCACCCCAGTATCATGATTTTGTGGAGAAAGGATTTTCTGACAGATAGGCCACAGTCAGTAAGGATGGGATCTCACCATTCCTCTACTCTGATACTAAGCACAGGAGCCCCCCAGGGTTGTGTGTTAAGCCCTTTCCTTTATTCCTCGTACACACATGACTGCACCCCATTGTATAAAACCAACGCAATTATTAAATTTGCGGATGACACAACAGTGGTGGGGCTCATTAATAAGAACAATGAGTCTGCTTACAAAAAGGAAGTACAAGAGCTGACATTGTGGTGTAAAGAAAATAATCTTACACTTAACACCAAAAAACTAAAGAATTTATAATTGACTTCAGGAGGAAGAGAGATGTACATTTACCATTGTACATAAATGGTGAGGAGGTGGAGAGGGTTGGTAGTTTAAAATTTCTGGGCATTTATATCTCGGAGGACCTCTCATGGACTATGAATGCTAACATGCTTGTGAAGAAGGCACAAAAGAGGCTGTACTTCCTGAGACTGCTCAGGAAGATAAATCTATCTCAGCATCTACTTCTGTCCTACTATCGCAGCACCATTGAGAGTGTCCTGACATACGACATTCTTGCATGGTATGGGAGCAGCTCTGCAGCGGACAAAAAAGCTCTACAGAGAATCATTAAAACTGCCCAGAATATCATCGGGCTCCAGCTACCAGCCCTGGACAACATCTTCGAATCTCGCTGTTTGAGGAAGTTGCATAACATTCTCAGAGACTCTTCCCATCCTGCTTATAATCTTTTTGGACTGTTGCCTTCTGGAAGAAGATACAGAACAATTAAAACTCAGACCACACGTTTTCTTAATAGTTTTAATCCCAGAGCTATAATTGCACTCAACAATGAACTAAAGGGCCACCATCGGTGAGCTGTTGGACAGCATTACTTGGTCTGTTGTGTGTATGTTTGTGTGGTTTAGGGGTGGGGAATTGAATCAGGCAGCATTTTTTTTTTTTGAGAGGCATGTTGAACTTGCCTGATTTGATGCTTTCAGACTGTAGCATAGGTAGGCAATTTTGCCTAAATTTGAAAAACTACGGCTGCATAAACACTATTCATATTCCTCTGATGTGCCTTGCTGCTGCTTTTGCAAAAGCTCCAGCCCTGCTGCTTTGAGAGACAGCACCTTTCCCTCCGTGAGGCATTCTTTAACTCAGAAGAAATGCTGACCATTCAGGAAGGTGTTGCCATGCCAACTGGCATCTTTCAGGGATCCAGGCAGGACAAAGCTGAAGGGAGAGAGACTACTAGCCTTATGACTGGGGATTTCAGGGACAAATTGCCTTAGTGGTGAGATGACTGACTGACTGACTATTTCCCACCTTTATTAATTTTACAAAAAACTCAAAGTGGTAGGTATATTCAACACACCTTCCTCCTCCTATTTTCCATACAACAGCAAGCCTGTGAGGTGAGTTGGACTGAGAGAGAGTGACTGGCCCAAAGTCACCCAGTCAACTTTAATGCCTAAGGTGGGACTATAACTCACAGGTTCCTGGTGATTGGCCCCACAAGCTTTTGTGCCTAACGTGGGACTAGAACTCACAGTCTCATAGCGATTGGCCCCAAATCACCCAGCTGGCTTTCATCCCTAAGGTAGGACTAGAACTCATTTTCTCCTGGTGATTGGCCCAAAGTTTTTTTAAAAAACCCAGTTTTTGTGCCTAAGGTGGGACTAGAACTCATAGTCTCCTAGCAATTGACCCCAATTCACCCAGCTGGCTTTCATGCCTAAAGCGGGATTACAATTCACCTTCTCCGGTGATTGGCCCAAAGTCACCTCACCAGCTTTTGTGCCTAAAGAGGGATGAGAATTCACATTTTCCCACTTTCTTGCCTAGTGCCTTAACCCAGGGGTGGGATTAAAAATTTCAGCAACCAGTTCTCTGCCTGGTTGCTGTGTGGGTGTGACCATGGGGGCGTGGCCTACTCGACCTCCTCCACCATGGCGGGGGGGAGGTATTTTCACCCTCCCCAGGCTCTGGAGGCTTTCCTCAAGACTCCAGGAAGGCGAAAACGGCCTTCCCTAGGCCCCAGAGGCCCTCTGGAGGCTGGAAATGGGGCCGCTTCTGGAGTTCTGGTATTTCCAGTAGGCCCGTTTTGTGCCCTCCCCAGTCTCCAGAGACTTTCCTGGATCCTCCAGGTGGGCGAAAATGGCCTTCCCCAGGCACCGGAGGCCCTCCAGAGGCTGGAAATGGCCCATTTCTGGTAGGGTGCACACCCTGCAGTTACCTGGCATCCAAAACAGGCTGTGTGGAGACTCCTGGGAGGGAAAGGGAAGGGTGGGCAGGATCAACCAGTACTTGGAACAACCAGTTTGGCAAACCAGATTAAAATTAACAGCCAGTTTGCCTGAACCGGTCCAAACCAGCTGAATCCTACCCCTGCCTTAACCACTATATCAAACTGACTGGTCAATAATGGCCTTATTGGGAGTCTCCTCTCTCAGAGAGCAGAATGCACCTGCTGCTGGATAGGCCATGCCATGCCAAGTTTTCAATGAATTGTCTGAGCCTGAAAAAGAAAAGTAGATTCTGGTTTTCTGGGTGAGAATGGAAGTTGCTACAAACCATGGAAAAAGAAAGTGGCAGGTAGAAAGTGTGCAATTCAGGTGGACTGGAAAAACTGCCACACTGGGAGCTGCAATAATACTTGTGCAACCTTTCTTTTGCTCATAAAATCAATACCAGTTTGCAGTTTGTTTGTTTATTTATTAAATTACTATACTGCCCATCTTGCCTAAGTGGCTCTGGGCAGTTTACAACAACATAATAAAAGAATATACTGTAAACAAAGGACTAAAAGCACAGCAAAAAGCAGGATTAAGAACAAGGTTAAACTTTACAAGTTAAAAGTAAACTCAAAGTTTTTTTAAAAAATCAGAAGGCTTAAACATCAGCAAGATGGAGAGAGGGCCCTCAAGCCACCAGACATTTCCAGGGTTTGATCATAGACTCCCATGCCAATTGGCAGAACCCACTCTTAACACTCTTCTGGAAAACCAGAAGAATGGGGACTCACCTCACCTCCAAGGGGTAAGATGTTCTAAAAGGTGAGGGCAATAGCAGAGACCTAGTCTTCTAGATCCCACAGATCAAAATTTTTGGACAATGAGATTTGCAGCATGCCTTTCCTGCTTGATCAGGTGGGACAGGTCCATGTAACTGGGACAAGGCAGCTCCTCAGGTACCTTGAGGTACCATGCCCTGAAGTGTCATGTATTTTATGCAGAAGTCATGAAGTTGATATATTTGAACATAAACAGAAACATCCTGGCCCATGGAAGCAAAATATACTGTGGGAAGAAATATCCATCTGGTTCAGTTCTAAGCCGGGAGAAAGGCACTGGAAACAAAATGGAGGCTGGAGGATGATTGGAAAAAGGGTTTAATTGTGAAGCAGAACCACATGGGTTCTGGTGCAGTTGACCACATGGAGTTGAAAGTGAGGAAGTATTTATACCTTCTCTTGGGCTTTGCACTTGATCTTCCTGTTCCTGTGCAAGAACATGTATTCTATTGGCTGTTGTCAGACTCCCATGGGGCCATGTAGGGATTATGTAGGGGTCATAGCTGGCTCTATAGGCAAAGTACAAATCCTACGTGTTTGTATGAGCTAAGTTTGGTTGAAGTTTCTGAGGGTGATGCAATGAAGGGCCTTGTGTTCTGAAAGGGTGTTGGGTAATTCCTATTGTAGCTTAATGATTTTGTCCTGAAGGATAATCCCATCATCCTGGAGCTGAAAGTCTTTTGTTTTGTAGATAGGCTGGCCCAGTCTTTCTTAATGGACACAAAATATCTGCTGAGGGCTATTGAAACAGAGTCCGCTTCCTGCCTCTAAAAAAACATGTTTCTCCATTTCTCATTTAGGGAAATATAATATTCTGCCTTTCCAACATTTCCCAAAATATTTTATTCTTCTAGGAGGGGGGTGGCTTCCCACAATATGTTAAAGTTCTGAGAGGAAATAAGAGTATTCCACCTCTGGACACAGTTATGGAGATATAGACAAGCATTATAGGGGACATTGAGCAAATTAAGCAATGGACATGCATCCATTAAACAAGGGTGATACTCAACAATTATGGCTAAAACCTGTCATTTCTGAGCTCTGAAAGTACTGAGTCCTTGCTCCTTTAATCACATTAGCTCAATTGTTACAGATTTCTTGCACTCTAAACTCTCACAGATTTTGATTTATGATTACCATTACAAAATTTATGAACAACAATAACAGTGGAACAAAGGTAAGCTGCTCCCAAATTGCCAGATGTTCTGAACGATGGGAAGGATTCTTACTGGGTTTTGAAAGGGTGCTGAAAATTTATCTTAATTCCCCTCTGTCGTCCTCTGAGTCTTCTCTGGGTCTTCCCAGCAGCCAGGAAAACGCTTTAAGGAAAATTGCAGATGACAGGCCCTCCTGACTGACACGCCTCATTCATCCTGGCAAGAGAGCAATCTGGCTATTCGATGCTGCAAACTGCAGCATGAACGAACCTTTGGGCAACTTCAGCTATAGGCGTTATGCACTCAATATGTTGTTTTACTGCTCCTGGCTGGCCAGATGGACCCAGCTGCTGGAAGTAAGAAACTATGCTCTGTCAACATGATGATTGATTTTCCTCTGTTGACAGGTTTCATTTTAAAACAAATCTGTCAAGATGGATCTATAGTGAACACATTTTCTCCTAACCCTGCTGAACCTAGAACACAGGCCTTTTTCTATATCTACCTCCTGTGGTTGAGTCAAATATGTGGCTTGATTATTTACTTTGTGGAAGACTTTCTCTGGAAGAAATTATACTGAAAAGGATGCTTCAGACCCCATGCACGGTTCAGTGGAAGAAGGTCTCTAGCTTGATCCCTGCCATCTCTGGTTAAGAGACCTCAAGTGACATAGCTGGGAAAACAGACATATCTGACATGTGCTGAATGATTATTCAGCAGCGTTACACACCACCTCCAGACGTATTTGGTGAGTTCGCAGGCAATTTGATGTGCTGCTTTTTTACAGGTGCTAAAAACTGCCTTCCCCTAGTGGAATGTGCTAATTGGTAACTAGATCAGAGGTACTGTAGCGGGTTGCCCATCAATTTTTACAAAAATGTGGACCTTAATTACCCTTACAAGGGAGAAAAAAAAAACAATGAAATATTCAATCATTTCATCTTTATGAGTCTTGCTTCTTTGGCCTGGTTTAGAATAGGAGTGTCAAACCGGCTGCCCACGGGGCCAGATGCATCACATGCAGACCACGCCCACCCCAGCTCCGCGAATGGGGAAAATGTCACTAAACATCACATGACGACAACATGACGCTGAGAGTTTGACACCCATTTTCTAGAAAAAGGAGTGAGCAGCTTTGGCCCCTTTACAACCTGTGAGCTTCGGCTCCCAGAATTCCTGATCCAGCATGATGTCTATGATCGTTCTTCCTGAGATCAATGGGCTTCCACTTTGCATTCCTATTTGGTTTTTCAGTTCTGATCTGGGAATCTCCCATTTTTTACGCTTCTCCAACTCTACTGTTACCAGCGTACTGTTAAGTAGCTGAACATGGAGTATTGCTGGACTTACCTTTCTGCTTTCTGAATGTGACTTGGCTGCCACCTGCTGTAAACGCAAGCCTGTTGCATGTTCTCTCTGACCAAAGGACCAGCCAAAATTTTCTTTGCCTTAGCTTTAAATTAAAAATGGAAATTGCCAAAATTCAGACTAGGTTATAAATAATTCATGAATTAAAAAAAGATAAATATGTTATATATATATATAATAATTCATGAATTAAAGAAAGATAAATATGATATATATATATATATATATATATATATATATATATATATATATATATATATATATATATAATATTTTGCTGATAAAAAAAATAAAGGGAGCTGAAAGGTGAAAGGAAAGCAGTATGCTCCCTCCCACATGTTGGGGTAAACCAGGTGCCTTGATAGAAAAACACTTTATTTATGTGTGTGTGTCTGTGTGTGTGTGTCTGTGTAATTATATACAATTTGATAGATTTGTGTCCCATTTTACCTCCAGTAGCTCAAGGAGGTGGACACAAACTTCCTTTTTTGCAACACCACAAGAAGCTGAGCTAAGAGAAAATGCCTGGCCCAAAGTCAGCCAGTGAGTTTCCATGACAGAGGGCAGACCTACCCAGTTATTAGCCACGTATAGCATGCTAGAGGAGGCGCTCTGGAATATCTGTAGATTCAGCCTTATTTGCACAACTAAATTAAGATTATGTATTATTTTCCTCTGAGGCCTCTTAACTGTTTTAACACACCAATACAATACCTACTATCCAAACAATGCCAAGATACAGGGAATAATTTGACTGTCCTTACACCATATCTTCTCATGCTAAAAAAGATCTGGGTGTTCTTTTCAACCTACCCCAGATTCATTCAAACCTCTGGCTGTTTCACACAGCTTCTCCATTCCTGGAATACAGTCCTTCTAATGGAATTCATCCATTCAGATATTCAAATAGAATAGAATAGAATAGAATAGAATAGAATAGAATAGAATAGAATAGAATAGAATAGAATAGAATAGAATAGAATAGAATAGAATAGAATAGAATAACAGAGTTGGAAGGGACCTTGGAGGTCTTCTAGTCCAACCCCCTGCTTAAGCAGGAAACCCTACACCACTTCAGACAAATGGTTATCCAACATCTTCTTTAAAACTTCCAGTGTTGGAGCATTCACAACTTCTGGATGCAAGTTGTTCCACTGATTAATTGTTCTCACTGTCAGGAAATTTCTTCTTAGTTCTAGGTTGCTTCTCTCCTTGATTAGTTTCCACCCATTGCTTCTTGTCCTAACCTCAGGTACTTTGGAGAATAGCTTGACTCCCTCTTCTTTGTGGCAGCCCCTGAGATATTGGAACACTACTATCATGTCTCCTCTAGTCCTTCTTTTCATTAAACAAGATATACCCAGTTCCTGCAGCTGTTCTTCATATGTTTTAGCCTCCAGTCCCCTAATCATCTTTGATGCTCTTCTCGCCACACTTTCTAAAGTCTCCACATCTTTTTTACATCGCGGCGACCAAAACTGAAATCTAATCTTATTTCACTTCTTCAAGGCTTCACTTCTTCACTCAACCCCTCCAAGACCGAGTGGCTGTGGTTTCCGGCGCCCCGATATAGTCAGCAGGTGCCATCGCTGACTATTGGGGGTGAATCTTTGCCCCCAAGGAAAGGGCTCACAATCTGGATGTCCTCCTGGATGCACGGCTGTCTTTAGAAGAGCATATGACGGCCGTGGCCAGGGGGGCCTTTTATCAGGTTCGCCTGATTCACCAGTTGCAGCCCATTCTGGACTGGGACACCCTGCGCACGGTCACTCATGCCCTTGTTACTTCCCGGTTGGACTATTGTAATGCTCTCTACATGGGGCTCCCCTTGAACAGCACTCAGAGGCTCCAACTGGTCCAGAATGCGGCCGCGCGGGTGGTTATGGGTGCAACTCGTTGTGCCCACGTGACACCCCTCCTGCGCGAGCTGCACTGGCTCCCAGTGGTCTTCCGGGTGCGATTCAAGGTGCTGGTTACCACCTTTAAAGCGCTCCATGGCATAGGACCCGGGTACCTTTGAGACCGACTTCTGCCACCAATAGCCTCCCACCAACCAGTTCGCTCCCACAGAGAGGGTCTCCTCCGGGTGCCATCGGCCAAGTTATGTCGGCTGGCGACACCCAGGGGGAGGGCCTTCTCTGTGGGTGCCCCAGCCCTGTGGAATGAACTGCCCCCGGAAATACGTAAGATCTCCGACCTCCGGGTGTTTCGCTGCGCACTGAAGACCCTGTTGTTCCTCCAGGCTGGGCTATCAACATAATAGTTTTAAATTGGGGTATTTAAATGTCTGAGGTTTTAAATTTGAGCCAAATCTATTTAATTATTTTAAATTTTAATCGCTGTTTTGTCTTGTGTTTTTAAATAGGCTGTACACCGCCCTGAGTCCTTCGGGAGAAGGGCGATATAGAAATAAAATTATTATTATTATTATTATTATTATTATTATTATTATAGATAGTCCTTGACTTACAACCGCAATTGAGCCCAAAATTTCTGTTGCTAAGCAAGATGTTGTCAAGTGAATTTTGTCCCCTTTTACGACCTTTCTTGCCACTGTTGTTAAGTGAATCACCACAGTTCTTAAGTTAGTCACCCAGTTGTTAACTGAATCTGGCTTCCCCACTGACTTTGCTTATCAAAAAGGTGATCACATGACCCTGGGAAGAGAGCAACATGCCAGTTGCCAAGAGCCCAAATTCTGATCATGTGACCATGGGGATGCTGCAGTGGTCGTAATGGTCATGCCACTTTTTTTAATGCTATTGTAACTTTGACTAGTCAGTAAATAAATGATTGTGAGTCAAGGACTACCTGTAATTACCTGGGTAGCTTCCAGAGAATTTAAATTTACAGGGGCCAGCAAATCATGTAGCAGAGTAAGAAACAAATTCCTTTCCTTGTCTTTCTGTGAAAGGCAGTATTCATCAGCTCCAAGAACCGCACCGACATTCAGATGAAATATGGGAAGTATCTGTGAATGATAACAAGACATAATTATTGAAAGACCAGTTTGGAAAGCACCAATACCTATCATTGATTGGTCATGAAACACCCCAGCATTTTCTGCCCATCGAAGTGAACCTAAGATGCTGTTATGAACATCAGAACAGAAATGAATTTCTGTATCTTCCACTACTAATCTGGTGTGACTTACACAGCATTAGCAAGGCTTGGATGATAACACAAACTTCTCACCTGGAAACAATCGATTCGTCATCTTTATCTTCTTAGCAGGCAGGCAGGCAGGCAAATACAATACAGGCTCTTGAATTTGGCCAGTACAGATGAGCTTTCAGTTCAGTTTTTACAAGAAGTCTTTCCCCCAGATTTTTAAATCTTTTCATGTGCAGGATAGGAAAAGAAATTTGAAGGTAGGAAAAAAATGAATGTGGGAGAAAACATAACTGATAGATTCACCCCTTCTGGCACTCTGACATTGCTCCTCAGCAATTGCCTCTTCAACACTGCAGTCAGAATCAGTCAATTGCTACAAGGAGTTGGATCTTTGCTTAACTCAGAATGCTACCAGCCAAAACTGGTTGATGTAGAACAGGGGTGTCAAAATCACACTGTCATCACAGCAGTGTCACATGATGTATCGTGACTTTTTTCCCCTTCGCTAAACCAGGCATGGGTGTGGCCAGCGCATGACGCATCTGGTCTGCAGGCCGTGAGTTTGACAGCCCTGATGTAGAAGAACATTGCAGGTATTCCTGCAACACTGCATTGCCCCTTATAGATGCCATAAGGGCCATCTTCATCCAACCTGACCAAACATCTCTTGGCAACTGATTGCCCATTGTATCAAATCATTTGCGAGAACATAAATGAGCTACTACGATTGTTGGCTGAGCAGGGATAAAAATAGCCAGAGAAATTATTGAAGCCTGAGAAACGGGGCCCTTGTCAATCAACAGGACTGCTGATTGACTATCAGCTTTATCAGGTATTTAGGAGCCAAGGGGACAGCAACACAAATAACAATCAATGTCTTAATACCAGCCATCAACACCTTAATTAATAACTAAAAGCTACACACAGCCAGGAACCATATAAATATAATGCGTAGAACAACCCTGTGCACATATTCTGGAGAGAGAGAGAATTTCCCTAACGATGGGCAGCAGGAACCCAAAAGCTTGGAAGAATAAACCTTTGGTCCCAGTGACCGACTCAGATTGAGTCCTGCAACATTATCATGGGACACATATATCTGCCTTCATTCACAAATCATTTCCCATTCAAATCTGACCAACATCTTTTAGTAGCTTATATGTGTTGCTTAATTTTATCAAAATGAGAGAAAGAGAAAGGGAGACTGTAAAGTGGTTCATTATTTTTATTTTTCCTATGAAACTGATCTTTTCCTTTAAACATATTTTTGGTACAAGGCCACTTCCTACCTCCTTTCAGGGCACCTCATCGTATTTTGTGTGACCTCAATCGGGTATACTTCTGGAATAAAGGACTCCTTATAATCAGATTGAATTCCAAATACAAGATGGACAGGCAGTTTCTTTATTCTTCCAGTGTGCAATTGCACAGAGCAGTGAACAGGCATATTTTTTGTACTCCATATTTGTGACTATGATTGATCGTCCAGCTACCTTCAGCATGTAAGCTTAATAAACATGTCGTTCAACAGCATCCAGATTGTAGCAATTCTCTCCACTATACTGAAGAACATAATTTTTAAATTCCCTTTCTGTCCTGGCTATAACACCTGATACTGGACAGATATCAATCAGATATGGATCAGTAAATCAGTGTTTGCTGTGATGTCACAGCAAAAAAAACCAAAATTTAATCCTGCAGTAGAGCCATTTTGCTTCTTCAAATCTTTTCCTGTTTCCTTAGTTCAATTACTTGGGAGTAAACTCCATTGAACTGTTTTCTTTTCCTTAAAAACAAATAAAACATGATATTTCTTTTGACTCTTTGGTCTGCTTTCCTTCTGAATAAAATATATTGGAAGAAAGATTTTTAACACATTTTCCTAAAAAAAAAAACCCACAAACATCAAAAATATGATTCATTATAGTTTAGCTTTTAAAATAAGATTGCAAGAAGTAGCACAGTGTGACTATATTTTTAACAAGGCAGCTTCTCATCTATTGAATGAAATACCTCAGGAATTCTTTCACTGCCTTGTTGTCATTGCTGCTTTTCAAAGAAATTACTTTGCAAAATATCTTAGGCTAGTCCAGACTATTGTCTACTCATTTCCCAAGTAAATTCATACCCAAAACAGGCTTGGATCTTTTGATACTAACTATTAAAAAGAAACAGACTTAACAAAAGAGGAGGTGGAGTTGCAGTATATATGAAAGATCACTACATCTCTACAGAAATACACAAAACCAAGGATGAAAACCTTCTAGAATCCATATCGGTCAATATAAAAGGGGGAAAAATGACATTGCTATAGGCGTATACTGCAGGCCACCCAACCAAGCAAAAGAAATAGATGAACTCTTTGCTAATCAATTGACAAATGTATGTAGAAAACATACCACAGTAGTAATGGGAGATTTTAACTACTCTGATGTCAACTGGGAGACAACTCTGCAGTAAGTGGGAGATCGAATAGATTCCTAACCAACTTAGCTGACAAGATGATGTCAAGAAAGCGAAGACTCAGAATGAAGAAAGACTTGAAACAAAAGTCAAAGATAATTTTTAAAAAGTTTCTTTCAATATATAAATAACAAGAAAAAAGTCAAGGAAACAGTTGATCCACTAAAGAGAGAAGATGGTAAGGAAGTAACAGGCAGTAGAGAGAAAGCAGAGCTGCTCAACTCATTTTTTTGCATCCGTCTTCACACAAAAAGAAACTATAGCCCAACCTACCAATCTATCAACCCAGGAAGATACTTGAAAAGATAATTTAAAAAACAGATCTATAAACATATAGAAACAAATAAAGTTATAACTAGTAGCCAGCTGAGATTTGTTAAAAACAGATTATGCCAAACCAATCTTATTTCATTCTTTGATAGAGTGACTAAATGCTGCAGAAATAGTATACTTAGACTTCAGCAAGGCATTCAACAAGTAGACCACAACCTACTTCTTGGTAAATTATAAAAATGTGGGATAGATAGCATCACTACTAGATGCAAATGGCGGCACTTACGAGACCGCCTTCTGCCACCAATAGCCTCCCACCGGCCAGTACGCTCGCACAGAGTGGGCCTCCTCAGGGTGCCTTCCGCCAGACAATGTCGGCTGACTACTCCCAGGGGGAGAGCCTTCTCTGTGGCGGCGCCCACCCTCTGGAACAACCTCCCCCCAGAGATACGTACAATAACAGACTTCCGGATTTTTCGTCGGGCCCTGAAAACCCATTTATTTCAACTAGCTAGGCTGGCTTGAGTTAATTTTAATTGATTTTAAATTGGGTTGTTTTAATTTACGGCCAAAATATTTAATTATTTTAAACTGCTTTTAAATTTTGTATGTATTGTTTTTTACTTTGGCTGTTCACCACCCTGAGTCCTATTTTGGAGAAGGGCGGTATAGAAATTTAAATAAATAAATAAATAAATAAAATGATTAGAATGCAGTACTGCAGGCTACTTCTGCTGACTGCCAGCTCCGGCAGTTTGGCAGTTCGAGACTCACCAGTTCGAGACTCACCTAATCAAGGTTGACATAGCCTTCCATCCTTCCAAGGTCAGTAAAATGAGGACCTAGATTGTTGGGGACAATATGCTGACTCTGTAAACTGCTTAGACAGGGCTGTAAAACACTGTGAAGCAGTATATACGTCTAAGTGCTATTGCTATCTCCACCAGATGGATTTGTAACTGGCTGACAAACCATACCCAATGCATAGTCCTTAATGGTACTACATCTATATGGAGAGAAATAAGCAGTGTGGTACCACAAAGTTCTGTCTTAGGCCCAGTACTCTTCAATATCTTCATAAATGACCTATTCTATTCTATTCTATTCTATTCTATTCTATTCTATTCTATTCTATTCCATTCCATTCCATTCCATTCCATTCTTTGTACATATTATTTTATCTTTTGATGGGGAGCCACCTAGAGTTCGGTTTAAAATGGTCAAATAAATGTTTGAAATAAATAAATGGCAATATTGCTGTGATGGTTTGTGTGTGATGGACTATAGCACGGGTGTCAAACTCGCCACATCACGTCACCATCACGTGATGTTTCGTGATGTTTTTCCCATTGAAGGAGCTGGGGTGGGCGTGGCCTGCGCGTGACGCATCCAGCCCGCGGGCCGCCAGTTTGACACCCCTGGACTACAATGAAGAGACAGTTTCCCAGGAAGGAAGCACATTCCAAGGAGAGGGGGTGAAACAAAAGACAAAACAGTCCAGAGCTGGATCAGAAAAAGAGGAAGGGATTCAGGGTAGTCACTCTGTAGAACTCCTAGGGCCGTGATGGCAAACCTATGGCACGCAGAGTCATTTTTCCGGGCACGCGAGCCATCACCAAGCTCACCTGAAACTGCACATGTGCACATGCCCCAGCTGGTGTTCAGGCTTCTAGTGCGCATGCACGCAATTCAGGGGACCCAGCTGGTCTTTGGAGCACTCCTGCGCACGCGTGCATGTGTGTGCATGCACACGAGATGACTGATGCACAGTATGCGCAAGCACAGACAGTGTTTGCGCACATGCATTGCATGCATGAAAGCTGTGCGCATGAGCATATGGTGAGATTGCACACGCAACACGTACTAGTGCGCATGCATGAAAGCTGCATGCATACGTAGATGGTGCAGTTGCACACGCAGCACATGGTGGAGGTGCATGTAGCACATGTGGAGGAGCTGCGCAAAACCACAGATGGCACATGAGCGTGCACAGCACGCGAAGCACATTCCTCTTCAGCACTCGATAAGTAAAAGGTTCGCCACCGCTGTCCTAGGGTATATCCCAGTGGTGAAATCCAAATTTTTTTACTGCAAGTTCTGTGGGCATGGCTTGATGGGCATGGTGTGGTTTGGTGGGCGTGGCTTGGTGTGCGTGGAAGGGAAAGGATACTGCAAAATCTCCATTCCCACCCCACTCTGGGGCCAACCAGAGGTGGTATTTGCCGGTTCTCCGAACTGCTCAAAATTTCCACTACTGGTTCTCCAGAACATGTCAGAACCTGCTGGATTTTACCCCTGGTATATCCATTGGAGTTTGATCTAGCACAGGTTTGGTCTGGCAAGATTCTGTCTGCCTGGTGTGAGCAAATAAGGAACTGAACTTTGGCTGGACTTTGTCCTGTCATTCTTAGGTTATCATTCTCAGTATATAATGGGTGAATGAGAGGTCTTTAGAGCTCTGGTATGATAGTTTGGACCCTGACTTTCCTGGAAAATATACCTTGTTTATTAAAGGTGTTATAGAAACAAAATGAAGACACAGCCTGCCATAACTTTTTCTCCATCCTGAGGAGTCCAGATACAGGATCTTCACTACTTAAAACATTTGATGCATTCTAGGAAAAGGAACTTTTTAAAAAAAAATCATTTGCATCATTTGTAGCAAATGTATATAAAAATAAGCATGTAAAATTAAACTTTAAAAATGTACAATGTTAATTAAAAGAACAATATGGAGATGACCAGACATTTTTTTTCCTTCTGGTATAAAACACTTTCTTTAATTGGTTCCAATTAAAATGGCAACAACACAAAACACATCAAGATTTTAGGAAGCCCGTGAAGAGTGGGAACAAATTGTGACAAGTAGGAAGAAATAGACTATGTTTTCATCTGTTCTGGATGTAGCTCATGCAATTCCATACAAACCTTCCTACATGTTTAATAAATCACAGGCTAGAGCCAAGCTCTAAACATCCAAATACTCTTAATACCTGGAGTAAACAGGTATTTTAAATCATTAAAAACAATTTTTAAATTAACTTCTTTTTAGGTTAGCAGCACCTCTGCTTAATTTTTTTCTGGTATTGGATTGTTGTCTTTGATAAGGATGCCATCTTAGGAGGGGTGGGCTTCAAAAATTTTAGCAAGGGGTTCTTTGCCCGGTTGCTGGGTGGGCGTGGCCATGGTGGGTGTGGGCTCATCAGCCTCCTGCACCATGGTGGGGAAGGGCGTTTTTGCCCTCCCCGGGCTCCGGAGGCTTTTGTTGAGCCTCCGGGAGGGTGAAAATGGCCTCCCCAGGCTCTGGAGGCACTCTGGAGGCCAGAAACAGGTACATTTCTGGCCTTCCTGAACTTCCAGTAGGCCTGTCTTTTGCCCTCCCCGAGCCGCCGCATGCGCCCGGCATTTACCTGCATCCAAAAGGCGCCACCTGGGGACTCCTGGGAGGAGTAGGGTGGGGTGGGCAGGGCCAGCCAGGAGTGGGATTTGGGGGTTCTCCGTACTGCACAGAATCTTAACTAGAGGTTCTCCTGAACCCTGCAAACCCCCAGCCCACCCCTGCATCTTAGGCACCAGTAGATCTCCTTCCCCAATGGGAGATTCCTCAACTCAATGTGCTGGACTTAACCATTTGGTGGACAGAACAAGTCAAACGGGCAAGAGTTTGTAGCAGATAATCAGATGGAAGGCGAAACATGAAACAGATACAAGAAGGAAGGAACTTTGTCCGTTCCACTAGACAAACATACAATATGAACACAGCAGAAGAATGCAGCAGAGAGAACAGATGGCTTTGTCTTGTGATTTTGCTGAATGAAATGCTTCAAGCACCCTTGTCCCCAAATAGCTTTGCTATATTTCCTTAAAGACACACAGGAAACTGGAAATTGCTCTGGCTTCTCAAAAAAAATAATTCAAATTCTGTGCTACTGAGCAAATACTGCAAGGAGGGTAAGAAATTACAGGGAATGCAAAGGATATTTGACATATGTCAAATATTCAAGTTTTGAAAGAATGTGGTGTGGTTTTTTTCAAAAGCCTTAGTGATGCCCTTGGAACATAAGCCAATCAAATATACTTTTAAGTAACTTGAAATGTCAGCCTACTAATATGAAGAGATGGTTGTGTATTCCTTGTTCACTGGGAGTCAATTGGGGACATATACTGGTCCACGAACAGATCATTCTAACCTCAGTGAAATAAATAAAATGTGGATCATTATCTTGAGTAGAAAAACACTTCCTACTTAATCTGCCTACCTGCATTAACCACCACAGAATTACACTGTATTTTTAAAAAAGAAATTCTTTTAGAACTTGGCTGCTTCAGAAATTAAATATTGATCCTTTGCTTCTGATCACATGGCAAGAAAGGTATTTTTAATGTTCATCTGTCAGAACTGAGAGATGGATTGAATGCCTCGCTTGTCCTTTCTCTGTCATAATCCTTGAAGGAAAAAAAAAGGTGAAGAGAATAGACTACGTATCAGCAAAATACAAGAATCCGCTTACATTTTGTGCAGCATGCTCTCCCTGAGGAGGGGGTAAAACATTAAAAGGCTAACCTGGAAAGCTGAAAACATGCCTCCCTCATCTTTTCAAATATAGGAGTGTTTCATTTTCCTAGATCTTTCTCTGATATCCTCACAGCAAGCTTTTTGCACTTCTCCTTATAGGTTGCTTGTCTTTGGGATCAGATTTACAGATTAAATAGAGTTGGAAAGGACCTTGTAGGTCATCGAATCCAACCCAACCCTCTCCACCTCATCCAAGCAGGAGACCCTACACCCATGATGGTGATATGGTACATAGATCAGTGGTGCATTGCCCCCAGTTCACAAGAACCAGTAATAAAACCAACAGGAGGCTCCTCCCACTGGTTCGGATGTCGTCATTGGCGATCTGTGCATGCTCACTTCGCTCCCGCACGTGCACAATCCCATTGCAAACCGGTAGTAAAGGTAAGTAGAACCCACCCCTGACGTAGATGATGATAGGTGGCACACAGAGCCCTCTCTGCTGACACACACGCCGTTGCCCCAGGTCAGATCTCCGTGGCGTTTCTTTCATGAGCTTCTGTTTCCCTGCAAACGACACAACAGAAGCTCACGAAAGAAAAAGATCTTACCTTTTGCCGTGCTGCCAGTGTTGGGATGCCCTGCTTCCTTCTGGCCAGCTGGTCTTCGGGTCTCTGCTGCACATGTGCGCATGTCCGTGCACGAGCACATGCATGCCCACGCATACACACATTCGTGCATATGTGCGCACCTTTCCATTTGGGCATGCATGCACGCAGTTTGGGCACTCAGTGTCTAAAAGGTTTGCCATCACTGCCCTACACCATTTCTGACAAATGGCAGCCCTATCTCTTCTTAAAAGCCTCCAGTGATGAAGTTCCCACAACTTCCAAAGGCAACTTCTGTTCTATTGGCTGATTATTCTCACTGTCAGAAAATTTCTCCTTATTTCTAGGTTGAATCTCTCCTTGATCAGTTTCCATCCATTATTCCTTGTCTGGCCTTCAGGTGCTTTGGAAAACAACTTAACCCACTCCTCTCTCTGGCAGTGCCTCAAGTATTGAAAGACGGCTATCATGTCTCCCCTGGTCCTTCTCTTCACAAGACTAGGATCAGTTCTAGATTTGATGCATTTCACAACATCATCTCTTCCTGAGAGGTAAACCTTTGTATTTCTCCCTGTATTGTGGTTTACTGAAAAACGAAGCGAAGTTCATATTTCCCTCTGAATTTCTGCAACTTAGCAAACCTTGTGGAAGATCATTTTTCCCACAGATGGGATCAATCTGGCTCCTTAGGTTAAACCAGCCATTTTTGTTTCCTACCACTAACCCCAATACAGATTTCAGTGCCATATTCTTAGATTCACCCTGTTTCTTCTTATATGCATTCTTAGAAGCTATTTCAGATGGCAAAGCCATATCACTCAGTAGGACGAATCAGTGGGTATTTTTTTCTGGGGTCATATTAAACCAGGCACCACAGAAGGGCAAATGGAAAACTGAGTTAAATTTTGAAACAGTTTTTTTCAAGTGGGCTTTTGGGAGGGAATAGCAGATTTAAGTAGGAGATTTCTGGATTTGCGCAGGATAACTTCCTCATAAAATTTCTTGTGTTCAATTTGTATGTTGTTGTGCTGTCATATCTCTTCCCTGCTGTCTTTTCCTTAAGAGAGATGATGGAGAGATGTTGTTTGAAAAATTGGATTGTGGTGAAGTTGTTGAGAATAGTAAATCTTGGCAGGATGGATGTGTTCTGAAGGGTTTACCATCCTTGATATTTTCATCCTGTTCCATAAAAAAAAAAAAAAATGAAGCCCCAGGAAGCGTTTTGAAGCCTTCAATAATATTGCTTATGGATGCCTTTTTTATTGAACAGAATTTTGAAGTGACTTGAATTGAATCACATTGTCCTTGAATCCAAACTCAAATCAAATTATAACCTCTTGGAATGTCTAATTCAAATCAAATCAAATTGGTTTTCATGGTGAAATTTCGGTGTTTTGATTTACATTTTATACAATCAACCTTTCCTCACATAGATTTCCATCAGAGAACGTCTCAGACTTTAAAGAAAAGAAAAAAGCCTCCTGCAAAATAAAGGTAAAGGTTCGCCTCGCACATACGTGGTAGTCGTTCCCGACTCTAGGGGGCGGTGCTCATCTCCGTTTCAAAGCCGAAGAGCCAGCGCTGTCCGAAGACGTCTCCGTGGTCATGTGGCCAGCATGACTCAACACCAAAAGCACACGGAATGCTGTTACCTTCCCACTAAAGGTGGTCCCTATTTTTCTACTTGCATTTTTTACGTGCTTTCGAACTGGGATAAGTAATGGGAGCTCACCCCATTACGCAGAACTAGGGATTCGAACCTGCAAAATACATGCACTGAAAAAAGTGGGTGGCAATTTTCTTACCTTTCTGTGGGTAGATCCCTACAGGCAGGGCACAAATTGGTTTATACACTGCATTCTGCAATGAGATGACCAATAATTAGCTCACGGTATTCTCTGCATTCTAAAGTTGGCAGGCGGGAAGCTAACCATAGGCCAGTTTCAGAATGCTTTTTATTTTATTTATTTATTTATTTATTAAATTTATATACCGCCCTATTCCCAAGGGACTCAGGGCGGTGAACAGCGAAAGATAAAAATACATGTAATACAAACGTTAAAAAACCAATTAAAATATACTAAACACTCTGGTCCTAGATAATTCAAGACATCCCAGTTTAAAACAAAATCAAAAGCAATATAAAGGGAAAGTTAGGCCAGGCCGGCCTGCTGAAACAGGAATGTTTTGAGGGCACGGCGGAAAGTGTGCAGATCCGGAATCTTCTGTATCTCTGGGGGGAGCTCGTTCCAGATGGTGGGTGCCCTCACAGAAAAGGCTCTCCCCCTGGGGGCTGCCAGTCGACACTGTTTGGCTGATGGCACCCTGAGAAGCCCCTCTCTATGGGAGCGTACTGGGCGGTGAG
The DNA here is from genome assembly GCF_059756535.1 of Pantherophis guttatus. NCBI lineage: Eukaryota > Metazoa > Chordata > Lepidosauria > Squamata > Colubridae > Pantherophis > Pantherophis guttatus. The sequence continues at coordinate 23,447,990 of NC_142063.1, read as the reverse complement.
AGGCTATTGGTGGCAGAAGGCGGTCTCGTAAGTAACCCGGTCCTAAGCAGGGTTTTTTTTTGAGGACAGCAGGTTGAAAATGCTTGTGGGATAGAAGCGGTCACTGAGGCAGTGATGAGTGTGAGTCACTGCTTAACATTTATTTGGGACAAGAAACCCTCAAAAGCCAAATACACACTTCTGCCTTGTTACCTTACAACAGGGCTCCCCAACCCCTGGGCCACGGCCCACTACCAGGCCATGGTCTATTCACAACCGGGCCGTGTGAGCAGTGGGTTGGTGTGCACACGCATGCATGCGCACCTCAATTTGCATTTCACACGTTGAGCTGTGTGCACACACATGTGCACCAGCCAGCCGCTCACCCGGCCTGTTTCCCCTCTCCCCTCCCCAGCTGGACCACCAACCCACAAAGGTTGGGAACTGCTGCCTTACAACAGCTTTCCTGACCCTGTTGATCTCTGACTGAGTTGTGATGCTAATCCATTCATTCCTAGCCAGCAGAGTCCTAACCATCTGGTAGAGAATTGTAGGAGGTAGCTAAAATTATAAAGAACAAGGAAGTCTATCTAAAATAACTGTTTTTGGAGGAATTCATACAAGCCTTCAGCCCATCAATAAATGCTGCTAGTGCCCTGTTTTCTAGGTCCTAGGAAGCCTGAGGCTATATTTAACCAACCCTTCATGTTTTGATATAATTATTTTAAGTTCCATATAAGAAGCTAATGTTTAGGATTAAATACAGCATAATATTAAGGATATTATTATGCTTATTATGCTGATAGCCCTGGACTGATACCCTGCAATGGGGTGAGCTCCCGTTACTTGCCCCAGCTCCTGCCCACCTAGCAGTTCAAAAGCATGCAAATGCAAGTAGATAAATAGGTATCACTTCAGTGGGAAAGTAACAGGGTTCCACGTGCCGCTATGTGCAGTCAAGCTGGCCACATAATCACAGAAGTGTCTTCGGACAATGCTGGCTCCTTTAGCTAAGAAGCAGACATAAGCACTGCCCCCTAGAGTTGGATAGGGGAAACAGTTACCTTAACCTTTATATTTGACCAGTAAAAAGTAGTTTCTGTTATCAGACTCATAGGTAGATAGCAAGAAAAGAGAAAGGTCCATGAATGTCAAAAAATCAAGGAAAATAGACCAAAGTATTACACTAGAAGGAGCCGTCAATCATCCATATAGCAGTTTTCTCCACTTTGGTGGTCTCCAGTTGTGTATTGGCTAGGACAAGGGTCAGCAACCTTAAACACTCAAAGAGCCACAAAGGTCCTAACTGGAAGCCCCCCATTCAATTCTGGAGCTGACCGAAAGTCCGGTTCCCCAACCACAGAAATCTCCTTTTTCCTCTATCTGTCCTAACCAAAAGTCCTACCAATTGTGGAGCGACTGGCGACAGGGAGCCACAATACAGGAATGAAAGAGCCACATGCGGCTTCAGAGCCGCGGTTTGCTGACCCCTGGGCTAGGAAATGTGAGCTATAACCCCAATATACCTAGAGAACATCAGCTAAGGACAATTGCTATATAGGACCTCCAGATTCAAATGCAATATTGTAGATTGTGAATTTCCTTTTGAGGCATCTTCCTGGCTATGATGACATGCAAGATACCAGACTGGATAATTTACCTTGTTTTAATTCTCAAGATTCTTGTGTTCTTCTTTGATCATTGTTCTGACTGAATCATTAAAAATTCTCAACCTGAGATGATCCCTTTAAGCTAAACCTTGCAGTGTCCTTGCTCAACATAGGAAGTATTTCTTTCAGTTAAAATATAGATTTGAAGATATAGAAAGCACCATTAATTTAGTTCCAGGGTGTCAAACTCAAAGCCCGGGGGCCAGATCTGGCCTGCAGGGTACTTAGATATGGCCCACGGGGCCACCCTGGAAACAGCAAAGGATCAGCCTGCAGTGCTTCCGCCAGCAAAAATGGGCTCCCGAGCTCCATTTTCAGCTACCATGGCCTCCTGCAACCCTCTGCCAGTGAAAATGGAGCTTGGGAGGGCCACACACACCATTTTGACTGGCAGAGGGTTGCAGAAGGCCTTGACAGCCAAAAATGGAGCTCAGAAGCCCATTTTTGCAAGCAGAGTGCTCGGGCCACAATCGGCACCCCTGAGAGGAGTGATGTCGAGCTGGCCACACCCACCTGGTCACGCCCACCCCGGCCTCCTGAGGTCAAAGACAACCCTGATGTGGCCCTCAATGAAATCGAGTTTTACACCCCTGATTTAGTTACTATAAAGAAGAATTAAACAAATGCATAGAAGGTAAGACTGCCTTTCACAATAGAGATCTATACTGTTTAAGAGGCAGCCAACTTAGAAGGAAGCAAGGGTGCCATTGCATTCATTTCCTGCTTGTGGGCTTCCAAAAATCAACATATAGTTGTCATTGTGAGAACATAATGGTATACATCAGGGGTCAGCAACCTATGGCTCTGGAGCCACATGTGGCTCTTTGGGCCCTCTGCTGTGGCTCCCTGTCAGGTGATCCCAACACTGGCTGGCCCCACCCCTCGCCCTCCCCTCCCAGTCATTCCTTGCCTGGCCTGAGAAGGTAAGGGCGATGGCGGGGGATGGAGAAGCAGCCAGGGCAAAGACAGAGAGACAGAGAGAGAGGGAGAGAGGGGGAGAGAGAGGGAGGGAGGGGAGAGAGAGAGATGTCAAAAGGATTTTGTGGCGTTTTTTAACAACTGGTTCTCTGCCCTAATGACCGGCTGGGTAGGCGTGGCTAGGGGATCATGTGACCAGTGGAAGTGAGTGACATCGTGTTGGCCACGCCCACCCAGGTTTTGTGGCTCCCAGTGTTTTCTTTTCTGTGGGAAATGGGTCCAAATGGTTCTTTGAATAGTTAAGGTTGCAGACCCTTGGTATACATAAATCTTTGGTATCATCCATGGAGATTTTTTTAAATGTTCTATCAAAGCCTTTTCCAATCTAGGACCTTTCAGATACCCCAAGCTTGTTGGCCATTGTAATGAATGGACAAACAGGCTCCCATTCTCATCTCACGTTCTTTGATAACTGGATGCATCTCTGTTTCAGTCTCCATTCATTCAACTCCATCATGGAATCTATATGTTCACAACGTACAGTTGCAGGTCCTGGTACATGTATCCAGACAGATTATCTAACTACCCAAAAGAAAAAGTCTTATCTTTCAAAACTGCAAATACTTTCAAGGGGGAAGGGGGGGAGAAACAAGAAGCTATGTTCCGGGGTTGTGGAAGAAATAGAAATAGAAAGCTAAGATTTGTCTCTGATAAACATCTGATAAAGTTTGAATCTGCAGGGAGAAGGATTTCCCAGGAAACAAACTGGCACAAATTTCTTTAGAATAGCGAATTACGCTGAATTTCTTTTCCTGTGTATTTTTAAATTGCATTCATCAACTCTGAAATATATTTTCTCCATACAAGCTTAGTCATTGTATATTTTTATGCAGACTGAAATTTCTTTATATTAAAGTTGCCTCTAAGCAAGTGCAAACTAACAGCATCTTGTGGTTTGCTCAATCTTATCTTTTCCTACATATTTTTCCATTGGAAGTGCTTTCAAAATGCTGTTTGTGATTGAACAGATCTATATTTTTGTTTCTTTCATTGCTGATTGTTTTGCATGTAACTACAGTTAAATTCTCTTTTTTTTTTCTTTTGTAATAAAGCTTTGCTACTCTTTATCTCTTGTGAGATTGTCCTAATAAAGGACAATATTGGAATTTTGAAATTTTGGGCTTAGACAACTTAGAACTACGCCACCTTCCGTCTGACCTAAAGTACATAAAATTATCTGCTACAATGTCCTACCTGTCAATGACTACTTCAGCTTCAACCACAATACATGAGCACACAATAAATACAAACTTAAGGTAAACCGCTCCAAACTCGCTTGCAGAAAATACGACTTCAGCAACAGAATGCTCAATGCTTGGAATGCACTACCTGACTCTGTGGTTTCTTCCCCAAACCCCCAAAACTTTAAGCTTAGACTGTCTACTGTTGACCTCACCCCATTCCTAAGAGGTCTGTAAGGGGCGTGCATAAGTGCACCAACGTGTCTACCGTCCCTGTCCTAATGTCCCTTTTTATTCGTGTCCATTTCATGTATTCATAATCATGTTTATACTTTTATCTGTTATCTTATATATGCTTGACAAATAAAATAAATATATTAAACAAATAAATAAATATTTGTAGCTCAGGGTTGAAATGAGGGGTCCTTGGTGCTCTCTGAGCTTGGTTGTTTTCTTGCAGATGTTTCATTATAAGAGCCTTGGTGGCACAGCAGATTAAAGTGCTGTTAAGTAACATCAAATGCCTGCAATTACTGCAAGTTCAAATCTCACCAGGCTCAAGGTTGACTCAGCCTTCCATCCTTTCAAGGTAGGTGAAATGAGGACCCGGTTTGTGGGGGCAATAAGTGACTTTGTATAAAAAAAGAACACCGCTTTGGGGTGGGCCGAAAGCCCTACTAAGCAAGTTTATACAAAAGTATGAAGGCTATTGCTTAATGCATTGTAAGCTGGAGAAGGGCAGCATATAAATTGAACCAATAAATAAATTACCCAAACTAGGTAACATCATCAGTATTAGTGATCGTCTAGCACTGATGATGTTACCTAGTTTGGGTAATGAAACATCTGCCAGAAAACAACCAAGCTCATAGAGCACCAAGGATCCCTGATTGATTTCCAACAAGGTGGAGGAACTGATATCCATAGTCTCATCAAAGGTAGCTTCTGTATATAATTTATTCTTTCTTTTTTTTTCCTTTTTACCTATGAGTGAGATATATAATCTGTGAGAGTTCCATCTCTCTTACCTACAAGGTTAAAGGACCCAAGCCAAACACACCCCCATGGAAGATAGACAATGACAATGACAACTATCAAGCTGCTACATCCAAGCAGAAGGCAGAACTAGAGGACTTCTGGGAGAAGAGCTTTCTGACTTCCAAGCTTTCCCCCATGGGCTTAGCCTGGCCACAGCTATGCTAAGTAAGAATGATGGAATTTATTCTCTAACACATCTACAGAACACCTGATTGGGGGGGGACCCTAATCTAAAATAATGGCCATGTCTAGAATTGCAGTTACTTTTCAGAAGGCAGTGAGGAACTATTGACTGTACAAGATTGCAACAGTATTTCATATGAAATTATACTCTTCCTGCCTCTTCTGAAATAATTAAAATTCTTCTTTATTCAAGATAAGCCATCACCATAAATGACAATTTAAGATTACTGCACCTTGCTTTTATGATAGAAATATATTCCTAATCAATCAATCATCAAAAAGAAACTTTAGTGTATCCAGTAAATAAATTAGTCTCTCCCTGAGAATCTTGCAGAAAATAGCAAAAATTAGCTTTCTTACCTTGCATGTTTGTTTCACCTCTGCAGACACAATCATTTCGAGAAGAACATTTTTTATTATCTATTTTTATCAAAAAGTAATGTAATTGCAAAGGAAATGAACCAAAACAAATCTTTCACAGAGAAGTAGCTTCTTTTAAGATTTGGAAGAAGCATTTTTTTAATAAAGGATTTAAATCATATGAAAAGTGGGAGGCTTTTTCTCTAGATGCTGAAGCTGGGAGATGTCTTGCAATTCATTCTTTCCTGGAATGGAGAGTTTGTAGCCCTTTAGATGATCCTAAGCAACAATTCCCATGATCCTCAGCTAATACGAGTCATGAAAAAGAGTTTGGGGATTAGTTTTTTGCAGCATCTGGAGAGCTCATGGCATACCCTGATATACAGAACTGTCACCATGATAAAAAAAAATCTACTGCACTAAGAACTATGTCTCTACTGTCAGCCGTCCCAACTTGGTTAATTAGAAAAGAAAGACTCTTGGACTCATGGCTAGTAAAAATATACTTTACTAAAGCAAAGTGGTTACAATGTAGCAAAGCCAAATCTGGCATTTCACGCCCAAAGAATATTGTCAAGGTTCCAAGTAATACATCCATAGCAAGCAAAACTCCGAGGCAGGTAGATTCCTCAAAGAGTAGTTTTATTGGACATATCATATTGGCACAGTTCTGGTGAAAACCGACTGAAGATTCCCGCTGTTTTCACTTAATTAAAAGTAAAAGTTTTCTCCCTTTCCCAAACTATCAGTCACATGGTCCAATCAAGATGCCATCCGGTTGCCTGGTAACTCCACTCTTCCTCTCTCTCTGGCCACCTGTGGGAATGTCCTTGGTTCCCAGGAGAAAGTATTTTGTTTTGGCTACAACACCCCAGTTATCTCTATTCCTCCCCTCCCTATCCCTCAGCTCCAGTATGGCAACATTGAAGCTTCAAAATGGCTTCGGTCAGGTCAGCTTCAAGGTTGACACATATAGTATTGCCCTTTGGATCCCGTCCCCCCATGGTTATGGGTGAGTGTCCAATAGTATTCAAACTAATTATTTTGGTAACAGTCCCCAGCTGCGTGGGCTTGAGTGTGTTGCAGTTCATTGGGTGACCTTGGAACAGCCGGTGGCACAAAGACTTTTGCTTTCCTTTCCTCTATCCTCCCCTCACACAGAGACCCCTTTATCCCACCCTGAAGCTCCCTCCCCCTGTTTCTCATGACAACCTGGCATCTAGCTAAGCAGGCTCGGTGCAGTGGGATGGCAGGTCTGATAGGTCTCACATTCTTACTATATCTGGATGACTCACTTTGCTTTATGATGTAATGAACCACAGGTCCTAAGTGGCTTCCTTTGAGGATCTCTTATTTACCAAATGTCACTGCATTCTATCCAGATGCATATATGTCTGAATGGCCTGGGGCTCATGTAATGTATATGGAAATGACCTTGTGAGATGGGCCGAGAGATGCTGCCTAGGAAACAATTAGATAAGGCAAGGCACAGCCCACAGCTGTATAATGGGCAAAGAAAGAGAAGGGAACCTCCCTAACTTCTCAGACTGTAAAGCAGACAGTGGGAGATTTTTACCATTACAGCTCCTGATCCTCCCTGATCCAATGTCAAGCCCTTCATGGGAGCAGGAGTTACATAGTATTTAGTGAGATCTCTTTAGTGTTAATTGAAGGTAAATGTAGAATTATGGAAACTCTAAGAGGCATCGTTATAACTTAGTTATAACAAATTAATAGCAATAGCACTTTGACTTATATACTGTTTCATGGTGCTTTATAGCAGGGGTCTCCAACCTTGGCAACTTGAAGACTTATGGACTTCAACTCCCAGAAATCTTTGCTGGCTGAGGATTTCTGGGAGTTGAAGTCCACAAGTCTTCAAGGTGCCAAGGTTGGAGACCTCTGCTTTATAGCCCTCTCTAAGCAGTTTACAGAGTTAGCATATTGCCCCCAACAATCTGGTTCCTCATTTTACCAACCTCAGAAGGATGGAAGGCTGAGCCGATCAGGATCGAACTCCGGGCAGTGAGCTGAATTAGGCTGCAATACTGCATTCTAACACTGGGCAGACTCTCTTTCAATTACTTTTCCACCTCTCTCAGCTGCCGGACTGAGTTGTCCTTTTTAAGATAAACATTCAAATTCATCATTTCCTGCTTTCGTACAACCTTTCACTCCTGCCTTTTGCCCAGGATGAAAATTATTATCTTCAATCACTGATAAATCCCTTGTAGAGTTATTCTCTCCTCCTTGAATTAAGAGGGATTGTCCTTCTGCAGGAGGCCTAAGTAACTCCAGATCAAAGCAAATGCCAGGTGAGTACCTTAGTCAAGCAATTCATTTAAAAATTAAAGCACCCACCTCCATATTATTTGGATAATATGCTCACTTTTTATTTAATCTGGAATTCCTATAAGCTATTCCTCTACGTTGGTGAGAAAAAAATGATAAAATTATGACGCATCCTAGGCTTATCTGAAAGACAGACATATCTGAGGACAAGCTGAAGCAGGTATGCAAAAAAAAAGTATACCCAGTAGTTGAAATGTGTTTAAATATTAGTAGCTTGGGTTGGTAGTTAGGCTGTTGGTTTGAGCTCCGAGCTTGGCAATTTGGCTGCAAATGTTTCATCACCATTCAAGGAGATAGCGTCAGTGCGTTTTGAATTGAGATACCCAGTAGTAATCATGAAGGTGGGATCTGCTTGACTCCAGGGCCAGCCCAATTAAAACGGATTGTTCAGGCTGTGGACTGGCACAAGTAGTGAATTATGGCCAATTCTACCTACTGCCTAATATTTTGCTTCCTGGAGCAGCCATTTCATTGTGTCTCGGGCACTCTACTCTTTGAAGTCGCTCACAGCCTGTTCAGCCATTTTATATGCTTCACTCTGAAAGAGTCCTCAAAGTGACGAATTGGGAGGATCTGTAGAGGTCACCATTGCCACCACCTTACAATGTGTCAATTACATTTCCACCATTGGTGGGTTTCAATTTTTTTTACTACTGGTTCTGTGGGTGTGGCTTGGTGGGTGTGGCATGGCTTGGTGGGCGAGGCTTGGTGGGCATGGCAGGGGAAGGATACTCTCAGGTATGCCTCCTTTCAGTAGTCAAGAAAGAAAAACCCCGACTCCATTTTCATAGGGAAAGGTACTTTTACTGAGTATGAACTGAATGCAACCAAAGAAAAGCAAGGTCTGAGGCAATAGGCATGAAAATCAGATATAGAAAGCATCCTTAAAACCCTCCCCCCAATCATCCAGTCAGGATTATCCAATCCACATCCGCCCCCAAGGGATCATGTGCGGTGCAGCTTCCGATGGCTCCATCCTTCTGGTATGCCAGGACAATTGACTTTGACTGGTTATCAGCGCGCCTCCCAGCTGCAGAGAAACGCTGAGGAAAACTTTCTCCAATTTACTCCACCAGCTCACTTCCCCCCTCCCAAATATCCAGACAGCTCCCCACTCCCCCCGTTACAATGGCAGCCATAACAAGCAAGTAATATAAAGGCGGAGGCTGACCGATACTGTTAAATCACCATTCCCTCCCCAATCCAGGGGAAGGTTACAGCAAAATCCCCATTTCCCCCCTTATCAGCTGGGACTTGGGAGTTTCTTTTCTCCTTGCCTGCATCATCTTACTCCCTTATACACCGGTATCTGCATTGATTAGATTTTATTGAATTGGGTTTATCACCCAAATCCTTATAAGCAGGCACTGATTGCAAAGAGCTCACAGATAGTGACCCAGGATTTTAAATACTGCATCATTATTAATAGAGGAACCCAGTAGAAGAAAATATGGAATGTGGAATATGTGGAGGAATCATCCGAGAACTCTTTCAGGCTTCTGCTATAATATCTAGATCAGGAGTCTCCAGGCTTAAAGTGGCCAAGGCTGGAGACTCCTGATCTAGAGGACTGTACTTGATGCTAAAGGAAGCTGGCTGGGGAATTCTGGGAGTTGAAGTCCTCCAGGCTTAAAGTGGCCAAGGCTGGAGACTCCTGATCTAGAGGACTGTACTTGATGCTAAAGGAAGCTGGCTGGGGAATTCTGGGAGTTGAAGTCCTCCAGGCTTAAAGTGGCCAAGGCTGGAGACTCCTGATCTAGAGGACTGTACTTGATGCTAAAGGAAGGATGAACCCCTGAACTGCTTTGTGCACATGCTTGAGTAACTGAAATGAACTGGAACTCCAGGAATTGTGATCTCAGAAGGCTACTTCAGAGTTTATTATGTTGTTTTATTAACGTGTTTTTAATGTGCATAAGCTAGTGGACTTCTATCCGGTGGAAATTTTGTAAATCCATTTAGGTATCGCCTGACAGCCCAAGCGTGAAGTCTAAGTTTTCAAATTACTGTATTCTCCATTGGGCAAACCAGGTGAATTTGTTAAAATGCTATCCTTCAGTCCTTGTCCCAATAGAAAAACCTGCTGGGACCAACAGCATTAGCCTCATAGCTGATCTTTATTCTGCTGCAGAAATGAGGCTGGTGACTGATATGGTCCTTATTGATTTAATATTAATTTAAGACAAAAATTGGCTTCCTGTTTGCTCCCGCTAAGCTTCATGAAAGCCAGCTGGGCAGCTTTGGCTGGTCACTGTCTTTCTACCTAGAACTAAGAAGAAGCAACCTAGAACTAAGGAGAAATTTCCTGACAGTTAGAACAATTAATCAGTGGAACAACTTGCCTCCAGAAGTTGTGGATGCTCCAACACTGGAAGTTTTTAAGAAGAGATTGGACAACCATTTGTCTGAAGTGGTATAGGGTTTCCTGCCTGAGAAGAGGATTGGACTAGAAGACCTCCAAGATCCTTTCCAACTGTTATTCTGTTCTGTCCTGTCCTGTCCTGTCCTATTCTGTTCTTTCTGTCCTATTCTATTCTATTCTACGCTACTCTACTCTACTCTACTCTACTCTACTCTACTCTACTCTACTCTACTCTACTCTACTCTATTCTACCCTATCCACATCAAAGAGCTGTTGTGGGAAAAATAAAAGGTGGAAGGAGCATTATGTATGTTCATTGCGTTGAGTGTAGGATGACAATCTAATAGAGTTAGTCCTCAACTTATGACAGATCACTTAACAATTATTCAAACTACAATGGACCTCCCCAGGGGTACTTATGACCCAGATTCTAAGTTACAACAGCCACCACTCCCCATGGTCACATGATCTCATTTTGAGTGCTTGGCATCCATATGCAACATTTCATGGTCACGTGATCACAATTTGCAACATGTTTGCCATAAACTGGTGTTTACTTCTGGCTTCCAGCAAAAAAATGTCATTTGCAGACAATGAATTTGCTTAATGATCATTGCACAAAAGGTTGTAAGATCAGGCACGGGCATGTGGTGACCTGCGTAATGACTAGCACAAATTACAACCAGCTCAATTACATTTGTAATTTGAGGACTATATGTAAATAATAATAAATTAATGCTTCTCCCTAATATGTGGTGTGATGGGTCATCATAGGTACTTGGAATGGTATGTTTAACCATCTGTTAAATTGTTGACAAGCAGTATTAGAGGAATGCCTGTGGCATGTCAATCAAGCTCTTTCTAAATGCAGGTCTAGTGCTATTCTGAAAGAAGGCTAAACCTGTGTTCAAAACTATTATCTTCCGTATCAGAAGCCTGGATCTTTCACCAATATTTATGTGCCCCTGGTCATCTTGTAACTACAGATAGTCCTTGACTTACAACCACAATTGAGCCCAACATTTCTGTTGTTAACATTTGCTAAGTGAGTTTTGCCCCATTTTACGACCTTTCTGGCCACAGTTGTTGAGTGAATCACTGCAGTGGATACCATATTTTTCGGAGTATAAGACGGTCCGGACTATAAGACGCACCTACCTTTTTTGGTGAGGAAAACAAGAAAAAGAAATCTGCCTCTGCCTCCCATCAATTTTGCCTCATTGCAGCAAACAGCAAACAGTCTGCTTTACTTTCATTTTCCTTTTCAGCATAGCTTGATTAGTACAAAAAAAAAAAAAATCTGCTCCCAGCAATTTACCTCCTTGCAGCAAGCAGCAGAGGCCCGTGCAGCAATAGGCAATGACAATCCCTGCAGCCTGAAACAGCTGAGAGTCGGGAGGCTGATCCAACAGACAATCAACTTGTGCTAATTAGGCTGTGCTGAAGCTGAAATGGGCTGTTTCTTCTTGCTGCTTGCTGCAAGGAGGTAAATTGCTGGGAGGCAGAGGACATAGGGTGGGGGCCAGTGGGTGGGCGGGGCTACATTCAGTGTATAAAACCCAAATTTTCATCCCCTTTTAGGGGGCAAAAAGGTGCGTCTTATACTCCGAAAAATATGGTAAGTTAGTAACATGGTTGTTAAGTGAATCTGGCTTCCCCATTGACTTTGTCAGAAAGTCTCAAAAGGAGATCACATGACCCTGGGACACTGCAACCATCATAAGTGTGGACCAGTTGCAAAGCATCTGAATTTCGATCACATGATCATGGGGATGCTACTAAGGTCATAAATGTGAAAAATGATCATAAATCACTTTTTTCAGTGCTGTTGTAACTTTGAACAGTCATTAAATGTACTATTGTAAATCGAGGACTACCTGTATAGCTCTTCAAACCACTATACTGATTAGCATTTTTTCCAAAATTCACTTCTTCTTATTCTTATTCTTATTCTTTTTTAAAGAATCCCCTTGAAATTGAATGTAAACTATTAGGGAGTAAGTGGGAATGCAAGATAATTTATCTGATTAATGGCAATTTCTGTTCAGGACTATCTGAATATGGCAGACTGATCAAAGCAGGCCAAGAGGAGAGCTCCTTGTGCATAGACATCCATCTCAGCTACCAAGGACAATCACAGGTGAGATGCTTCAAAGGCCAACTTCTTTGACAACTCCAATGATAAACTGCTACTGTTCTCTCCATGGAGGGAGATGAGTTTGGCATTTCCACAGGACAGCACGTAGAGACTGATAGTCCTAACCTCCAACGTATGAAGAAGGAACCACTCACTGCTAACAGAGGTAAGTGGAAGGACAGCATTGCAGACAATCCCATTGATCCTAGGCTGGCAGGATACTTTGACTAGTAACATTTTTGCTTCCATGACTTCTAAAACTTTGCTGGTACAAAAGCACCAATCACAAAAGCTAGTGGAGAAGTGACAATTTTTTTCCCCCAATGAGATTAGAATCCTCCTATGTAGGAGTTCTTTAATCCTTAGCATCAAAGGACAAACAGTCTCAGAATCCTAGACATTTTTGATATTTGCGCTAGCCTGTTGAAAGTACTTACTTCAACCAAGCCAATAAATATGGTTAACTGTAGCAAGCTAACTCAGTGCTTACTCCAGAAGTTTGAGTCTGAGCAGCTCAAGGTTGACTCAGCATTCCATCCTTCCGAGGTCAGTAAAATGAGGACCCAGATTGTTGGAGGCAATATGCTGACTCTGTAAACCGCTTAGAGAGGGCTGTAAAAAGCACTGTGAAGTGGTATATAAGTCTAAGTGCTATTGCTAGTCATCAGGAATCAACACTGACCCAAAGTCAGACACCTTCCCCCAAAAATCATGTCAGACCAATCTGATCTTTTTGTATTAGACTGTCTAGCTGACTATGGGAATTTAAGAACATAATGTATCTATCTACTACAGCAAACTTTCCACAGAGTCTTCCACGAGATACTAGAATGGAAGATGATAAAACGTGGGCTGCACTATGCTACCATTAGATGGATACAGAGATGATTGCATAGTCCTATCCCATGAGAATATATTAATTTGTTCTGTGTTTTAGGCCTCTGAGACCCCGTGCTATTCAATATATTTAACTTCAATAACTTTCCTCAGGGATTAGAACATAGGATTATCAAATTTGCAGACAATGCAATGATAGGAGGAATAGCAAATGCCTTAGGAGACAGTATCAAGATTCAGGAGGATGGTGACCAGTTGAAAGAATAATTTGTCAGAGGCTTGTGCAAAAACCACCAAGATAAAGTTGGGCAGGAAGAAACGCAAAGTAACACATTTAGTTGAGAAAATGGTAAGCACATATTCAGGACCAGGGGTGGGTTCTACTTACCTTTACTACCGGTTCGCAACGGGACTGCATGTGCACTTCTGCGCATGCACAGAAACTTCTTGATGATGTCTGGGTCAGTGGGCGGAGCCTCCCGCCGGTTTTACTACCAGTTCTTGCGAACCGGTCCGAACCGGGGACAACCCACCATTGATTCAGGACATGATGAACTATACTGGGCAGCAGGATACATGGGGGGGTGAGGGGGAAATCTGGATAATCTGGATCTGAAGGACATGTGAACTGTCTCAAGCAGAAGCTTTATTGTTAGTCATTTATTTTACAAAAATCTTGTCAGCCTGACTGCAGGAACTGTCCTGCAGTTCCTTTCGGAACTGTCAGATTCTGGGGACATAGAGCTTTCTGCAATGCAAGGACTCTAAGCTCAGTCCCCTCTTAAGATCTCCAGAGGTAGGATTCACATACTGTAGCAATCAGTTCAGCCAGCACCGGAAATGTGAGTGCCCGCGCACATGCATGCGGCATCACAAAACATGGCAATTTGCATGCACGCGCTGTCCACACATGCATGCAACGTCAAACAACACGATAATTCACTCACGCGCACCATCCACACATCCGTGCAGCATCAAAAATACAGTGATATTGGATGGGATTGTGCCCAGGTGGGTGGGCAGGTCCACCCGCAGGTCGCCACTACAGGTTCACCCGAATCGGTCCAAACCGGCTGAATACCACCTCTGAACATCTAGCTGCTCTTTGGCAGTATGGTGAGGGTTAGATTAGAACTCCAAGCTCTTACCTCCACATTCTATATATCTATTATTCTGCCTCTTTGTGTTGTGGGAAACCCCCCGCCCGCCAAGAATAAAAATATTCTACAGGATATTAAAAGAGGCAGGATAGAACATTTCCCCTAAAGGAGAAGAGGAGAAAAATCTTAACAGAGGCAGAAAGCAGACCCAGTCTTCCTACCATAGGAAAACAGCCTCAAGCGGAAGCTTGAAGAGACTAGTCTTTAGGAATGGAGATTTTGTAGCCATTCAGAAAGACTGGGCCAATCTATTCATAAGCAAAGAGTAACCAGAAACTCCAAATAAGCAGCACAATAAGCAAGGAACCAAATCTGACAAGATTAGCTCAAACAAAACGCCTAGGATTTGCATTTTCCCTCTTGCCTGTACCAGTACATGACCCCATAGGAATCTGGCAACAACCATTAAAATATCAAAGGACATATTATACAGGAACAGGAATCTCAACCATAAAGCCCCAAAGAATGTATAAAAATCCACCTACTCTCAACCCCATTTTGTCAGCCACCGCAGAAACATACTGAAAGAAAGAGTCTTCCTTTCCTGCAGCCTGTTGTTGTTAGTTGCAATGTCATGTCCGACCCATCACCACCCCATGGACAACGTTCCTCCAGACCTTCCTGTCCTCTACTATCCTCTGGAGTCCATTTAAGCTCACGCCAACTGCTTCAGTGACTCTATCCAGCCACCTCATTCTCTGTTCTTCTTTTGCCCTCAATCGTTCCCAGCATTGGGCTCTTCTCCAGTGAGTCCTTCCTTCTCATTAAGTGGCCAAAGTATTTGAGTTTCATCTTCAGGATCTGGCCTTCTAAAGAGCAGTCAGGGTTGATCTCCTCTAGGACTGACCAGTTTGATCGCTTTGCAGTCCAAGGGACTCGCAGGAGTCTTCTCCAGCACCATAGTTCAAAGGCCTCAATTCTTTGATGCTCAGCCTTCCTCATGGTCCAACTTTCACAACCATACATTGCAACTGGGAAAACCATAGCCTTGACTATACGCACTTTTGTTGGCAGGGTGATGTCTCTGCTTTTTAGCATGCTATCTAGATTTCCCATAGCTTTCCTCCCCAGGAGCAAGCGTCTTTTAATTTCTTGGCTGTAGTCCCCATCTGCAGTGATCTTGGAGCCCAGGAAAATAAAATCTGTCACTACCTCCATTTCTTCCCCATCTATTTTCCAGGAATTGAGAGGGCCAGATGCCATGATCTTAGTTTTCTTAATGTTGAGTTTCAAGCCAACTTTTGTACTCTCCTTCTTCACCTGCATCAAGAGGCTCTTTAGTTCCTCTTCATTTTCTGCCATTAGAGTGGTATCATCTGCATATCTGAGGTTGTTGATATTTCTCTTAATTCTTAATTCCATTTTTTAAATTAAATGGAATTTAATCTTAATTCCAACTTTTGATTCATCTAGCCCCGCCTTTCTCATGATGCAGCCTGACTCCATTTTATTTCCAGCATCTTTCTCCCGGTTTGGAACCGGACCGGATTTTCCTTCCAACAGTGTGCATGGATGCTATTTTACCCACATGAGGATCTATTCACGCATAAGACTTGAGTGTTAATAAAGGTCTGTCAAAGTATCCTGGCCAACTTTCATTAGATCAAATTCTCTAAGTTCTCTCTGTTGGAAGTGGCAATTTCTATTCTCCCCCTGCCCCAAATCAGTGGTAAATATCAGAAAGAACCTATTGGCCAGACATACACATAGTAAATGCTGAAAGTCCCTTTAACTGCTTTGTTCATAGATTTTTTAAAACAACCATCTTCAAGGCGAAAAGGACTCAAGTCCCACCCCTACTGTTGCGCAATTCTCTGTATTTAGTGAGTTAATTATTAACTAACCAGCATTCTCTTTATTTACTGGACTAATTTCCCTCCCAGATACAGATTTCAGTACAGTAATGCCTTTTGGGCAAACGAGCTCTCCTGCAGAATGTAATCCATCTGTCCTCACCTGCAGCCCGAATGCAGAAGGGACTGGTACTATTTGTGACTGCCTGTATTTTGCAAAAAATACTACTACTAATAATAATAATGGAAGAACGCTGTTTAAGGGGACTTGCATCCTTATGGGGCATTAAAAGCTAGCTGACATTTAAAGATTGTGTTGTCAACACTGGGCATTTGGGCAACTTAATGTTTGGTATTCAACTGTATGCATGGCTTTAAAGTGAAAAGAAGAGATTAAGGGAAGGAGTCCCAATATAAATTGGCTGTTGGAAAGGTCAACCCTGAACATAAAAAGCTTGCTTGGAAAAACCTGCTTAATGGGTTCATGAAATAGAGGGAAAAATAAAAGTGCCTTTTGGAGTTGAACTGGGTTGGATGCTCCCTTCTTGACCTGAAGCAAATGCAAATTTTTCACACTGTCAGAATAACAATTCTCTGTGGGCCTTTTGTAATTTTAGGCTGCTGAAAAGAAACACCTGGATTAATGATATAAAGATTGAACCAGTCTATTTCAGTGTGTTCCTTAGGAAGTTAGCATCTAATCCATTAGTTTTCCCTTTACTGTAGAAAATCTGTGTAAAAAAAATATCTTCTTCCATTTTTTTGCTTGCAACTTTCCTTATATGGAGTTGTCTCTTTTATATGCAGTTTTCCCTAATGTGATGGTAATGACATTCTTCACATAGATGCCTCCACGATACGGATTTGTAAAGTGAATGTTCCCGATACCATTGTTTGCTATGTACATTTCTCCAAAGCAGCCTTTTAAAATGGAAATTGCCACAGTATAAGTTCTTTTTAATTGAGCGTAACTTTTAGAACCATGCATGTTTTTCCAGACACATCTTTCACAAATAAATGGTTTCTTTCTGTGGGTTTGGGCCATTCAGCGCTGCTGTCACAGCTGGATTATTGGAATCTGATCAGATGTATATCTGCTCTAATAAAAATCAATGTCAGATTTATATTGCATCTGCATAATGAGGGGAAATGAGAAATCATGAGAAGCGAACAAGACAAAGGCATGAACTACAAAACCCATCTTTGTAAATCTATCCCAGTCTGTGTTGTGGCCCATACGCGGCCTGTGCAGCTAGTAGCTGATTCAGACAGCGAGGAGGCTGGTGTGGTGCTGCTCCAGCAGCCTGTGCAGCTGGCACTCGAGTCAGACAATGAGGAGGCTGGAGAAGATGTGGTACCAGAGGCTGGGATTCAGCCAGGGCCTTCAGAACCCCCAGAAGTTCCCTTAAGTGAAGAGGACGGAGGAGGAGGAGGAGCACGGGCACACAGAGCTGCCAAAAGGCAGGAGTGGCTCCTCAGGAGGAGGTCTCCTCAAGAGTAAAGCTTGGGGCTAATTGGCCACTCCCTTGGCCTATTTAAGGAGGAACGCCAATGGAAGCAATTTGCAGGGAACAACTTCGTTCACATACCTTCGTGTCTTGTCTTGCTTGTTTTATCAGCTTTCTGCAAATTGCTTCTGGACATTCTGCCAACCATAGTAAGTTTTCAATTATTATTCTTTGAATTCTTGACGGCTGTTAATGCAATTAATTAACAGCCATTGTTGTAAAAGACTGGTTTATTCAGTAAACTAAGGTTTGAACGGACTTTGTGTGCGCTGCGTTCTTTGGGGTCCGTAGCTGGGGCAGAACAGTCTGTTGTCAGCACCTAAAGGCAGAATCAGTCTTCCTCTCTACCAAGATTGGGCATTGGTGCTCTCTGAGCTGGCTTGTTTCCTTGCAGACATTTCATTACCCAAATTAAGTAACGCTATCAGTGCTAGTAAGGAGTGTGGTTTGCTATCGGTTTATATTCTAGTGGCTTGGCCTGTCAGTGTTGGTGGAGATAGTCTTAGAGGTTCTTTGCTTGAGCTGTTTACTGTTGGCTTCTTTGGCAGTTTCTTGATTGAAGTATTGTTTACTTGATTGGTGGTCTGCTGTTAATCTACACTGATCTGGGTGCTGATTGCTGGTGGAGAGGTGCTGTTGTTGTTGTTGTTAGTTGTGAAGTCGTGTCCAACCCATCACAATCCCATGGACAACGTACCTCCAGGCCTTCCTGTCCTCTACCATCCTCCATTTAAGCTCACGCCTACTGCTTCAATGACTCCATCCAGCCACCTCATTCTCTGTTCTTCTTTTGCCCTCAATCGTTCCCAGCATTGGGCTTTTCTCCAGTGAGTCCTTCCTTCTCATTAGGTGGCCCAAGTATTTGACTTTCATCTTCAGGATCTGGCCTTCTAAGGAGCAGTCAGGATTGATCTCCTCAAGGACTGACCGGTTTGATCGCTTTGCAGTCCAAGGGACTCGCAGGAGTCTTCTCCAGCACCATAATTCAAAGGCCTCAATTCTTTGGCATTCAGCCTTTCTTATGGTCCAACTTTCACAGCCATACATTGCACTGGGAAAACCATAACCTTGACCTATATGCACTTGTGTTGGCAGGGTGATGTCTCTGCTTTTTAGTATGCTATCTAGATTTGCCATAACTTTCCTCCCTGGGAGCAAGCGTCTTTTGATTTCTTGGCTGCAGTCCCCATCTGCAGTGATCTTGGAGCCCAGGAAAATAAAATATGTCACTACCTCCTTTTCTTCCCCATCTATTTGCCAGGAATTGAGAGGGCCATGTCTCTGCTTTTTAGTATGCTGGTGGAGAGGTGCTTGGGTCTTTCTGTTCTTTTTTGGGCTGGTTGTCTCTTTTGCATAGTGTATAGATGTTGTTAATGTCTATGTGTCTATTGATGGCTAATTTGTCTGAGTGCCAGGGTTCTAGAAATTCCCTGGTGTTTTTGAACATGCTTGGTTTAAGATGGTCACGTTTTCCCAATTGAAGCTATGGTTAAGTCAAGATTGGACTTAACTTTGCCCTTTTCTTCCTAGGAATGAGACCATACCACTGTTCTTGTAGAACATCTATGGAACTTTGGAATAATCTTTGCCTTTATTTGAAATTATGGGAGATACTAAGAAGAGTAGATGAGTTCCCTGCCCACTGCCATTGCCACCTGTCAACAAGATGGGAAGATGTTGGACTGCACATACACATAAGAAGTCCGTCTTGTGCGGTTCTTATGAAGCCTCGTTCATGGTGTCTCACTGCCTCATTTGCATGATAGGAAGACATCTTCTTTTTAAATATGTGATTGACATACAATCATCCAATGACCCACCTGCTTGACGGAAGCCCAGCTCCTAAAAGCTGCATGCATAGTTGACTTCCAGTTACACAAGAAAAGGGCATTTTTGAAGAAAAAGTCCAACCCCAGAGCACAAGTCGAAGTCTTGAAAAGAGAAATGAGCCAAGACAACTCAGCATGTTTAGCCCCTAGCATTCAAAAGCAAAGGTTCACTCATCATTGATTCCAGCAAACGACGGGAGAGAAGGCAAATAAAGAAGCTAATTACCTCACAAATGTAAGACAGGCTTAGCATCAGCATTATTATTGCCAATGGCAATAAAAGCATCTTGGATGCAGGAGGACAGCTGGAATCTTAGCTATAAAGTAACTCAGCCTTTGCTCTTCAAGGCCTTTGCTTGACAGACTCAAAAGTAAATAATACAAGATAAAATTCATAAGGGAAGTGCCTCTGTCTGGCCAAGAGTAGACCTGCAGAACAGCTACAAGCTTCTGAGTTTTGGAAAACTCTTCCCAGCAAGATATAGTTAGAATACAATCACATCAACAACAGAAAATGATAGAAGGATTTGGTGATGTTCAGATCACATCTATAACCAACTTAGATCTTGAACATCTCTCTTTCCTCTTATATAAAACAGGTGAATGTAAATCTGAAATGGTAGATGACCATTTACTGTATGTGGTTTCTAATTCCACAATTAATCTGAAAATCAGCATTTGAGAATAGTCTTGGGGAATGTGTGGAGCAAACAGATCAACTATCTTAAATCAGGACTAAGAGGGTTTAGCATCTTAACCCTAAATGGAATGAGATTGATTCATTTATATTCTGTTGCACTGAAGTGGGTAGAGAAAAGAATCTGACACAAATACTTTATTGAGCCACGGTGGCGCAGTGGTTAGAGTGCAGTACTGCAGGCTACTTCTGCTGACTGCCGGTTGCCTGCAATTTGGCAGTTCAAATCCCACCAGGCTCAAGGTTGACTCAGCCCTCCATCCTTCCAAGGTCAGTAAAATGAGGACTCAGATTGTTGGGGGCAATAGGCTGACTCTGTAAACTGCTTAGAGAGGGCTGTAAAGCACTGTAAAGTGGTATATAAGTCTAAGTGGGAGGGAGAAAGGAAGGAAAGAAGGAAGGAAGGAAGGAAGGAAGGATTATAGTTATGAATTAGACAAGGATTATAGTTATGGCAAGAAAACTGGGGGTGGGGGTGTCAAGGCTGAATTGAAAAGGATCAAGATGCCCAAGTAAAGTCACAAGTTCCAACATAACAGCAAAAAGGTTCTTCTTTGAGAAGTAGGAATCTATACTGTTGTTCCAATTCTTCAGGAGTGAAGTATATGGTATATAGCCCTTCAAACTCTTATGAACTAAAACTTCAAACATTTCACATGGCCACTGGGAACCACTAGGTAAGATTGTTTTCAGCAACATCGAGAAGACCACACATTACTCATCCCTGGCTTATTGAGCAATCAAGGTAAAGCTTTCTTACCCACAGATGGAGCTTTGAGAAAGGTGAATTTCAAAATATGAAACCAGCATATACATCTAATCTTAGCCTCATCTCAAGGCACAAGAGACATTAAGGAATATGGAATGTAAACTGGCTCAAAACAACTCCTTCTGGCATTAATGCAGACAAACTTGTTTCTGTTTTCTTGCACTAAGGATTTGCCCAGTATGAACAAACATAGGTGAGTTTTGAGTTGTATGTGAAAATCTACACAAGAGGGCTAACAGGGTGTTTTTGTTTTTGTTTTTGTTTGAAAGCAATGCAAGCCAATTGTTGTGGGGATACACAAACCAGATGAAAACCAGAAGTAGATATGATACACTGTTTTTGTGCAGGAAACTAAGACATTTTATAGTTTCCCAGAGTTCTTGGTTCCTGAGTTATCAAAAATGTAGTCCTCTCACCAAAAGCACTTCTTGAGAACCACAAAATCTGGAAATTTCAACTAAACCAGTATTTTTCAAACTTGACAATTATAAAATTGGAGCCTGCAAGATGGCTACCACTGCATGTAGGATGTTAACCTGTTCTCCAGGAGGTTTTTTTCATTGTGCCTGTTTCTGTTTTTAATTGTTGTTTTGTTTGTTTCAATTGTTTTTGTATGTCTCTCAGTGTCAAATTTGTGGATGAACAGCTTGAGAGAAATAGATAGATAGATAGATAGATAGATAGATAGATAGATAGATGGATGGATGGATGGATGGAGGGAGGGAGGGAGGGAGGGAGGGAGGGAGGGATAGATAGATAGATAGATAGATAGATAGATAGATAGATAGATAGATAGATAGATAGATATGGATGGGGGGAGGGAGGGAGAGGGAGAGGGAGAGGGAGAGGGAGAGGGAGAGGGAGAGGGAGAGGAGAGGGAGAGGGAGAGAAACTTCAACTCCCCAAATTCTCCAACCAGCATACTGGCTAAAGAATTCTGAGATGAAGTTTACACATCTTTTTGCCAAGGTTGAAAAACACTGAACTAGGTTTTTTTTTTTAAATGTTGCTTTAAGGAAAGAAAAATACTTGCATGTTTTATAGCTGAAGCAGCACCATGTAGTGATGTTAAGGATTGCTTAGCAGTACTTTGAGAGAGATGAAATGTTCTTTATAAAACTTTTTTTTTCTTTGTAAAAAAAATCCTTTCTTTATAGAACATAATAAGAGCCTTTATAAGAGCCTTGGTAGTACAGGGGTTTAAGGCACCCTGTTATTAAGCTGGTTATTAAGACCAGCTGCCTGCAATTACTGCAGGGTTCGAATCTCGCCAAGGCTCAAGGTTGACTCAGCCTTCCATCCTTTCTAAGGTAGGTAAATTGAGGACCCAGTTGTGGGGGCAATAAGCTGACTTTGTATAAATATACAAAAGGATGAAGGCTATTGCTGAGCACATTGTAAGCCGCCCTGAGTCTTCGGAGAAGGGCGGCATATAAATCAAATTAAAAAAAACAAAAAAAACAAACATGCATTGGACCCTGAGAAATATAGAATTTTGTTAGAACTTATTGGAGCTTACAAAATAAATAATAGAAATACCATTAAGAAGAATTTATATTGCCATTGGATAATTACAGGCTACTCTTTTAATATGATTATTTTTTAAAATAGTTCTGCTATAATGCAACACTGTATATGGAAAAACAAGTATTAATACAAAAGCACATAGTGACATAGTAATTTAATCTCTGAAAGTTAATATTAGTTTAATTAACTTTCTGGTGTGTCACTGAAAATCAGCAAATATTAACTGCCAATAGTGTTCCATTTTGCTTTATTGTTAGAATAATATTTGTTTCTAACTTTTAATCGGAAACAGGACTTCTGAGACTCTAGTTGCAAAGTACAATTGACCAGACAAAAAGGTGGAAGGTTAAGGCTACAACTGGTAGCAGGAACAAAAGGGTTGGAATGCGCAAATGTATGGTTTGGATTGCATTAGGGTTAAGAGCTTTCTACTCATCCAATGAATATGAATGTGGTTTGTGTTTTAATATGATGTTCATAATGATATTAGTATAATTGTGATTTTATTTGCATTTGTTTATTATTCTTGTTATTGACTTTATCGTTATGAGTTGTCCAGTGACACATATGTGAGATAGATAGATATACAGAAGGAAGGAAGGAAGGAAGGAAGGAAGGAAGGAAGGAAGGAAGGAAGGAAGGAAGGAAGGAAGGAAGGAAGGAAGGAAGGAAGGAAATGTGAGATCTAAGAAATAAATAATGTTTTGATCCAAATATACATCAGTATAGGATTTCTCTACACTTGCATTCAGCCTTGATCCAAAAATGTCCCAGCAACTTTTTTCTGTTGTGGCAATAACTTTGCCTCATCCTCAGCCCAGGGGTGAAATCCAGCAGGTTCTGACAGGTTCTGGACAACCGGTAGCGGAAATTTTGAGTAGTTCGGAGAACCAGTAGCGGAAATTTTGAGTAGTTCAGAGAACCAGCAAATATCACCTCTGGCTGGCCCCAGAGTGGGGTGGGAATGGAGAATTTGCAGTATCCTTCCCCTGCCATGCCCACCAAGCCAATCCCCACCCAATAGGTGTCATGTGGGGTGTATCTTCAGGTGTTTTCGCCCATCTGGTATTCCGGGACGGTTGACCTTGACTGGGTATAAACAACTCCATTCAGCTGTGTAGTAGATCATGGGAGCTATCCTCCCTTTTCGTTCACACAGGGAATTTCTCTCCAGCTCACATCCCCCACCCAAATGCCAATCTTCCCCCACCTCCATTACTATGGCAGCCGATAGCAAACAAGCATCAAAGAGCCGTGATGGCAAACCTATGGCACATGTGCCAGAGGTGGCAGGCAGCACCCTCTCTGATGGCACGCGAGCCATTGCTCCAGTTCAGCTCCACCACGCATGTGTGCGTGTCTCACGCCAGCCAGCTGGTCTTTGGGTCTCTGCCGTGCATGCGCGGGGGGTGGGACATGTGCGGGGGCTGTGTATGGCATGCGCGGAGTGGGGGGCATGCAGGAGGGTCATGCACACATGCATGGGGTGGGGCACATGCGGGGGCTGCACATGCATTGCATTTTGGAGGTTCAGGTGCACACACGCGCGTTCACACACATTCATGCACACTTTGGGCATTTGGTCCGGAAAAGGTTAGCCATCATTGTCATAGAAGCTGACAAAGAGATTGGTTGGTTGGTTGGTTGGTTGGTTGGTTGGTTGGTTGATTCATTCATTCATTCATTCATTCATTCATTTATTATGCACTATCAAGACAGCGTCAACTTTTAGCAGCCACATAGATACATTTTCTCCAGGGGGATCTGTCCCCAATCTTTCAGGCTTTCTATTGTTGCTGTTATTGAATCTACTTCCCTAAAGAAAAAAAAGAAGATGCCACCAAAATCACACTGCTTCATCTTGAATGTTAAATGTGAAGCTGCTGGGTTTCTTTTAAACCTTCAGTTCTTTCCCAAGATAGAAAACCAGGTCGTTATTATTCTTTGACGTTCCTTAGCTGGTAGAAAACTTCTTTTCCTCTTCAGAATTTCTTCTTTTCTTTTGCTTTTCTTTATTTCTGGCACTTTTAGCTCAACCTGAAACCCATGGCAGATGCTTTCACTTCAGTTGAAAGGTTCGATATAATATTTAACTTGCTGTTAAATATTTAGAATGCTAACTATTTATTTATTAGCATAATTTTATACTCCCTCAATCACATGATTGGAAGCTTATACTGGGAAAAGGAGCTAGAATTTAATAATTGATTATGCCTTGATCAATTTTTGATTACCGTTTATCATGAGTTTAGACAGCGAATTCGATTCACCATTTTATTACCGATGTTCATTTGTTTTGATTTAAATATATGGACTTTGTTTGCCTGTTTGTTTTTTCTTCTCACCAATTCACCTATTATTCCAAAAAAAAAAAAAAATACCCTAAGCTGATCCTTCTGATGGTTACCCTTTAACAACAGCCCAGAATAAAAAGAATAAAATCATCCACTTTCGAAATACTAATGTTTGGGCCTTCATGCCCAAGTGTCTTTTTATCCTTTGAAGAAGTTTGGGCAACTTCCCATATATGCACCCAAACTGGGGACAGTCTGACTTGTCCACTCTTAGAAACAATGCTGGCTGTCCTAGATAACTTATTTTTTTATGCTGTCTATAGGTTGTAAGGGGTCCGATAGCTCCATGGTAATCAGCTGGAAAGCTGACAGCCCAGGTTCGAGGCTTGAGTGCTGCACAATAGGGTGAGTTCCCATTCCTGCCCCAGCTCCTGCCCACCTACTTGTTTGAAAGGATGTCAATGCGAGTAGATAAATAGGTACCAATTCCGTGAGAAGATAACAGCATTCTGTGCATCTTTGGCATACAGCTATGCTGGCTGCATGATCATGGAAAATGTATTTGGACAATGCTGGTTCCCTCAGCCAAGAAACAGAGATGAACACCACATCCTAGTTGGACATGACTGGACAGGGAAATCTTGACCTTTTATAGGTTGTTCTTGGTCCATTTTGAATCGCTCCCATTTGTGAAGAAATCCTGAAAATGATGTGAGCTAACATAGTCTCATTTGAAGACCCATTGAAGCAGCTGCCTCAGTGTCTCCCCAGTTTTTAGATGTAGGTGCTCTACCTTTGTTCATTCTACAGTATCCAACCCACATGGAAGGAAGAAGTTAGGAGTCCCCTTTCCCCCACCTCCTCCACAAGGTTGAATGACTGTCAGATCTTCTCAAGAGCCTTTGCTGGCCTACCATAGCTTCTGTTTCTTCTTGCCTCTATTTTCAGTCTTCTTCTTTCTTGCTGTCTTGCACCTTTTTTTTCCAAGTCTGTTCTGAGTGGTCCATGTCATGCATTCAAAGCATCTCTATTCTCAGAGTCTAGAGGGTATTGTTTAAACATTTGTGTTGGCTTCTTAATTTTGTCCCAACTCATTTCCCTTTTCCTGGCTGAAAGACTTTAACAGAAGGACAGTTTTGGCAAACAATGCAATGAAACTGCAGCCTTCCCATTGCCTCTCCTTCAGTATCAATCTTTTTGAAATGGCCATACCTGAAGAAGTGGAAATTTTCAGTGTTTAAATTGCATTGGCTGGCTCCTTCTTTCAAAGGATTCTGTAAGGAAGGACACAGAAGCTGGCAAGCCTACATGAACAGAATAGATATGGATGGAACAGATGCAAACTATACAATCCAAGATTAGAGTCATTCAGGCCAGGCCAGCCCTCTCCTCCAAGATAAGATTTTGAATTTGAAACTTTATCCTACATCCTTTATCAACAGGACCAGGTAAATAGAAGTGCTTCAATCTTTCACTCTTTAATTTCTCAGCTCTCTGTCTTATCCTTCACATGTCTAATTTCTTGGTTTATATCTAGATTCCTCTATTGCATTTAGATCACCACTATACCATTTGTCAAATCTTTGAGTTCTCTGTGTTCTTTTGCCTGGCCGTCTTGAGGATGTAGGAAGAGCAAATCAACCAACCTGTTTCCCCCAAAAATAAGACCCAACCAGAAAATAAGTCCTAGCATGATTTTTCAGGATGCTCATAATATAGGCCCTACCCCCAAAATAAGCCCCAGTTAAGATTGTCAGCCAGATGGGTGCATTTACTACCGTATTCCCCCCAAAATAAGACCTAACCAGAAAATAAACCCTAATGCGTCTTTTGGAGCAAAAATTAATATAAGGCCCAGTCTTATTTTGGGGGAAACACGGTAGGCTTGTTCACTGGAAATATCTTGACCCAAGTAGATTTTCCCATAATCATGCTATTTGGCCAGACTAATGTCCTGCTTATCAAACAAATTTGTTCTGTAAACAAAAATAGAAAAAAACACAATGCATATAAATTATTAATTCCCAGATTGCAAATTAAGGGAAGAAATCCTTGATTGCTATTTCATATTTAATCCTGTTTCCGAACATAGCAGCACAAGTCAAGAGACAGTTTCATTCATTTCGATAAAGTGGGCCAGTTTTAGTATCCTACACAGCAGTATTTATGGAAAATGGAATGAGGTGATGATGCCACACTAATAAGCTAATTATTTGAGCGAATCTCCCTTTTGCCCAAACAGCATCTTTCTCATTCATGTCAATGTTCATCAGGGATTTTCGACTAGAGAAAGCATAATGTACTTTTTTTTCAAACATCTCTTAATAGCAAAACTGTAGGTTCCCCTCATCACTTCTTCCATCTCTTTTCTTTAAAAAAAAAAATTCGGAAAAAAGAACAGTCTATTTCAAAGCATTCATAAAGCAGGAACATTTCTGCCAGCCACTCCCACTTCAAACTTGACTAATCTGTTACAATTCCTCAATAAAGATATTGTTGGCATTTAGATCCTAGAAAATTATCATGTATGTACCCGAATTTGCAAGCTAAATGTTGGAGATGTGAATGTGATGATGCAACTTATTATCATATATGGTGGACTTGTAAGAAAATCAAGGCATTTTGGATAAAAATTTGGTGGGTGATGCAGAACATTTTGAAAAAAAGGTTGAAATTTACTCCTCAATTGTTTCTACTGGGTATAACGACGGATTGTACAGTATTAGAGACCATATTGATTTTGAACTTAATATCAGCAGCCAGGCTGTTGGTAGCGCAATATTGGAAGAAGGATTCTTTGCCTACTATTGAAGAGTGGATACTGAAAGTAACGAACTTAGGAGAAATGGCGAAAATTTCAGCGTATTTGAAGGACTATACACAAGAAAGATACGTATCAGAATGGAGAAGATGGGTTGATTATATTCAAAATAAGTATCAGACAAGAAAATATCAAATAGCTTATGAACGAATGTTAAGTATTAGAAGTATTATGTTATCTATAGTGGAGTTAAGGTTTCAGGAGGGGATTTAGTAGTCTAAGGATAGATAGGTTAATTTAGCTTATGATTGTTAACTGAAATACCTTGTATTTTGCTCTGGGAAGTCAGGGGGGGAGGGGGGGATGAGGGGAGGGAAAGGGTGGGGGGAAAGGTTTTTTTTCTGTAAAACTTTTCAATAAAAAAAATAAAATAAAGTTATTGTTGAAGTCCATTCCATTCCATTGGAAATATACCCGGATGAAGATTAGCACTCATAAACTAATCTACTCCATCAAAAATACATTTCCTGGAAGGCTAATTTTTGTAAAATAAATGCCATGGCTCAATTATAGTCATATCCTGAGGACTATCCGTACTATGGACATTAAGAAATTGATGCAGCTTCTAGATGTTCATTATATTAGCCTTCCTTGAGCAGGGTGACCTCTAGATATGTTGGAATATTCCTGTGATGAAAATTGAATTTCAATACAACTACAGGTGGTCTTTGACTTATGACTACAATTCAGCCCAAAATTTCTATTACTAAGCAAGAAATTGTGAAATGAGTTTTGCCCATTTTATGACCTTTCTTGCCACAGTTGTTACATGAATCACTATAATTGTTAAGTTAGTAACACGGTTGTTAAGTGAATCTGGCTTCCCCATTGATTTTATTTGTCAGAAGGTCACAAAAGGTGATCACGTGACCCCAGGGCACCATAAAGATGAGCCAGTTGCCAATTGATCATGTTATAAGTGTGAAAAACTGTCATAAGTCATTTTTTCCAGTGCCGTTGTAACTTGTAACTGCCATTAACCAAAGGTTATAAGTCAAAGACTACCTGCGAAGGGAGAAGCTGTGTTTCATAGGTTAAGGTAGCCCTGTCCAGGGGTGAAATGCTACCGGTTCTCTCCGGTTCGGGCAAACTGGTAGTGATAAAAACTACCAGTTCGGGCAAACCGGTAGTTTAAAAAAGCTACCGGTTCCTCCGAATCGATATTTCCGACAATCAGCTGTGCAGTGGGGTTTAACTTTGCTAGAAATCACACGCCACAGCAGATTCCTCCCCTCGCAGTTCTACTTACCTTCCCAAGCCTCCTTTTGGTGCGTACTGTGCATGCACGTGCGCACAGCATGTGCCAAAAGGAGGCTTGGGAAGGTAAGTAGAACAGCAAGGGGGGGATCAGCTGTGGCCTGCGATTTAGCTTTGCTAGAAAGCAGGAAATCCTGCTTTCTAGTGAAGCTAAATCGCACGCCACAGCTGATTCCCCCCCCCTCGCTTCTACTTACCTTCCCAAACCTCCTTTTGGTGCATACTGTGCATATTGAACCAAGGTGGCGCAGTGGTTAGAGTGCAGTACTGCTGCTACTTCAGCTGACTGCTAGTTCAGCAGATCAGCGGATCAAATCTCACTGGCTCAGAGTTGACTCAGCCTTCAATCCTTCCAAGGTGGGTAAAATGAGGACCCAGATTGTTGGGGACAATATACTATTTAATATACTGTCTTTGGTGTAAGCCACCCAGAGTCCTTGGAGAGTGGACAGCATAGAAATATGACTAATAAATAATAAATAATAAATAAATGTGCGGCCAGCGAACCAGTAGCAAACTGGTTTGGATTTCCCTGTCCCTTTTCTCTTTCAGGAGATTGGTAAAGTTGTCGTTCTCCCATCCTAGAACAAAGGCTCTTTTTCACCCTTGATTTTTTTATTTTTTTTTTACAAATCGTTGTTATTTTTAAAGAGTGTTTTTGTTTGTTATTGATTTCAAGAAGGCTCGGGGCAAGCTATAAATATGCTAAATAAAGACATTAGAAATAGAGCCAAGCCTGGAGAACAACAGCATCCCAGAGCTAAGCAGGTTAAAAAAAATAATGGTGTGGTTTTGAGATTTAAAAGAACTGAGCAACGTATCTATCCATGGAATACTCCATTCAGTTTTGGTCGCTGCGATGTTAAAAAGACGTTGAGACTCTAGAAAGAGTGCAGAGAAGAGCAACAAAGATGATTAGGGGACTGGAGGCTAAAACATATGAAGAACAGTGGCAGGAACTGAGTATGTCTAGTTTAATGAAAAGAAGGACTAGGGGAGACATGATAGCAGTGTTCCAATATCTCAGGGGCTGCCACAAAGAAGAGGGAGTCAAGCTATTCTCCAAAGCACCTGAGGGTAGAACAAGAAGCAATGGGTGGAAACTAATCAAGAAGAGAAGCAACTTAGAACCAAGGAGAATTTTCCTGACAGTTAGAACAATTAATAAGTGGAACAACTTGCCTCCAGAAGTTGTGAATGCTCCAACACTGGAAGTTTTTAAGAAGATGTTGGATAACCGTTTTTCTGAAGTGGTGTAGGGTTTCCTGCCTAGGCAGGGGGTTGGACTAGAAGACCTCCAAGGTCCCTTCCAACTCTGTTATTCTATGTCCTATGTTCATGAGGGCCCTTCCATTAGTCTGACAAGGGCTGTAATCATTGGACTGAAAGGCAGAGGGCAGCCATTTTCTTTCTAATATCTACACTGGCTATTCTGCTTCCAGAAACCTGAGCATGTGATACCAAGCTGTAGTTTGCTAGAGTGCATCTCATTTGCAGAAAATGTTCGTTTTCAAGGTTGCGCTTTATCTGAACTTGGTGTTTTCCAAGGCAAATTTCATTTTTTAAAAAAAAAATCCAAGCACCATTTCATCAGGCTGCCTGGCAATCTCCACCCATCCTAAGGGCTTATCTCAAGCAGGTACTCCGAAGAAAACCAGAGGAGGAAAAAGCACGGCTTATCAGACAGCTGGGGAAAAAAGAGGCTCAGAGCCCAAAGGAAATTACTGAGAATATATTGATGGAGGATGTGAATGTAGCAGCCATCCTTCATCTTGTCACTGGGGGGATTTGTATTGAGATTGTCTGATGGATGCCAACATTCATCGGAAAAGGCACAAATAGACTGGCGTGGTGTAGAAGCAGAGAGCATGATTAATCTTCCCTCTCCATCTCATTAGACCTCTCTGCTTTTGGGGAAGTGGCCACCATCGAGTTCCATGAAACAAGGGACAGCCAAGTATGTGTGTGAGGAGCCACGTTATTTCCTTCAGGGTCGGCAAGATCCAAGAAGAGCAGGAACTTCAGAAATATTTGTATATTAAGAGCCCTGTTGGCACAGTGGTTAAAATGCACTATTGCAGGCAAACTCTGCCCACAGCCTGGAGTTCAATCCTGACGGGGCTCAAGGTTTACTCAGTCTTCCATCCTCCTCTTCCTCCTCCTCCTCCTCCTCCTCCTCCTCCTCCTCCTCCTCCTCCTCGTCCTCCTTCTCGTGTTCCCACAAGTGCAGGGTCCATTTTGGTTGGGGACTGGATGGAGCTGAGCATTTACTGGCTGGATGCTCTTCCTGACGCCTTGTGGAGTTCACAGCAGACATTTTTTTCTTTGCACCCAGGAAGAAAAATATCTGCCGCTAACTAGAATTGAACTCTCAACCTTCTGAACGGGCGGCAATTAGCTTCACCGCTAGGGTCACTACAGCACTAAGTCTTCCATCCTTCTGAGGTCGGTAAAATGAGGACTCAGATTGTTGGGAGCAATATGCAAATAATGTTTCTACATTATAAACCACCCAGAGAATGCTGTAAAGCACTGTGGGATGGGATGTAAGCCTAAATGCTGATTCTATTGTTATTGTTGTTTATACTAGATAGAATCAAGGCAGGGTTATTTTCCATTTCTTTCTCTCATTTTCTTCTTTCCCAGGCTGAGTAATTGCTCTGAAACTCCTTCTTCTGTCTTTCTTGTCACCCTTCTCCATATGCAGGACCAAGTCTGTGTCCCATCACACATATTAAAGTCTGACAGTTTTCTATCAAGCAGAGCACATCTAGAAGTTGCAATGTTAGTTTCTTGGATCCATGTACAAAGGTAGTATCTACAGCTGAAGACACAGGCATGTTCAGAATCAAGAAAGGAGCACAAGTTGAGAAAAACATTTACTGGAAGCTTCTGACTGACTTAACTCCTTTAACAGAACAGAATAACAGAGTTGAAAGGGACCTTGGAGGTCTTCTAGTCCAACCCCCTGCACAAGCAGAAGACCCTATATTATTCCCGAGAAGTGGTTGTTCAGCCTCTTCTTAAATGCCTCCAGTGATGGAGCATCCACAACTTCTGAAAACAAGCCATTCCACTGATTAATTGTTCTCACTGTTAGGAAATTTGTTCTTAGTTCTAGCTTGGTTCTCTCCTTGATTAGTTTTCATGATTCATTGTTTCTTGACTTGCTTTCTAGTGCTTTGGAAAATAAGTTGACCCTCTCTTCTTTGAGGCAGTCCCTCAAATATTGGAACACTGCTATCAGATCACCCCAGTCCTTCTTTTCACCAGACTAGACATACCCAATTCCTGCACCATCCTTCATATGTTTTAGCCTCCAAGCTCCTAATCATCTCTATTTCTCTTCTCTGCACTCTTTCCAGAGTCTCAACATCTTTTTTATGATATGGTAACCAAAACTGAATGCAGTAATCCAAGCATGGTCTTACCAAGATCTTGTAACGCAGTACTAATACTGTTGCTACTGTCCAAAACAATAAATGTTGGCCTTTAGGTTTTAGGTCAACTTTCCCCAGCCTAGGTGCCTACTGTCATCTGGCTATAGAATGAACTCCCAGTATTCTCAACAACGGCCATAATCCAGAAGTGTCCAACTCAAGGCCCAGGGGTGCTTAGATCTGGCCCACAGGGCTGCCCTGCAAACAGGAAAGGACTGGCCCGCAGTGCCTCTGCCAGTGAAAATAGGACTGGCCCGCAGTGCCCCTGCCAGTGAAAACAGGACTACAGGACTGGCCCGCAGTGCCTCTGCCAGTGAAAACAGGACTGGCCCGCAGTGCCTCTGCCAGTGAAAACAGGACTGGCCCGCAGTGCCTCTGCCAGTGAAAATAGGACTGGCCCGCAGTGCCCCTGCCAGTGAAAACAGGACTACAGGACTGGCCCGCAGTGCCTCTGCCAGTGAAAACAGGACTGGCCCGCAGTGCCTCTGCCAGTGAAAACAGGACTGGCCCGCAGTGCCCCTGCCAGTAAAAACAGGACTGGCCCGCAGTGCCCCTGCCAGTGAAAACAGGACTGGCCCGCAGTGCCCCTGCCAGTGAAAACTGGACTGGTCTGCAGTGCCTCTGCCAGTGAAAACTGGACTGGCCCGCAGTGTCTCTGCCAGTGAAAACAGGACTGGCCCGCAGTGTCTCTGCCAGTGAAAACAGGACTGGCCCGCAGTGCCTCTGCCAGTGAAAACAGGACTGGCCCGCAGTGTCTCTGCCAGTGAAAACTGGACTGGCCCGCAGTGTCTCTGCCAGTGAAAACTGGACTGGCCCGGAGTGCCTCTGCCAGTGAAAACAGGATTGGCCCACCGTGCCTCTGCCAGTGAAAACAGGACTGGCCCGCAGTGCCCCTGCCAGTGAAAACAGGACTGGCCCGCAGTACCTCTGCCAGTGAAAACTGGACTGGCCAGAAGTGCCTCTGCCAGTGAAAACAGGTTCACATTGATTTAAGAATGGAACAGAAGCATATAGGAAAAACTATGTTACAATCCCTCTTTGAGGAAGATGGATGTTTCAGAAAAGTGAAATATATATAACAAACGAACAAATGCAGCATCTTAAACAAAAACAAAGGGGAAAAGAAACATATGCGTATTTTGGGTTACTAAAATTTGGGACAATTGCATTTTTCTAACTGTAGCACAAAATATTTAATGAAATAGTTTCATTTGGTTAATTTGTTTACACTGAAAATAGATAGATTTAAATTCTGGTATATAAACGAAATGCAATTGCATACTCTTGGGCCTCCAACATTACGTGAATCAAAATATGCCTCACTAACATTAGTTCAAGTTGAGGAACTGTAGAGCATGGAGCACAGCAAGAAATAATGGCTGGCCTCAAACTGAGACATTTTATAATGTCTTGCTTTTATAAGCAAGATTTTTATTAGGCTGTGAACCAAAGTTTTCTTTTTTCCAAATAGGTATATTGGATGCACACTGTCAAATAAGTGCAGTATTTTTCTCCCTGAGCATGCTGTTATTTTTGCTCTTGGGAGCCTGCAGGTGATGGAGTAAGGTTAGAGCATATTGGTCCTTCAAATATTGTGGTCAACTTGAGAAAAGTATTAAGCAGAATGGTAGTCTGAAGAAGACTACAAATATCCTCTAATTCCCCTGGATTTCGGCACATACTATGGTGAGCAAGTAATCCTTCTCCAGAGGGGATTCATTCTGTTAAGAAGGTGACTGTGGGACACACAACTTCATAGTCACTCCCAAGGAGAACTTAAAAACTATTGCAGTCATTTCGTCTGATTTACAGATTAACAGAGTTGGAAGGGACCTTGTAGGTCATCTAGTCTAACCCTCCACCCAAGCAGGAGACCCTAAACCATTTCTGACAAATGGCAATCCAATCTCTTCTTGAAAGCCTCCAGTGATGAAGCTCCCACAGCTTCCGAAGGCAAGCTGTTCCATTGGTTCATTGTCCTTACATATATTTGTTAGTATAGAGCTATAATTGCACTCAACAATGAACTAAAGGGCCACCCTCAGTGAGCTGTTGGACAGCATTACTTGGTCTGTTGTGTAGATGTTTGGGTGGTTTAGGGGCGGGGAATTTGTGGTGGGCGGGGGTGTGTTTGTGGATTGTTATGTGTGTTGGACCTGGTCTTTGGGTGTTAAGTGAATTTCGTTGTATGGGTATACTGTGTATATACGTACAATGACAATTAAATTATTATTATTATTAGTTGGTTAGCAAAAAGGACATCTATTTTTTCTGCTTGATTGCGTGACCTATAGTATATATTCATATATTAAATATGAGTCAGCAGTGTGCTGCAGCTGCCAAAAAAGCCAACACAGTTCTTGGCTGCATAAACAGAGGGATAGAATCAAGATCACATGAAGTGTTAATACCACTTTACAATGCCTTGGTAAGGCCACACTTGGAATACTGTATCCAATTTTGGTTGCCATGATGTAAAAAAAAAGGTTGACACTCTAGAAAGAGTGCAGAGAAGAGCAACAAAGATGATTAGGAGATTCGAGGATAAAACTTATAAAGAACAGTTGCTGGAACTGGAGGTGTCTAGTCTTATGAAAAGAAGGACTAGGGGTGACATGATAGCAGTGTTCCAATATCTCATGGATTGCCACAAAGAAGAGGGAGTCAAACTATTCCCCAAAGCACCTGAGGGCAGGACAAGAAGCAATGGGTGGAAACTAATGAAGGAGAGAAGCAATTTAGAACTAAGGAGAAATTTCCTGACGATTAGAACAATTAATCAGTGGAACAACTTGCCTGCAGAAGTTGTAAATGCTCCAACACTGGAAGTTTTTAAGAAGAGATTAGATAATCATTTGTCTGAAATGGTGGAGGGTTTCCTGCCTAAGCAGGGGGTTGGACTAGAAGACCTCCAAGGTCCCTTCCAACTTCACTAAATTATATTAGACCCTGTTTATTCCCCGGACTTTGTGCATTTGTATATAGGCACTTGAGATCTTTATGTCTGACTCTGTGTATGCTTCCTACGTGTCCTATTTGGTGTTTTTTTTTTTTTGTCATTTTGTCTAATTCATTTACAGTATCTGCTGTAATCTACTTCATATATCAGCTAGCTAATGGAATTTGAAATGAATAAATGCCATGGAGCATGGTGAAATTCTTACCAAGATTGTTAGTAAGATAAGCTACAAGGTCAAAGATTCATCACCGGCAACAAACACAAGATCGCCAATGGATTTTTTGACTTTCAAGCAATTTTGTGGCTCTGATCACTTGTTAGCGAGTCCCTAATAGCAAAGGGCCAAATATCTAATTTACTAAGGTATTGTAGCTTCAAATGAGATGGAGAAGGAAACTAATCTTGGAGAGGTTTAGAAAATTCCAATGTGAAGCAAATATACTTTCCTTTGGCTGTGACTTCTGGTGTCCCGTAGAAACATTAAAAATGTAAATACAGAGCTTGCACTGGAAAGCATTAATAACAACAATAAATATTGGACATTATAGAGGTAGTGCTCGACTTACGACCACAGTGAAGTCCAAAATTTATTTGTTAAGTGAAACATTTGTTAAGTGAGTTTTGCCCCATTTTTATGACTTTTCTTGCTGCAATTGTTAGGTCAATCTAACAATTTGCAATTGCAGTTGACAAGTTAGTAACCCAGTTGTTAAGTGAATCTGGCTTCCCCATTGACTTTGCTTGTCAGAAAGTCAGAAAAGGTGATCACATGACCTTGGGACCCAGCAACGGTCATAAATATGAACCGGTTGCCAAGCATCTGAATTTTGATCACATGATCATGATGCCGCAAAGGTTCTAACTGAAAAATGGTCATAAGTCACATTTTTCAGTTCTGTTGTAACTTTGAATGGTCATCCCAAAGGTGCTTTTTCAAGAGGCAACTGGACTTTCTGGTTTTTCTTTGAAGACGTCTCACTTCTCATCAGAGAAGCTTCTTCAGCTCTGACTGAATGGTGGGGAATGGAAGGATTTATACTCCTTGCAGACAGCTGGTCATTTGCATCCTTTTAAAGAGTCGTTGAGGCCACTTAGAGGTTTATCTGTATCCTCAGGGTCACCTGAGCAGGGCAAATAGGTGTGGAATCTTCTGGGAACTCTAGAAATGACTGTGTTGTAGACTGGAGATAGATGATGTCATATCCTTTCCCCTATGTTGAGAAAGGGCTGTTTTGACAATTTTGACATAGATGGCCTCTTTCACCCCTCTTTTTGAAAGGTCACTAAACAAGCTGCTGTAAATCGAGGACTACCTCTATTCAGATTACCCTTAGTACACATATACACACATAGAACTGGAAAGCTGAACAATATTTGGGCTTGTTAACCAAACTTGGAAGGCAGGTTAACATTATGCAATGCTGATCTGTGAACTGCAAGGCGGCTTATCAGCCAACAAAAGGTAGCCTTGTTAAGGATATTGGTGTTGTGTTACCAACCAGCAGAGTAAATGCACAAGGAAACGTTGCTGAGAGCAATGAATAAGAGATATGCAAACTGGTTTATCAAAAGCTTACTTTATAGTAGAAAAAACAGTCTCATAGTCTGTAGTATTAAGTCCCAATTTAAATGTTGTTTCTGCATGACATAAAAAACTTCCACCAATTCAAAAGACTTTTATTCTATATATATATATAGAGAGAGAGAGAGAGAATGCAATTTAACGGGGACAGAATGAACATGCTCATGCCCCTTCCATGTATGTAAAAGTCACGTGAGTAGGAATAAGTACTGAAATTCTCCCAAATCTCCATGGCACTAGCAGCTGTGGAATTAAGTTTACTATCCAAAGACAAAGACCTTATACAGGTAGTCCTTGACTTACGACCAGAATTGGGACCAGAATTTCCACTGCTAAGCAAAGCAGCTGTTAAGTGAGTCGTGCCTGATTTTATAACCATTTTTGCCACAGTTGTTAAATGAATCATGTGGTTGTTAAGCAGATCCAGCTTCTCCCATTGACCCTGCCTGTTGGAAGCAGCCTGGAAATGGCGATCACATGACACCAGGATGCTGCAACCATATAAATATATGCTGGTTGCCAAACACCCCAATTTTAATTATGTGACCATGGAGATGATGCAATGATCATAAGTGTACATTGTAACTTTGAAAGGCTGCCAAAAGAATGGTTGTAAGTTGAGGATTTCTTGTATATCTCTCCATCCATTCTTCTACAATAGTTCTCCTTGGTTGCCTATCCCTTCAGACTGGAAAAAGCTTTATACTGTAGGATAATCGCAGGCAGTCCTTGACTTACAACAGTTCATTTAGTTTAACTTTAGTTCAAAGTTACAACGGCAATGAAAAAAGTGAATTATGACCATTTTTCGCATCACCATGATCATGTGATCAAAATTCAAATGTTTTGGCAATTGGTTCGTACTTACAACCGTACCTGTGTCCTGAAATCATGTGATCAACTTTTTGCAACGAAGGTCAATGGGGAAGCCAGATTCACTCAACAACCGGGTTATTAACTTATCAACTGCAGTGATTCACTTAACAACTGTGGCAAGAAAGGTCATAAAATGGGGCAAAACTCACTTGACAAATGTCTCACTTAACGACAGAAATTTTGGGCTCAATTGTGGTCGTCTATCCAGGACTACCTGTACTCTTAAAGCAATGGAAACCAGGGAGAATGTAAAATTTATTGCTTGATCAAAGACAGAATACTTGTACACCCTTCACAACCACTTTGTAACTAATGTGAGCAACATTAAAGACCTCACCCAGAAGAATTTTTACTGAAATATTTATCTTTTCTGAAAACTAATTTTGAAAGCATTTTTTTTTTCATTCAGTTAAATAAGAATACCCAAAAAATCAGGGGTGAAATCCAGCAGGTTCTGACAGGTTCTGGAGAACCGGTAGCAGAAATTTTGAGTAGTTCAGAGAACCAGCAAATACCACCTCTGGCTGGTCCCAGAGAATAAAATTCTTAATAGAATAGAATAGAATAGAATAGAATAGAGTAGAATAGAATAGAATAGAATAGAATAGAATAGAATAGAATAGAATTCTTTATTGGCCAAGTGTGATTGGACACACAAGGAATTTGTCTTGGTGCATATGCTCTATGTGTACATAAAAGAAAAGATACATTTGTCAAGAATCATAAGATACAACAATGATAGTCATAGGGAAACAGTCAATATAAATCTTAAGGATACCAGCAACAAGGTTACAGTCACACAGTCATAAGTGGGAGGAGATGGGTGATAGGAACGATGAGAAGATTAATAGTAATGCAGACTTAGCAACTAGTTTAACAGTGTTGAGGGTGGGAATGGAAATTTTGGAATATCCTTCTTCCAGGTTTGGGGTGGGAATGGGGACTTTGCAGTATCCTTCCCCTGGAGTGGGGTGGGAATGGAAATTTTGGAATATCCTTCTTCCAGGTTTGGGGTGGGAATGGGGACTTTGCAGTATCCTTCCCCTGGAGTGGGGTAGGAATGGAAATTTTGGAATATCCTTCTTCCAGGTTTGGGGTGGGAATGGGGACTTTGCAGTATCCTTCCCCTGGAGTGGGGTGGAAATGGAGATTTTGCAGTATCTTTCCCCTGCCACGCCCATCAAGCCCCGCCCACCAAGCCACACCATGCCCACCAAGCCCCGCTCACAGAACCGGTAGTAAAAAAAATTGAATTTCACCACTGCAAAAAATGTACTGGACAGCAGTTGCATGCATTAATGAAATACCGAAATAATGGCTTAACAACACAATCTTATTCATATCTACTCAGAACTAAGTCCTATTGAACGTAATGCCTCTTACATGCAGGTACATACTTAAGGACAGTGGTTCTTTAATTTTTCAAAACCACAGAACACTCTTTTTTTTTTTCAAATGAACACTTATTTCTTTTATAAAGGAAAGAAAATCAAAGGAATATGAAAATAGAACATGTTTTAATAAAACTCTTTATTCCCTTACATTTGATACGTAAATTACCAATCTTAACAGGATGTATGAGCCTGCATATTATGGATATTTCATTAATATCTAGAGAGAGATTTATTAAAGTAAGATTCAGTGAAATGTTCTCTCTGTTTTAATATTTGATTTTGATTGTCACAAGTGCTAAAAATTAACAGCTTCGATACCTTTTCATTTATATCTCACATTTTAGGATGTCTAGTTAGGCTTTTTATTTTATGCCATTTTAATGTGATGTTTGAGAATTGATCTGCCAACATCTCCTCTTATTTATGGATTGTATATTTATTTGGCAACTGAAACTGAATGGATCCAAAATCCTCAAAGGAAATGTTTTTTTTTTATTAGATGGTGAGACTGGGTTGTGGAATATCTTCAAATTGTCCAATGGACACTGACATTCTCCAGAACATACTTATTAAAAATCTGATTGCAGGACAGCAGTCTTATTAGTCAAAATCTGTTGTTTTGGAGTCTAAAAGTAAAGGGAAGGTCTTCATTTATATTTGTCCATAAGTGTCATGCCCCTTCAGAGCCTGAATCTGTGAAGGAAGATGAGCCGGAGGAGGCCATTGGGTCTGAGGAGGCGACTTTGTTGGCATTGGAGGAATGTGGGGAGGAGCAGGCCGAGTCAGGCCAGGGCCTTTCAGGATTGGGATGGCTTGTAGGCAGGGAGGAAGGGGGGAAGGATGACCAAGAGAGGCTAAGCAGTGAACATTACAGACAGAGCTCAGGCGATGAGCCAGGACCACCTCCTCCTGATTCTCAAACTCCATTTTCACTGGCAGAGACACTGCAGGCCAGTCCTTTGCTGTTTCCAGGGCGGCCCTGTGGGCCAGGTCTAAGCACCTCGTGGGCCCGATTCGGCCCATGGGCCTTGAGTTTGACACCCCTGCAGTAGAAAGACAACCTTAATAGCTTTCTGCATGGAAGCATGATCGAAGCATGTATCCACGAGCATGTGTTTTATGGCCCAGTTACCCAGTGGTGAAGTCAAAAAATTTTTACTACCGGTTCTGTAGCCGTGGCTTGGTAGGCATGGTGTGGCTTGGTAGGCGTGGCAGGGGAAGGATACTGCAAAATCTCCATTCCCACCCCACTCCAGGGGAAGTATATTGCAAAATCTCCATTCCCACCCCACTCTGGGGCCAGCCAGAGGTGGTATTTGCCGGTTCTCCGAACTGCTCAAAATTTCCGCTACCGGTTCTCCAGAACCTGTCAGAACCTGCTGGATTTCACCCCTGCAGTTACCGCTTGGCCCCCATGTTGTGGCTTCCAATGTTGTTGTTTTTATGTGACACCATGAATATTTATCCAGCCTTGGCTTTTTGCCAGATAACTGGATTTCAGATGAAATGTCACAAATGTGAGATTTTTAAGGAGGCATTGTAAAGAGATTATCCTGTTTAATAGCATTGAGAGTATATCCCATTCTCAGTATTCACGCAGGGAATGGGAAGTGGAGAAGAGAATCTTCAGTCCCTATGGATGAGTGAGGAGGTTTCCATTTCAGTTCTTTGTCTGTTGGGATTCGATTACGCCATGGAGTAATGCCTGATGTCTATCTGGCCTCAGCCTATAGTTTCATACAGAATCAAATAGGTCTGTTAAAAAAATAGAGATGCAATGGAATTTTTCATTAAAATCTAATCATTTGAGGCAGGAAGCTAGGTAACATCTCAAACAAACAGATCAACAGACTAACAGAGTTGGAAGGTGTTAGATATCAAGTACAGTTCAAATGAGCCAATCAGGAATTAGTCCTGAGAGCGGGAAATTAGAAGGCACGTCAGTGGTTGCAGCCGGGGACAGCCCCTTCCTATATAAAGGGTTGCCCGGGGGTTGAATAGCCATTGCTGTTTCTGGAGTTAAATAAAAGAGTTACAGTTACATTGTTTCGAGTCTTCCTTCAATCGCCCACGATTTAACATTGGCAACGAAGGTGGGATCTGAAGGAACAGGACTGCACATCAATCTCCATGCAATCATCAGCCACCCATCCGATCCACCGAAACACCGGTCAGATCATCGGCTATCGTGATGTCTGCAATCACACTGCCCGCTCCATTCAACCCAACCGGGAAAGATTGGGAAGCTTACATGGAGCGATTCTATATGTTCATGGAGGCGAACGATCTGCTGAGCTTATCAGAGCAGAGGAAGAGGGCCCTTTTCCTCACCCATTGCGGCCCGGCAGTGTTTAAAATGGCAAAAGCGCTTGTCGCCCCAGCCGATCTGAAGACCATGACCTGGACAACGTTGCAAGAAATACTCAAGGCACACTACGCACCGCAAGCATCATCCCTGGTAAGAAGGCATGAGTTTTATCGGAGGGACCAAAGAGAGGGAGAGACAATCAGTGCGTTCGTGGCGACCTTGCGGGAAATAGCTGCCGCATGCGATTTCCTGAATCTAGAAGAGGCCATGAGGGACCGTCTAGTACTGGGACTGAGGGACCTCATGTTACAGAGTAGGTTGCTGGCCCGGCCTCAAATTACATTCAAGGAGGCCTTGGAAGAAGCATCCGCAACCGAAGCTTCCCAGAAATCGGCGGCGGCTATGAAGAAAATGAAAAGCGGGCCGCCCGTAAAGGAGGAGGCAGCCGTGCACTATGAAAGAGTGGAATCGGGTTCGGAGGAAGAGGACGAGGAGGATGAAGTCCATCACCTCCGAGCCGATCGCAAGGAGAGACAACAGGGGAAGAGAGAGGCCTGGTGCTCGGGATGCGAAGGGAACCACCCGAGAGCCGAATGCAGATTCCGGGACGCTATCTGCCAAAGATGCGAAAAGAAAGGGCACATAGCGAGGGTCTGCAGGGCATCCCAGCCAGCCTCAAGGAGGACCAGACCCCCCTGATCGCCAACAAACAACAGAAAATTCCAGACAAGTGGGAAGAGACAACTGTTTGGGCGAGGACAAAGAAACGATGACCATCGGGCGGATCGAGACGAGACCCATCAAACCATCGTGATCGGCCATGCCAGCGCGGGAAGGGCAAATAAGATGGCGGCAACAGTCTTGATCGAGGGGAGACCCTGCAGAATGGAGGTGGACTCGGGATCCAGCCTATCGATGGTATCCTGGACAACAATCAAGAAGCTCCTGCCACACATCACAGCCCGTGACCTCAAACGACAGCGCCTCACCCTCATCGACTACCAAGGGAACCGAATTCCTGTGGTAGGCATTGGCAAGTTCAACGTAGCCTACAAGACATTCAAAGCCACGCTACCCCTCACGATTGTGGACAGAGACCGGCCCAGCCTGCTGGGCATGGAGTGGTTCGAGCCATTGGGGCTAGCCATCACCGGCTTCAATCACATCAGAAACGACACCTGGGAGGAGGACCTGATGAGGGAGTTCGCAGAGGTCTTTAACAACGAGCTAGGCAAGTACAAAGGGTCCCCAATCTCATTCAATTTAGACCCCCAGGTAGCCCCAATCCGAATCAAACCCCGGAGAGTCCCTTTTGCGCTACGGCCAAAAATAGACGAACAATTAGATAAACTGGTCACGCAGGGAGTGTTAGAGCCAATAGACCACGCGAGATGGGAAACCCCCATCGTGACACCGATTAAACCGGACGGGTCAGTACACTTGTGCGGAGACTATAAAAGTACATTAAATAAGGCGCTCCAACAAAGCGCATACCCTGTACCAGTAGTCCAACACCTCTTGCATTCCTTGGGGAGGGGAAGAATCTTCGCAAAATTGGATTTAGCACAAGCATACCAGCAGCTGCCCGTAGATGAAGCCACCGCGGAAGCACAAACCATCGTTACACACAGGGGCGCATTCAAATGTAAGAGACTGCAATTTGGGGTGAGCGTAGCGCCCGGGCTGTTCCAAAGCCTGATGGAACGACTCCTACAGGGAATCGAGGGAGTCGTCCCATATTTCGACGATGTATTAATATCAGCAAGGGACACGGCTCAATTGAAGCAGCGGCTGAGGGAGGTGCTGACAAGGTTCCAGAAAGTGGGACTCAAAGTTAAAAGGGACAAGTGCCAACTAGCAGAGACTCAGGTCGAGTTCCTGGGATACTTGATAGATGAGTCGGGAATTAGACCCACCCCCGGGAAGCTGAGAGCGATCAAGGAAGCACCCCCCCAAAAAATAAAACCGAACTGCAGGCATTTTTGGGGTTGCTTAACTTTTATAATATCTTCCTACCGCAGAAAGCTACCACTGCTGAACCACTCCACCGGCTACTGGACAGGAAGGCAGAATGGAAATGGGGGGAGCGAGAGAGGAAAGCATTCGAAGACATAAAGAACCTTTTAACGTCAGACAGAGTTTTAGTGCAATACAGCGGGACATTACCCATAAGACTAACTTGCGATGCATCCCCCTTCGGCATCGGAGCTGTATTGAGCCACAAGATGCCTAACGGAACAGAGGCCCCCATTGCATTTTTCTCCCGGACTTTGTCAAAACCCGAACGGAACTATAGCCAATTGGACAAAGAGG
Source organism: Pantherophis guttatus (assembly GCF_059756535.1). Taxonomy (NCBI): domain Eukaryota; kingdom Metazoa; phylum Chordata; class Lepidosauria; order Squamata; family Colubridae; genus Pantherophis; species Pantherophis guttatus. Next base: position 23,404,386 of record NC_142063.1, on the reverse strand, counting down.
CGTTAGCCGCAGTAGCCAGAATAAAAAGGTTCCATGAGTATCTCTACGGTCGGAGTTTTGAACTAATAACCGACCACAAGCCATTGTTAGGCATCATAGCAGGGGACAAACCAACACCCCCCGTTTTGTCGCCCAGAATGCTAAGATGGGTGGAGTTTCTGGTGGCCTACAACTACACACTGCTCCACCACCCGGGAAAATCAATCGACCATGCAGACGCCCTCAGCAGGTGCCCACTTCCAGAAACGGGGGAGGATCCAGCACCAGCGATGACCACCCTGCTAATCGAGACGATGGAGGAAGCCCGAATTTCTGCAGCCGACATCGCGAGGGCCACCTCAAAGGACAAAATACTGGCGCGAATTTTAAATTGGATCTGGAAGGGGTGGCCGGAGGAAAAAGACATAAGCACAGAGTTCCTGCCGTACAAACGGAGGCAAAATGAACTGTCAGGACTAAGGGGGTGCGTGTTGTGGGGGGATAGAGTCATTGTTCCAAACACACTAAGACAACAGACACTCAGATTACTCCACGATGGGCACCCGGGGATCGTGAGGATGAAAGCCCTGGCCAGAAGCTACGTGTGGTGGCCCGGGATGGACAAGGAAATCGAGACGTGGGTGTCCTCCTGCGCAAACTGCCAAGAGTCGAGGGCGGCACCAAACTCAGCCCCCGTCCATGACTGGGAAAACCCGGGAACACTATGGGCCAGATTGCACATCGACTTCGCAGGGCCGTGCAAAGGGAATACGTTCCTAGTCATCGTGGACGCATATTCAAAGTGGCTCGAAGTAGTGCTCATGTCGACGACCACAGCAGACGCAGTGATTAAAGTATTGAGATGCCTATTCGCCACACATGGGATTCCCGACCTCATAGTCTCCGACAACGGGCCGCCATTCACATCAAACACCTTCAAGATGTTCCTCGCTGACCAAGGAATAAGGCACGCCTTATCGGCCCCCAAAAAACCTTTGACGAACGGTTTGGCGGAATGGATGGTGAGATCTACAAAGGAGACGCTTATGAGATTAGGCCCAGGGGACATTCAGGCCAAATTAGATAAACTATTAGCCATCCAGCACATTACACCAAGCACCACGACCCACCGAAGCCCAGCAGAGTTATTAATGGGCCGTAAACTGAGATCCCCTCTGGACAGACTGCACCCGCAGTACAGCACAGAGAAGCCAACCGACTCCACGAGCAGAATCCGAGAATTCCAGCCAGGGGACAGAGTCTACGCAAAAAACCTGAGCGGAAACCCACTCTGGGTACCAGCAACAATAACCCAGGTGACGGGGCCCCTGTCCTACCGGGTCCAGACAACAGACGGCCAGCACTGGAAAAGGCACATCGACCAGCTCAGGGGAAGATTAACGAGAGTCGAGAGGGAAACCCAGCACAACAACCAGGGGGAAGGAAAAGACACGCAAGCGGTACCAGAGCGGGCCAATACACAAACACCAGTTCTGGACATGCCTAACACCAGCCCGGAAGAAGATAACAGCGAGCACGTACCTGAGTTCACGGAGGAGGCGACAGGCGCCGAAAGGAGCCGGCGGGGACAGCCAAGTAAAGTGGGAGAAGGAGGCGAATCCACGCCGGAGACCGAGTTCGAGAGAGTTCCGGAGCCCACACAGAGAGAGCAGCGGACCTCAACCTCTCAACCCGAAGGCACCGGAACGACTGAACTGCGCAGGTCCGGTCAAACCTCCAAGCGACCCGCCTACTTACGCGACTACGTAGCATAGAGACCCTGGACGGGCGGACACTGAACTAGGGGGGAGGAGTGTTAGATATCAAGTACAGTTCAAATGAGCCAATCAGGAATTAGTCCTGAGAGCGGGAAATTAGAAGGCACGTCAGTGGTTGCAGCCGGGGACAGCCCCTTCCTATATAAAGGGTTGCCCGGGGGTTGAATAGCCATTGCTGTTTCTGGAGTTAAATAAAAGAGTTACAGTTACATTGTTTCGAGTCTTCCTTCAATCGCCCACGATTTAACAGAAGGAACCTTGTAGGTCATCTAGTCTAACCCCCCCACCCAAACAGGAGACCCTACACCATTTCTTACAGATGGCAGTCCAGTCTCTTCTTGAAAATCTCCAGTGATGAAGCTCCCATGACTTCTGAAGACAAGCTGTTCCATTGGTTGATTGCTCCCACTGTCAGAAAATTTCTCCTTATTTCCAGGTTGAATCGCTTCTTGTTCCTTTTCCATCCATTATTCCTTGTCTGCCTCTCAGGTGCCTTGGAAAATAGCTTGATCTCCCTCCTCTCTATGGCAGCCCCTCAAATATTGGAACACTGCTATCATCTCAACTCAGTCCTTCTCTTCACTAGACTAGCCATGTCCAATTCCTGCAACTGTTCATTGTATGTTTTAGCCTCCAGTCCCCTAATCATCTTGGTTGCTCTTCTCTGCACTCTTTCTAGAGTCTCAACATCTTTTTTATAGTGTGGTGACTAAAACTGGATGCAGTATGATTATTTGGTGTTCCCGTGATGGCTCAACGGTTCAAAAATGCTGAGCATGTCAGCTGGAAAACTGAAGTTTGGGTTTGAGACCCAAGCACCATGCAACAGGGTGATCTCCCGTTCCTTGTCCCCACTCCTGACCACCTAGCAGTTTAAATGCATGCAAATGTGAGTAGATTAATAGGTACCATTTGTTGTGGTCCACCAGCAGCCTGCGGAGCTGGCAGGGAGTCGGACAGCGATGAGGCTGAGGAAGAACAGGGGCCAGTCCTGGAGGCAGGGGGAAGGCCTGGATGAGGGCTCTGCGTCGCAGGCAGAGATGGGGCCAGGGCCATTGGGGAGTGATGTGCGGACTCCGGAGCCTCCAGAGGCTGACAGTAGAGAGGCAGAGGAACAGGAGGAGCCTTTTCCTAGTGCACATATGAGAAGAGCTGCCAGAAGGCAAGAGCAGCTACAGCAAAGAGGACGACTCGGGAGTAGGGCCAAGAGATGATTGGCCCCTCCCATAAGGCTTAAAAGACCAGCAACAGCTCTTGGGTTCTTTGTCAGAAAACAACATTGATAGACTTGTTCTTGTCTTGCTGCACTTATCTCTGGTTGACGTCTTCTGCTTCTGAACTTTTGCCAAGAGAAGCCTTTGGCAGTTTGCCTAATTATACCAAGGTTGGTAATTAGACTGAAGAATTTGTGTTATGAAGAATTTGTTTTAATTTAGTTTGGACTACGCTGAGAATGAGTTAATTCTCAGCTGTTCTAATAAAGTCTGTTTGTTTTGGAACTGTTTGCATCTAATACTACCTACTTGGGCCTGGGTCACAACACCATTACAGTGGGAAGATAATTGCATTCCATCCACCTTTTTTCATATATCCATGCTGGCCACATGACCATGGAAAATGTCTTCAGATAATGCTGGCTCCTTCAGCTAAGAAACAGAGATAAGCACCATGCCCTAAAGTTGGCCATGACTAGATAGGGAAACCTTTATCTTTACTTTTACCATCCTTTGCAAATACGCTCCAAAATACTATTATAGTGACCACAATGCTATAAAATATTGCATCAGAAGTGTTGTGACTCCGACCCCCGAGCCTGTCCTAACAAAGGGAGAGGACTCAGAAGGTGAAGGAGAGGATTTGGCAAGGCCTCCCTCTCCAGGACCCTCCTCTCTGGCAATGCCTCAGGTTTCCTCCGAAGGCCAAGAGATATGCCAGGAGCAAGGCACTTCGGAGCAGCAGCAGATAGAGAGCGAGGGGGATGAGTTTTGGCTGGATCCCAGACAGCGTCGGAAGGATAAGCGCGCGCAGCAGAGAAAGAGGCATGGGCGGGCCAGAGATTGAGCTGAGTCACTGCACCACACCCCACAAGGGATAAAAGGGAGTGTGTCGGCTATTCAGGCCTTGTGATGGACAAATTGAAAAGCTCGGAAGTCATATCGTGTTTCTAGAACCCTGTTAGAATCTCTTTTTGGATTTCTTCGGACTGGACTTTGACAATTCTTTGCTTTGAGGAATTAATTTGGTATATCGGACTGAGGAGAAAAAAACTCCCTTAGTGAGTAAAATCTCTTGGCAGGTAGTTCATGGTTCGCTGCCAAGACTGTTATCTTAAAGGAATTCCTGACTGTTTGATTCATTAACTCCTGGCTGTCTGATTTTGTGTGTGTGTGTGTGTGTGTGTGTGTGTGCGTGTGACGGGGACAGAACAAGAAGGATGCAGATGTGACTGAATCCAACAGAAACTATTCACCTGTGCCAGCATGGATGGGTACTTGCCTGTGAATGGAGAGGATTTGCACACTTCAAAAATGATTTAGGAGTTCCTACAGAAGAAAATATCTGTAGCTGAGGATTGAATTGTGGAGTTCCAGGTGCTCTGTAAGTTTGCTTACACGTTTCATTACCCAGCTGGGTAACATCATCAATACCAATCAGTGCATTGATGATGTTACCTGGCTGGTTAATGAAATGTCTGCAAGCAGACAACCAAGTTCAAAGACCACCAAGGACTCCATATGATACCGATAAAGGAGAATATTTGTAGATCAGGGTTGGAATGAGGGGTCCTTGGTGCTCTCTGAGCTTGGTGTTTTCTTCCAGACATTTCATTACTCAAACTAGGTAACATCATCAGCACTGATTGGTATTGTTGATGTTACCTAGTTGGGTAATGAAACATCTGCAAGAAAACACCAAGCTCAGAGAGCACCAAGGACCCCTCACTTCATATGATTTAAGCAACTTCCTTTTTTCCTTGTCTGCTGCCTTTGCAGAGAACAAAGCTCTTCAAACTATATGGAGAGAAGAAACCGCTACCTCTTCACTGAGAGGCCATACCCATTGGAGCCAATTCTTAATAAATGATGAGTGATACAGATACAGATAAACAGAGTTCAAAAGGACCTTGTAGGTCATCTAGTCCAACCCCCACCCACCCAAGCAGACCCTACACCATTTCTGACAGATGGCAGTCCAGTCTCTTCTTGAAAGCCTCCAGTGATGAAGCTCCCACAACTTCCGAAGGCAACTTCTGTTCCATTGGTTGATTGTTCTCACTGTCAGAAAATTCCTCCTCATTTCTAGGTTGAATCTCTCCTTGGTCAGTTCCCATCCATTATTCCTTGTCTGGCCTTCAGGTGTTTTGGAAAATAGGTTGAATCCCCTCCTCTCTGTGGCAGCCCCTCAAATATTGGAACACTGCTATCATGTCTTCCCCTGGTCTTTCTCTTCTCTAGTGGATGTTTCCTAATAAATGATCCATAATACCTACTGTTTGCAGCTATTCCAGTCTTATCATCTTTAATGGATACTTTGTGGGATCAAACACACACACACACTGTACATATATACATATATTCCCGAATGCCATCACTCTGCTAAACAAATAATTCCCTCAACACTGTCAAACTATTTACTAAGTCTGCATTACTATTAATCTTCTCATCGTTCCCACCACCCATCTCCTTCCACTTATGACTGTATGACTGTAATTTTGTTGCTTGTATCCTTACGATTTATATTGATATTATTTCCTGATTGTTTATTTGTACCCTATGACTATCATTAAGTGTTGTACCTTATGATTCTTGATGAACGTATATTTTCTTTTATGTATACTGAGAGCATATGCACCAAAACAGTGGTGGGTTGCTCCTGGTTTGGCCCGGTTCAGCCGAGCCGGTAGCGGCGACAATGTGACATCACCGAACCGGTTCTCTTTGTTTGGGAGCTGGGCCCTCACGCCCGCCCCCGCGTTATTCCTAGCTTTATTTCTTCTTTTTTAACCCAGCTGATAGGCGCGGCAGAGTGGATTGCCACACCTCAGCTGGGCAGAAACCATAATGCGCTTACACGGAGCGCAAGTTCGGCGCACGTGTGAGAGAAGCAAGCATGCACATGGCGATCGTGCACAAAGCACTTGCACGAAGATAACTGGTGGTAATGCCGGTTGGAACCCACCACTACCCCAAGACAAATTCCTTGTGTGTCCAATCACACTTGGCTAATAAAGAATTCTGTTCTGTTCTGTTCTGTTCTATTCTGTTCTGTTCTGTTCTGTTCTATTCTACACAAGGTAAAAGCAATCAGAATGCACATGCATGCAGCACAACTATCAACTCTTATTTTTTTTAAAGAAAAAACTTGTTTCCACCGTCTTGTGCGCCAATAGCTTCTATTCTTTATGTTACCAATATTGCTGAAATAATACAATGACTGTGATATTTACGCAGTACACAAATGGCTACTGTTTTGAAACTTAACAAACTTTTTAATTACTATTTTTCTTTTCCTGAGCTATCTACTTTCCCCCCTGGGCCTTATTTTTCAATAAGGCAAATTGCAGGATCATCTTCAATCAGATCATTTAGATGTGTTGATGTGAGTTGATGGAGGATTCATTGATCTGGACAAAGCTTATTCTGTGAGGACAAACACAGAAGATTCCCGGAAAATCTTTAAGGAATGTTATCTATGGCTTTCTCTGCCATTACAAATAGCTATATAACAGAATAGCATGTTAAAGTACCTCTGGGTATACCTTGTTGTAGCTTTGTGTACATTTATAAACAAGATCTAGAATTTATTTTCACCACAAATGAAGGAGACAGTTTTAAAAGTCTATATATTATTTTGTGTTATATCGTACTTACTCTTTGTGCACTTGCCTTATGTGCATAATTTTGAAATCTGGCTCAAAAAGGTTATAGAAAAGAAATTTCGTTCAAGTTGAGGAACTGTAAAATGCAGAGCTCTAAATCTCTCAGCTTTTCCCCACTTGTTTCTTTCCAGATATATTTAGGACTCAAACTTCCGGAAAGCCTGACTAGGCATTCTGGGAAATTTAGTCCCAATAAGTTTCTATATTTATTTATTTGTTTGTTTGTTATTTAGGGTTTGGTATTGTTGGAATAAAATTTCCCAAGTTCGTTCCCAGCTGGGAAGCAGTCACCGATGCTGAGAAGAAATGACACAGAAGCCAGCTGCCAGAAAGCAGGGTTCTTTAATTCAGGAAGGCAAGAAAGATAGACACACAGGTGGAATGTTCCTGGCTTGCAAGCAGGTTAGGGGGGTGAATCTGAGCCTTTTATGCTTAATTCCCCTTTGAAGCTCCTGCTGCTTGATAGGTTTATTTGTGTGCCTCTAAAGTGACTGTCCTGGATCCTGTCTTCCTATCTTAATGGGTTAATCCTGTCCCAGGACCTTTGTCTTTCCTATCCTGGGGGTTAATCTTGTCAGGGAGCAGGAAAAAGGGAGTTCTGGTTTTGCCTTGGTGAGTTATTTTTAGCCTGATTCTCCTTATCTTAATGGCTCTACTTAAGTGTTTCTATTGTCAGCTCTGTTAGCAGGACTGCTCTAAGTTTTTTCTTTCATCTGGTGCTTCTTAGTTTTCTTAAAGGGAGAAGGGCTGGCTTGAGTTTCTTTGGCACTGTTTTCTGAGGTTTCTGGTGCTGTGAGGTTTCTGGCACTGTCCTTTTGGGTGTACTTCCCACAGTATAGCATACATGGACTATCAATATACCCTGTTTCCCTGAAAATAAGACATCCCCTGATAATAAGCCCAATCAGACTTTTGAGTGCATGTGCTAAAATAACCCCCCCCCCAAAAAAAATAAACCCTTCCTGAAAATCAGCCCTCCCCAAAAATATTTAAATGTCCTCGCCATTTCTTCTGGTTAGGATTAGGGAGACAGAGCTGGAAATCAGGTAAGATGGCAAGAGGAGCCCCATCTTGCTTCATGCACCCCAAAATAATAAGACCTCCCCAAAAATAAGGCCAAGTGCTTATTTTGGGGTTCAAAAAATATTAGACAGGATCTTATTTTTGGGGAAACACGGTATATATATTAACATTTCACCTAGGTTTCAGATTAGTTTGTTTAAAACATGCATGTAGCTGGGTTTGAAAGAGGTAGTCTAAATTTTAAATATATTCTTCTGTTCTTTAAAAAAACCAGCTATTTCAAGGTACTTAGAAAATTTAAAAAATTGCAGATCTTATTATGATTCAAAGATGAGAAAGACCAATTTGTAAATTTCTTATAGCGTTAAAATTAAAGCAGTCTTAAAAATCCATAAATACATTTCAGAGTAGAAAAATGGATATTTTATTTATGCCATCCCAGAAACAAATGCTGAGCTATAGTGAATGCTTATTCAAAAGATGTGTGTGTCTGGTATATATATTAAAAAATGAGTGTCAAAAAAATTCACATATTTGCATTTCTAATTTTCAGGCCTTGCTGTCCTTTGTAGATTTACTTTCTTCTGAAAAGACACTCTTATTTATGCATTTTTACATTTTCTATTCTGTTCATTCCTTGCCAAAGGTAATATACTACTATAGTAGTATATATTCATTTTTTAAAATGTGATATTACTATAAAACTTAAATGACAGAAATGCTATAAAATCAGCTAATAAAAATAACAAATCTAACATTCATATAAATTTTATTTTACGTTTCAAAACCTCTACACAGGTATCTCTGGACACGGAAGTACATTGAATGTGGTGACTAAAAGAATATTGTCGATATGGATATTGTTAATTTTGCAGGGAAAGAATTTTCTAGCATGGGAAAAGATAACAGAAGGAAAGTAAGAGAGCACCCCACAAACCTCTGAAGGACAAGGACGCAATTTGTTCTCTACCACCATAGAACACAGAATTATGACGTCAGGTTGCAACATGGCATATTTTAGTTAAATGACCTGGTTTAGTCCAGTGGTTAAGGCACCAGGTTAGAAAGTGGGAGACCATGAGTTCCTGCCTTAGCCATGAAAGCCAACTGGGTGACCTTGGACTAGTCACTCTCTCAGCCCAATTCACCTCACAGGGTTGTTGTGGGAAGGAGGAAAAAACGGGCCAAAAAAAGCTTCCAAAATGGGTCAAAAAAGCTTTAAAAATGGGCCAAAAAAAGCCCTGAAAATGGGCCAAAAAAAGGCTGAAAAGGGGCAAAAAAAGGCCCCCAAAAGGGCTGAAAATGGGGTGCACAGGGGCCAAAAACTTTTTTGTTGTTGTTTTCCTCTTCTAAATTTAAGTGCGTCTTATAGTCTGAAAAATACGGTAGCTTCTTCAGTACATTGATTTAACTTTTTCCTGGCTCTGCGACTACTGGATAACTCTTTATGACAGCCATGAGGAACAAACCTAAATGTATCGGGATTTACAATGTTTATGTTCTGTCAAATTTCTTATTATCATACATACGTTGCTTAGCCTTGACTGGGATCATATCCACTGATTAGCAACAGTCTTGTTTCTGAATCCTGGAGTCTGTGGGAAACAAGGACTGTCCAGAGAGAAATATAATGAACAAAACGGATATGTGAAAATATCTGTTCCATCATCTCTGTTCATAAAACCCAATGGCTCCCATTTCTTCTCCGCAGTAAAGGTTTTACTAGAATCTCCCAGAAGAGCTGGAAAGTGTTCAAGCCTATAGAATGACTATTTGATTAAAGAAATGCTCAAATAACTTCGGGCCACTTTACAGCCCATTCAACTCAATGTCAGGAGAAGGACTCTGAAGACCTGGATGTCAGGGTTGCAAGTAACACCCCCAACCAAGTAAGACTCCGAGACAGGCAATTCCTCAAAAATCCATTTTATTAGAGATGTCATATTGGCACATCTGGGAAAACCCAAATCTGAAAGCTCCCAGGTTTTCCCCACCCAAAGGAAAGTCAAAGTCCCTGCCCCTGCACCCACAAGTCCATCACATGGTCCAATCCAGTGGTGAAATGTAAATTTGTTACTACCGGTTCTGTGGGCGTGGCTTGGTGGGGGGGGTAATGTGACTGGGTGGGCGTGGCAAACTAGTTTTTTTTTTTTTACTTTTAAAAGCATTTTTTCTACAACCTCTTCAGCTGAAGAGGTTGCAGAAAAAAATGCTTTTAAAAGCCTCTGACGGTCAGGCAACTCAGCTGGGATTGTCAGAGGCTTTTAAAAGCTTTTTTTTTTTTCCTACAACCTCTTCGGCTGAAGAGGTTGTAGAAAAAAATGCTTTTAAAAGCCTCTGACAATCCCAGCTAAGCCACGCGATCATCAGAGGCTTTTTTTTTTTACTTTTAAAAGCATTTTTTCGGCCGAAGAGGTTGTAGAAAAAGTGCTTTTAAAAGTAAAAAAAAACAGCCTCTGATGATCGCGCGGCTCAGCTGGGCATGGGGGGCCAGGGATTTTTGCTACTGGTTCTCTGAACCACCCACCACCATCACTACCGGATCGGGCGATCTGGTCCTAACCAGGAGCATTTCACCCCGGGTCCAATCAGCCCACTGTCCCAACTGGAGATGCCTCCCAGTCACACCTCTCCAGGTGCAGGGCAGAACGTCCTTGACTCTCAGAGAAAAGAATGTTGTTATGGCTAAATAACTCTACCAACTCCATGCAACCCCCCTCCCAGTTTCCCACAGCACTAAGTGTAGCAGCCCTGAAGATCCAAAGAAAAAGATGGCCTCCAGGGACTGGAATTTCAGCTCTCTGTAGAAAGGACAGAAGCCATAGGGCCAGACTGAGAGCAAAGCAGAATGAAAGTTTAGTACTGCCCATAAGCCAGGGCTGAAATCCTACTGATTCGGACCGGTTCAGCCGAACCGGTTGCAATGGCAGCGGGTGGTTCAGGGAACCGGTAGCGACAGCAGCGTGAAGCTCCACCCACTCACCCGGTCGTCATTACTTCCTGGATTTACCCAGGAAGTAACCTGTCTTTTACCCTCTGCGCATGCACAGAGGGTCCATGCATGCATGTGATGTGCGCACATGGAATGACGCAAGTGTGCGGCGCATACACCTCCGAACCGGTAGGGAAGGTAAGTAGATTTCACCCCTGCCGTAAGCTAACCAGCTGCCTCCAGACTGGGTAGGAAATGAAGACCTGTCTGGATTCTTATCCTGTTTGGAATCATGTTGCATATACATAGACTCTTGCATTTTCTCCAAACCAATTTTCTATATTTTGATCTCCTCCTGGTACATTCAACTACAATTGTTATCATTCTTAACCGATATTAAGTCTGTGATTGTAGTATAAAGCAGTGATGTTGAACCTTTTGGGTTCAGCATGTCAAAAATTTGAAGAATAACAGAATAATAGAGTTGGAAGGGACCTTGGAGGTCTTCTAGTCCAAACCCTATTCTATTCCTGACAAGTGGTTGTCCAGTCTCTTCTTAAAAGCCTCTAGTGTTGGAGCACCCACAACTTCTGAAGGCAAATTGCTCCACTGGTTAATTGTTCTCACTGATAGGGAGTTTCTCCTTAATTCCAGGTTGATTCTCTCCTGGATTGGTTTCCACCCATTGTTTCTTGCCTGGCCTTCTGGTGCCTTGGAAAATAGGTTAACCCCCCTCCCCTCTTTGTGGCAGCCCCTCAAATATTGGAAGACTTTTATCATGTCACGCTTATTCCTTCTCTTCACTAGATAACACATACCCAGTTCCTGCAACCGTTCTTCATATGTTTTAGCCTCCAGCCCCCTAATCATCTTTGTTGCTCTTCTCTGCACTCTTTCCAGAGTCTCAATATCTTCTTTACCTACAAGAAGTGTTTTCTTTCTATTGACAGTCCCCGGTGCAGCCTACCCAAAGCCATGTCTTGGTCGCACGAGGCCTTGGTTCTTTTTTTTTTTCTATTAAAAAGTTTTAAAAAGTTTTACAAATGTTTTCCCATCCCACCTCCCACCTCCCCCCCAACCTCCCCCCCCCGACTTCCCAGAGCAAAATACAGGGTATAGCATTTAACAATCATATACTAACATATGATAACTATCTATAGACTCCTATCTCCCTCTTGTACTTTTAACTCCCCTTTTACATGACTATGTTTAAATACTTTCTAAAATCTCTTTATTCATTCATAAACTATTTGAAACTTTTTAATCCAATATTTGTTTTGAATATAGTCAATCCATCTTCTCCATTCCAAAATATATCTTTCATTTGAATGGTTCTTCAAATACACTGAAATTTTGGCCATCTCTGCTAAGTTCACTACTTTTAGTGTCCATTCTTCAATAGTAGGCAAGTCTTCCTTCTTCCAATACTGCACCACCAAAAGTCTTGCTGCGGTTATTAAATTTAAAATCAAATTAGTCTCTATAACCGTACAATCTGTAATTATACCCAGCAAGAACAGCTGTGGAGTAAACTTTATCTTCTTTTTAAGAATATTTTGTGTAATCCACCATATTTTTATCCAAAATGCTTTGATTTTTTTGCATGTCCACCATATATGATAATACGTGGCATCATCACACTCACATCTCCAACACTTGGATTGCAAACTTGGATACATACAAGCTAACTTTTTAGGATCTAGATGCCATCTATAAAACATTTTGTAAAAATTTTCTCACAAATGTTGGGCTTGTGTAAATTTTACATTTCTAACCCATATTTTTTCCCACGTTTCTTGAGGCCTTGGTTCTTGAAGTACCATATTTTTCAGAGTATAAGACGCACTTCCCCCGCCCCTAAAAGAGGCTGAAAATTTGGGTGCATCTTATATTCTGAATGTAGCCCCGCCGACACACTGCCCCCCCCCCCCCCCGTTGGCCTCCGTGCATCCTCTTCCTGGCTGCAGAGATTGCCACAGACAATGGATTGCATTTTTGGGCTCCGTGCCTCACACACACTCACAACCAGTGAACTAATGTGCTGAAGCTGACCAGGCTAAGGACGCTAGCCAAATGAATACTTGGTAGCCAGAGGCAGGGGTTTTTTTTCCCTATTTTCCTCCCCAAAAACTAAGATGCGTCTTACATTCCGGAGTGTCTTATACTCCAAAAAATATGGTAGCTTTGGAGAATGTTCTTCCTCAGCTTCTGCAGCTTCTGAAAACCAGGTGAAAGGAGATTCCATTCTTTTGTAATTTTCAGAGACTCAGGAGGCCATGTGAAAGCACACTCATTCTTACGTGGTCTCCACAGCCTTCAAAAATTGTGCGAGAATAGGCCATGCTTTGGAGAATAGTTGTTGTTGGATGTTGGTGAATGCTGTCATGTCACCCAAAACTTCATGGCATGTTACTTTTGACACATATGCCATAAATTCACTATCACTGTTCTAAAGTATCTTTAGGGCATCAGATTAAAGTCTGACAAACCCCTTCTACTGCCAGTGGAGAACTGCAGTCCTAGTTATTAGGCAGTTAATTGGCTTACTTGTGGCCTACATAAAATGTTATATGTGCTTTGTATGTACTATGACTCTGATATGCCACAGAATTCCTTATTAGTACAATACCCTGAGTGAGCCCAGCTGATTCATTTTTAAAGGCACAAAGGGGAAATTAGCCCTTCGCTTTTTCAGTGTGATTTCCCCTGACATCATTATTCCAACAACTCAAGCAAATTACAGAAAGAGATCCCAACTCATATCACCAAAACAGAAACCACATCTTGGAAAGCAGATGTCATGAAACTAGAAATCTCTCCAACGTAAAATACCCTGACAAAATTTCAACATAAGAAGAGCTTGAGGCTGTACCTGGCCAGATATTCATAAGCGCAAATACTTCAGTGATGCCACTTGATCCCATGGTGCTGGCAGGATATTTATTATTTATTTATTATTTGAAGGGGAACTGAAAAATTATCAGGTATGGATGATTAACCATAATACGTAACACTGAGTTTCTCTTTCTCTCTCTCTTTCTATCTCCCTCTCCCTCTCCCTCCCCCATTCTTCCCTTCCTCCCTCCTTCATCTGTCTCTTTCCTCGCCACCTTGTCAAACTGTCTGTCTCCAAACCTCAGTTCTTGATCAAGAATTGTCTGCTCTCCATCTAACTGACTCCATCTGATTGTACCACATTACAGTTTTAAGCTGTCCAAAACCAAAATTCCTCTGGTATATTACATTAATAGAATACAGAAACTTTTGAAAACTTGGGTTAGCTTTCCATCAGAAACCTGCTGTTTTTATTACATCTTTGACAGAATTCTGCCTTCCAGAGTTCTGCTGACTGACTTTTTTTATTGTTTTATTGTTCTCATTCAAGACCATATTTTATTTCACTATGTGGTTTTGTTTTGTTTTTTTTATTCTAAGCTGTTTAATTTTTTTTTTAAGCGTAGCGTTTGAATAATAAGCTAAGGAATGGAACTTTCTTGTAGCCTGTGCTGCCAGGGGGAAAAGATAGGACGCTTCAGAACAGAAAAGGGGCTTCTGTGTGATATCAGTGGTCAGCCCAGGAAGAAGAAGGAGAAAACATACAGTGAAATAAAAGGTATAGAAAAGGTATAAAAATAACAGGGTCGGCCAAACCTGTCACGGAGACAGGCTGTTATTATTTCAAATTCTACCAAACCTGAGTGAGAAGCAAAATGATTAACTCAATAGAACACAGTATTTTAAATGTAAACAATAAACACTGAACACTATTTATATAAACTCAGTTGAGAGGTTTGTATTGATTGTGGCGACATGTCCCCAAACAATTGGCAAAGTATATAGAAGAGGGAGGAAGGGAACCGAATACCGCAGTACGGCAGCGCCATCTGCTGGCCCTTCTCCCCTCGAGGATGAAAGGAAAAAAGAACGCGTTTCCTCCATCTTCCTCCAATATAAATAGATACAAGGCCATCGCACTGACCTCTTCCAAGGTAAATAACGTTGTGCAAAGCACAGAAGGCATGATATATATATATATATTTAATGGAAACTTGGCTAATTTTACTCCAACAGTCTTCACTATATCTTTCTATACGTGTCCATACATTTCTCTCTCTGCAGATTGTGTTTGGCTTTATCACATCTACATTATTTAAATATCTCAACTCATGTTTCAAGAACTCCGTTCTAGCCAATCCCAACTTTTACTCAATTCATCCACATTTCTTTCAAATCAGTGGTGGAGTTCAAATTTTTTTACTACCGGTTCTGTGGGCGTAACTTGGTGGGCGTGGTGTGGCTTGGTGGATGTGGCAGGAGAAGGATACTGCAAAATCTCCATTCCCACCCCACTCCAGGAGAAAGATATAGCAAAATCTCCATTCCCACCCCACTCCAGGGGAAGGGTACTGCAAAATCTCCATTCCCTCCCCACTCCAGGAGAAGGATATTGCAAAATCTCCATTCCCTCCTCACTCCAGGAGAAGGATATTGCAAAATCTCCATTCCCTCCCCACTCCTGGGGGAAGGATATTGCAAAATCCCCATTCCCTCCCCACTCCTGGGGGAAGGATACTGCAAAATCCCCATTCCCACTCATCTCCTGGGGGAAGGATATTGCAAAATCCCCATTCCTTCCCCACTCCTGGGGGAAGGATACTGCAAAATCCCCATTCCCTCCCCACTCCTGGGGGAAGGATACTGCAAAATCCCCATTCCCTCCCCACTCCAGGGAAAGGATACTGCAAAATCTCTATTTCCACCCCTCTCCTGGGGGAAGGATATTGCAAAATCCCCATTCCCTCCCCACTCCTGGGGGAAGGATATTGCAAAATCCCCATTCCCTCCCCACTCCAGGGGAAGGATATTGCAAAATCCCCATTCCCTCCCCTCTCCTGGGGGAAGGATATTGCAAAATCCCCATTCCCTCCCCACTCCTGGGGGAAGGATATTGCAAAATCCCCATTCCCTCCCCACTCTGGGGCCAGCTGGAGGTACTATTTGCCGGTTCTCCAAACTGCTCAAAATTTCCGCAACCAGTTCTCCAGAACCTGTCAGAACCTGCTGAATAGCATCCCTGGTTCAAATATGTTTTGTGATTTGATCTTCGTTTATTCCCTCCATATAACTAAACCATACTGTGGAAGTTCTTGGTGCTCTCTGAGCTTGGTGGTTTTCCTTGCAGATGTTTCATTACCAAAGAACACCAAAGACCCCCAAGATTCAATCCTAAACTACAAATATTCTCTTCCATCTGTACTATTGTTTCCAATTTGGCAGGCATGGGAGATTGGGAAGTGGTTTTCCATTACCTTCTTCCTGGTATCTTAACCACTAGCCAAACTTGTTCTTGGTAATGATACTACAACAGATTAAATATTTTTTTAAAAAATAACTAAATAATGGGTAGCAGCTGAATCATATGAAACTTGATCCAGATATCAGATTAGTTTCAAGATACTTAATAAAACACACATTAAGTCTGTTAGAGTTTGTTGCAGCACACACAATCAGACACACAAGTAAAGAATTCAGCAGGATTTATATTTATATAAGAAACTTCTTTATATACAATACCATACAGCAGAAACCAGAACTCAGAATCCAGAAGCATAGAATCAATAATCACAGAAGCTATAGAATCACCTAAGCCACGCCCAGGGCATCACGTCTCCGAGCCGTCAGGGTTACCAAACAGTCCCCATTGGCTGACCTATTACCATGTCTATTCCAGTTCATTAATACATCTTATACACTGACAAAGTCCATATAGTTCTTAAGACTGACACTCTCACTACCATGTGGCTATCAGCTCTAGGGTACAAAAATTCAGTTCTCCATTAACTGACAGCAAAGGGCTACAGAATTCTCTGACTTTCTGCTGCCATCTAGTGGTCATCCCATCATCTGGCTTTTGCAATCAAGAATGGCTGGCCTTAATAATTTCTGCTTCTGCTGCCTAACTATTGCTCCCCCCCCAAAAAAAGAAATATGCACCCACATACGCATAGAACATTGATACACACATACACACACAAATACACATGACTAGTTAAGAAATCACATAGTCCTTTAAGCCTTAACAGTTCAAAGATCACATCAGTGTCAAATATGTTGTGGATGGATGGATGGATGGATGGATGGATGGATGGATGGATGGATGGATGGATTACATGCCATCATTTCAGTGTCAACTCCTAGCAACCATATGGATAGATTTTCTACAGCATGATCGGTTTCCAACCTCATTCTTCAGGTCTTCCAATAATGCTCCCAAAATGCTCTTATCGAGGCTACCCACCTTGCTGCTGGTCATCATTTTCTTCTCTTTCCTTCTACCTTTCAAAACATTACAGACTTCTCAAGGGAACTTGGGTCTTTGCATAATGTGTCCAAAATATGATAATTCAGGTTTCACAGAAGCATTATTTGTCAGACAAATAATATGCAAATATTAAACATAGAACTCAATATCCTTCAGTGGAAAAGAGCTGAGTGTAGAGCAAGAAATTATTATGCAACAGGAACTCTGGTAAGCAATCAGGGAAACAAAAGACATCTCTGACATATGATTCATCTTCTGTATACAGAACTCCCCCCACCTTGCATACATTTCAGATCCAATGTCAAAAATATACAGTCCTTATTATCATATTTTCAGAAAAACAAAAACTGTGAGAAAATCTGGGAGAATTGGAAGATGGTGTAGGAATTACAGATTAATAATAATGTTGTGCAGGTAGTCCTCAACACACGACCACAATTGAGCCCCAAATTTATGTTGCTCAGTGAGACATTTGTTAAGTGGGTTTTGCCCCCATTTTATGACCTTTCTTGCCACAGTTGTTAAGTGAATCACTGCTCTTGTTAAGTTAACAGCACGACTGTTAAGTGAATCTGGCTTCCCCATTGAATTTGCTTGTCAGAAGGTCGTAAAAGAGGATCACATGATCCCCGGACACTGCAAAGGTCATAAATGTGAGTCAGTTGCCTAATGTCTGAATTTTGATCACATGACCACAGGGATGCTGCAACAATCATAAGTGTAAAAAATGATTGTAAGTCACTTTTTTAAAGTGATGTTGTAACTGCGAACGGTCACTAAATGAACTGTTGTAAGTCAAGGACTACCTGTATAGAATTCTTATGAGTATATTCCCATGCTGACATCACAATAAATGATCATCTAGAAGCAACCTTAGAGGTAGGTCTTTCATAACCCTACCTATATATACCTGGGTTGAATCTGAAAGCTTTTTTAATGCCAAGTAGATACCTTGCTAGTGACTTCAGATCCATTCTCAATGGTCAGATTTGGAAGATCTAAACTCTTTGTTATAAAATGTATGCCTGTATGAAAATAATAATACAGGTAGTCATCCCAAAGATGCTTTTTTTTTCAAGAGGCAACTGGACTTTCTGGTTTCTCTTTGAAGACCTTTCGCTTCTCATCCAAGAAGCTTCTTCAGCTATGACTGGATGGTGGAAGCTTCTTGGATGAGAAGCAAAATGTCTTCAAAGAAAAACCAGAAAGTCCAGTTGCTTCTTGGAAAAAATAGCACCTTTGGGTCAACCCAATATCCTGGATGACTGAGAATCTCCAAATCCAGGTAGTCCTCAATTTAAAACCTTTCATTTAATGACCATCCAAAGTTGTAAAGACACTGAAAAAAGTGACTTATGATGTTGCAGCCTCCCCATGGTCACGTAATCAAAATCTGGACACTTGGCAACTGGCTCACATTTATGACGGGGGTGGGGGTGGGGCCAGCCACTGTAGGATTTGCCAGTTCTGAACTGCGCAGAATCTTAATAACCGGTTCGCCCACCGGTTGAATCCCACCTCTGCAGCAAGTGTATCCACCAAGGCACACAGAACGCTGTTACCTTCCCACCAAAGTAGAACCTATTTATCTACTTGCATTTGCATGCTTCCAAACTGCTAGGTCAGGGGTCGACAACCCACGGCTCTGGAGCCGCATGTGGCTCTTTCATCCCTCTGCTACAGCATCCTGTCACCAGTTGGCTCCACAATTGATAGGGCTTTTGGTTAGGACAAGTAGAGAAAAAAGGACGCCACGCTAGGAGTCTCTATGGTGGGGGAACCAGACTTCTGGCCGGCAGAGAAAAAAGGACGCCACACTAGGAGGAGATTCTATGGTGAGGGAACTGGACTTCCGTGCAGCTCCAGAATTGAATGGGAATTTTGTGGCACTTTGAGTGGTTAAGGTTGCCGACCCTGTTCTAGGTTGTTAGGAGCTGGAGCAAGAATGGGAGCTCACACCATCTTATGTTGCTTGGGTCTTGAACTGCCAATCTTCCAGTCGACAGCTAGGTCTTAACCGCTAGGTCACCGCAACCCTTCTAATTGTCATAAAAAAGGCCATAATGTGACCCTTGCCCCTTCAGAAACTTTGTATGCATTTAAATGTAAGTATATTGACAATTCAAATCTAGGCCTGGTGGCCAGACTTCCTGGGTTTACCCAATACCTTAAACCTTAAACTAACCCAACAGTTTAATTAAACCATAAAAAAGAAATGAAAAAAGACCTTAACACCAAGCAAGTTTAGCATATTAACTTGGTTAAAACTTGGTTTAGCATAAGAGCCTTGCTGGTGCAGCAGACAAAAGCACTGTTAAGTAACACCAACTGCCTGCAATTACTGGAAGTTCAAATCTCACCAGGCTCAAGGTTGACTCAGCCTTCCATCCTTCCGAGATAGGTAAAATGAGGACCCGGTTTGTGGGGGCAATAAGCTGACTTTGTATAAAAAAGAATACCGCTGGGGGGGGGCGAAAGCCCTACTAAGCAGGTATATACAAAACTATGAAGGCTATTGCTTAACACATTGTAAGCCGCCCTGAGTCTCCGGAAAAGGGCGGCATATAACTCGAACCAATAAATAAATAAATAAATATTGTGGAAATGGCTGGAGATTAATGGAAGCTGATGACCAAAACATCTGGGAGAAACTAGATCAATTACCTCTAGGCTCAAGAGCAGTTAATGACCTCACTGATGAGACATGCTAGCATTTAATTTTATTGTGTTTTTATAGTGGCTTTATATGAGTTTTAAAGATAGATATAACCAGCTTCAGTATTGATTTACTAGAAAACGATCTAAAATGTTTTAGTATACATTTTTCATCAGTTCCTCTAAGTGCATTGCTGTTACTTCTTTGGAAGTTTTAAATCAAATTGAACATTTTATGTCCCTGGAATGCTCACTCTATCAGAGTTGAAAAGCGGAGGCATTTTGTTGCCACATCTGGCAGTTTCATGTGTATATGCCACAATTCTATGTTAAATGACAGTGCTTTAATCTCCAGTTCTGAGATTTTAGATTTTTTTTAATATTCAATACATTGCTTGCATTATTAAATTAGAAGCGGTTTCTTTTGCAATTAGTTTAATAGTGTACTTTATTCTGACTGAACTCTACAGAGGCTGCTGGATAACTATGTACCAGGAACTTAAAAGAGTAATAAAAGAAGATGGAGAAATTGCAGACAATCTGAGTGAATTGTTACATTTCTGGGTTCACAAATTAAGCCACAATTTGTTTAACTGTACTCTGATGAATAAACTCTATTGAGCTGTGAGCAAATAACACACAATGTTATATACTACAAATTCACAAATCAAATGGCTAGCTTCACAGAGCACATTTAATCAAAACAAATAAGCCATAGTGTGATGCTTGAATCTAGTCCCTGAATTTTCATTTTTATAATAGTTTTTATTAAAGATTCTAATTACAACAGTAAAAATCAATACAAGCTTTAAAAAAGCTAGGAGAATAAAAAGAAATAGTAGAAGGTGCAGAAAAGAAAGAAAAAAGAAAAGAGAAAAGAAAGAAAAAATATAGAAAAGAAAAATAAAAGAAATGTATTGAAGTGATTTCCCACCTTAAACCATAACAAGAATAAACAGTTTAAATAACTTACCACCTTTTTCTTAAAATATAATTTATCTTTTCTTCCCATATCCCATATCTCTTATCTTTAAACAAACCCATAAATTATCATCATTTCTGGCCTGGTACCAACAAAAGTCCATTAAGGGTTACCAGAGAAAATAACAAATCTATAGAAGAGAATATTTGTTGCTCAGGGTTGAACTGTGGGTTCCCTGGTGCTTTTTAGCTTGAGTTGTTTTCTTTCAAGTGTTTCATTACCAATCTAGGTAAGATCATCACCACAGTGCTGATATATTCTAACTAGTTTGGTAATGAGACATCCGCAAGAAGACAACCAAGACCAGAGAACACCAAAGATCGCCCAACAAATAAATATGATCAAATAAACCAACCTTATATTCCTTCCTTATACTTCTCAGTCCAGTCAAATAGTGTCATTTGATATCTTTGTCTATGGAGATTCTCAGACCACCAGGTCATGGTTGTTCTTATTCTTTCATTGAGAAGTTGGAGCTGTGCTCTCTGCAGGATGTTTTCTGCTCTTTGTCCCTTCACTGTTGAGCAGGCTATTTGGGATGAGTCTATGCTGTCTGCATCTCAAAGTGAAGCACAAATGGTTCCAATCGTCTGCAATTTTTTCTGGAAATCCATTCATACTCCTGCACCATTCGAACTCCTGTTCAACCCAAAGTGCATAACTAAAATGTCTATGGGGATTCTCAGTCATCCAGGTCATTTGATCTCTTTATTTTTTTTTCTTTGTCCATCTCGTAACATTCTTCAAATCTTTAACAAGCCATTTTTGCAAATCCAATATAGAAAAATTTTCCAGGTTTATTAGATTAAATTCTTTAGTCTCTGTAGTTCTAAAAGGAACAGTCGGTCTGGATGAGCAACTCACTCACCTTACTTTATTCTCTATCATTATTACGGTTTGTTGCACAGCCAGCCAGATGTTTAAATGGGATTTGGCATATTTACCCACCTATCAAGTCCTGCCTTAAGGACTTAAAATGAACAGATGTTATTGTTTGATGGTGAAACATTCTTCCCTGTTTTGATTCTGAAGTCCTAGAGCACTTTAGCGTTTTCATTGTCTATTACTTTGTCTATTTCGTGGTTCCGCTATTTCTTCCTGCAGGCAAATGGTATTTCATGCAAATATTCCAATGCAGCATTGTTGCTACTTTGTCATGCTGCTGTTTGTAGTCAGTCTGTGTAATCTTCTTGCAGAAGCTAACTGCATGATCCCATAGTAATATATTTTAAGCAAGGAGATCACAGATTGTCTGGCTGCTGTTGTGAAAAAATTACCCAACTCTATGTCATTGCCCAGGGGATGTCCAAATGTAGGATTCCTAAAATCTTCAGGGAGACATTTTCCTCATCATTCAAGGCATTGTCCACAGCAGACAATGCAACATATTATGAAAGAGTTGTCTCTGAGCGCATTTCAGGGAAGCCCCAGAGACTTTCTACGCAGTGGTGGGATTCAAAAAATTTTACTATCGGTTTTGTGGGCATGGTTTGGTGAGTGTAGCAGGGGAAGGATACTGCAAAATCCCCATTCCTACCCCACTCCAGAGGAAAGATACTGCAAAATCCCCATTCCTCTCCACCCCACTAACCTGCTTTCCAGCTCCGTTCTCCCATGCAGGGCAACAAAAGAAGACCCAGCTGATCAGCTGGGAGGCTGAGAGGCAGCAAATAGATTGATTGGGTGCCCCAGTCTTACAGGCTAGGCCTCCCTGCAGCCCCGTGGGAGCCAAAATGGGGCACATGGGGACTCCTGGAAGGGGCGGGGCCAACCAGAGGTAGTATTTGCTGGTTCTCCAAACTACTCGAAATTTCCGCTACAGGTTCACTAGAACCAGTCCAAACCGGCTGAATACCACCTCTGTTTCTACATACAACTCCACCATGTATTGACTATATAAATAGTCTGCCTTTGAATTGGTAAATAGTGTAAATAGTTTCATATTTGCTCATTGAGAATGTAATAGTGATGTTTTTAAATATTTTTGCCATATGCTAAATAATAAATAAATACTGTAAATCAGTGGTGAAATGCATTTACCTTTGCTACCGGTTCGGAAATGAGAGTGTGTGCGCCTCTTCTGCACATGTGTGCCTTGTGAGCATGTGCAGAGGGTCAAAAACGAGACATAATGACGTCCTGGCAGGAGCCTCCCACCGCCAGCCTTACCAGTTCGCGCAAGCCAGATAGCTCCGGGTGGATTTCACCGCTGCTGTAAATCAACTACATAGTTCACTGTTTCTCCAGCTTGTTTGCAAGACAGCATTTGCTTCTGCTGCTGTCTTCTCAATTTTAGCTTTGTGTGCATTTTTTCTTAAGGCTTGGTCTTGCCACTGCCAGCATTAGCCCCTCTGCCTCTGTCTTCAAATTTCCTGCTCTTGGCCACTGTCAGCTCTTGTTTTTATTTGCTCTGAGATTGTCTGAGCTTATGTTGATCCGCTAGCCTCTGTTCTGCTTTTTCTCACTCTGGATGTTATTCTTGCCAGAAATGATACCTACTTTTCAAATATCCTCTTCTCGTTGGACGATTTGTAATCATTGATCGTTATTTCTTTGTTTTCAGTCTTTGTATATTTGTGACGGGTAAACAACTTTTCTTCCAGTAGTTCTGTGGCTGCTGGCCCTAGATGCTTAATCAACAGTTTTTTGGGGGGTTTTTTGTAAAAAGTTTTTTTTATTTTTTAACCAAACATACCAAATACATCTTTTCAGAACAAAGCTTTGATCCAGTCATCAATTTATATAATTTTTGTCATCTTTAACAAAAAAATTTATATTCTATTTTGCCATAACACTTATTTCTCAATCTTAAATCACTTATTCAACTAATACCATCTTAAAAAGAATTTACTCTTATTTATTTAATCAAAACAATTACCCTTCTATTAACCCACCTAAAATCTTAAACAGTTAATAACTCATAGTACATTTATCAAATTTACATTTTATCTCTAATCTTAAAAATATAGCAATTTAACATTTAACATTTAAACTTAGTTCTTAATTCAAATATTTCAATTTTCTTTTCTTTTTTGCTTAAGTAAAAAATGTTCAAATTATTACAATTGTTAGACATATTTAAACAATACCCAATTATTATAGCTATCAATTTTCTCAAACAATACCTTTCAATATCTTAATAAAAATTGATTCATTATTTCCATTTATATATTTTCTATTTACATAATCTAATTTTACCTTCTTTTATCCTTCCACTGTTAATCCCAGTGTAATCATCTTTATTCCACTGTTAATCCCAGTGTAATCATCTTTATTTCACTGTTAATCCCAGTGTAATCAACAGTTCTGAGTCTGGTGTTGTGGTCCGCCAGCAGCCTGCGGAGCTGGCAGCGAAGTCGGACAACAATGAGGCTGAGGAAGAAAATGGGCCAGTCCTGGAGGCTGGAGAATGCCCGGATGAGGGCTCTGCATCGGAGGCAGAGATGGGGCCAAGGCCATCGGGGACTGATGCACGAACTTTGGAGCCTCCAGAGGCTGACAGTAGAGAGGCAGAGGAACAGGAGGAGTCTGTTCCTAGTGCACGTATGAGAAGAGCTGCCAGAAGGCAAGAGCAGCTACAGCAAAGAGGACGACTCGGGAGTAGGGCCAAGAGATGATTGGCCCCTCCCATAAGGCTTAAAAGACCAGTAACGGCTCTTGGCCTCTTTGCCGGAAAACAACCATTGAGAGATTTGCTTCGTGTTTGGATGTATTTCTTTCTTGTCAGTGTCTTCTGTTCCTGAACTGTTGCCAAGAAAAGCCTTTGGCAGTTTGCCTAATTATCCCAAGGTCAGAGATAAACTGAAGGTGTTTTGAGAACTCTGCTTTCATTTAATTTGGAATAAGATGAGAATGAGTTAATTCTCAGCTGTTTTAATCAAATCTGTTTGTTTTTTGGAACTGTTTTCAATTTAATATTAACTACGTGGGCCTGGGTCACAATGTCCAGTTTGTCTCCAGATGTCCAGGAACTCCAATGCCTAGCATGGTCCTTGTTGACCTGGGCATCAATCCAGATGGGTTTTTGTAAATTACATCTCACCATATGGGATCTGGTGTCCGTCTGGTGTCCATTAATGAGAACTGATGAGTATGGTTGAACCTCCAGCACAGTACTCATCTTTCTCCTAGCACACAAGCCCCCCACCCCACAACCACATCAAGTTAATGCATCACTGGGGGATGATGATGATGATGATGATGATGATGATGATGATTTGTCACACAATCAGCCAGATGTTCAGACTGAATTTGACATTTTTATGCACCATTTTTATGCACCTTCACCAAGTCAGGGGTGAAATCCAGCAGGTTCTGACAGGTTCTGGAGAACTGGTAGCAGAAATTTTGAGCAGTTTGGTGAACCGCAAATGCCACCTCTGGCTGGCCCCAGAGTGGAGTGGGAATAGAGATTTTGCAATATCCTTCCCCTGGCGTGGGGTGGGAATGGGGATTTTGCATTATCCTTCCCCCAGGAGTGGGTTGGAAATGGAGTTTTTGCAATATCCTTCCCCCAGGAGTGGGGTGGGAATGGGGATTTTGCAGTATCCTTCCCCCAGGAGTGGGGTAGGAATGGGGATTTTGCAATATCCTTCCCCCAGGAGTGAGGAGGGAATGTGGATTTTGCAATATCCTTCCCCTGCCATGCCTGCCAAGCCAAGCCAAGCCACGCCCACCAAGCCACGCCCACAGAACCAGTAGTAAAAAAAATGGATTTCACCACTGTATCAAGTCCTTCCCAGGACCAGAGATAGGCAGATGTGGATGTTTGTTAGTATTAAAGATACCATTGCAGGATATAAGCCCTTTGTAATTTACTGGTGGCAATTTTGTCAATGCTGATGGTGTTCAAGAGGTGATCCAAATGTTTTGGAATTGTACCCAACGCGCATATTATTATTATTGGTACAATCTCTGTTTTTTGCCACAGTTTATTTATTTATAAAATTTATTGGCCTTACCACAGGGTAACTCTGTTGTCCTATTTCTCTTTGCAGCTCTTTGTATTCTGTGATTTTTCTCCTGTTCTTTCTCTTCTATTTGACTGTCTTCAGATATTTTAATGTCCACTATACAGAATTTTTGTCTTCCCTATCGACAATTGTTGAGTCTAGGGAGTTATGTGACAGGTGCCTCTCAGTTTGAATTCTACAGTCTCATAGCACTTAAAAGTAAAGGTTCCCCTCGCACATATGTGCTAGTCGTTCCCGACTCTAGGAGGCAGTGCTCATCTCCATTTCAAAGCCGAAGAGCCAGCGCTGTCCGAAGACGTCTCCGTGGTCATGTGGCTGGCATGAATATATATATATATATATATATATATATATATATATATATATATATATATATATATATATATATATTATATATGACTAAACACCAAAGGCACACGGAATGCTGTTACCTTCCCACCCAAGATGGTCCCTATTTTTCTACTTGCATTTTTTACGTGCTTTCGAACTGCTAGGTTGGCAGAAGCTGCGACAAGTAATGCGAGCTCACCCATTACACGGCACTAGGAATTCAAACCGCTGAACTGCTGACCTTTCAATCGACAAGCTCTGCGTCTTAGCTGCTAAGCCACCGCGTCCCAGCTTCATAGCACTTACTATTAACTTAAATTCATTGACTTCCCAACTCCACTGGAGTCTGAATGATATAAAAAAAAAAAGCTTAAAAAAACATGCAAACTGGTAAAAATATAAAATCAGACACACAGCCCAGACTAAAATGATCTAATAAACAATAAAATGAACAAAAAAAAGGAGCTTTAAAAAAATCATAAACATTAACTGTAGGCCTGGGAATAAACCCAGATTTTCAAAGTTTTCTGAAGCCTTAGGAGAAAGGGTAGCATCCTTATCTCTGAGAAGATGCTGTTCCAGAGGATGGGATTGCGACAGAGAAGACATGCTTCCTAAGTCCCAAGAAATGACATTTTTTTAACGGGGGGAACTTGTAGCATATCCACTCTGCTGGACTGTATTCAGGGGTGGGCTGCTGGGGGTTTGCAGGGGTTCGGGAGAAGCTCTAGCTAAGATTCTGTGCAGTTCGGAGAACCCCCAAATCCCACTCCTGGCTGGCCCCACCCACCCCGCCCCACCCCTCCCAGGAGTCTCCATGTGGCCCATTTTGGATGCAGGTAAGTG
Organism: Pantherophis guttatus; assembly: GCF_059756535.1. Lineage (NCBI taxonomy): Eukaryota > Metazoa > Chordata > Lepidosauria > Squamata > Colubridae > Pantherophis > Pantherophis guttatus. The sequence continues at coordinate 23,377,687 of NC_142063.1, read as the reverse complement.
CAGGGTGCACACAGAGGCTCGGGGAAGGCGAAAAACGGGCCTACCGGAAGTTCGGGAAGCCCAGAGACGGACCCAGCCTCCAGAGGGCCTCGTAGCCTGGGGAGGCCGTTTTCACCCTCCCAGAGGCTCAAGAAAAGCCTCTGGAACCCGAGGAGGCCAAAAATGCCCCTCCCCATTGGTGCAGAGTCTGACTAGGCCACGCCCACCATGGCCACACCCACCCAGCAACCGGTCAGAGAACCCCTTGCTAAAAAATTTTAAGCCCACCCCTGACTGTATTAAATGGGCAGAAACAGTTGGAGACAAGCATTCACTCATATATCTAGGCACTTTGCCATATAAATTGTTTTTTTCCAAAGGATTTCTTTTTTAAAAAAATCACAACCTCTACAATCAAAAAAATTAATAGGAAAACAGTTTTAGGCTGTAATCTCAAGAATACACTTTGAAATCGTTCTGATAAATAAATCAGTGTGCGTGAAGTAAGAAGCAGCCCCCTAATCTATTTGTCTACCTCTCCAAAGCTATCTGGATTATTTGTGCCAGGCCACGGCATCAGTTGCCATCTTTCCCTGCCAAGATCAAGAGACAAGCAAATCTTCTTCCAAAGTCATTTCAGTTTTTCACATCCTGATGATAAGGAAGCCACTATTACATAGTTTGCTTTTTTTTTTCCCCCTTGGCACATTTACATAATGTAGCATAAACTTGCTAATTACATTAGGAGCCCATTAAAATTACAAGACTTGAACATGCAAACAAAGTAATTTTATCATCCAGCAGAAAGGTGATAGGAAAACATCAGGGCAACATTGTCGGGGCTAATGCTGAGCCCTTTGCTGTGTTGCAAATTCTGTATTTATTGTTTTTAACAAGAGTCTTATTTTATTAATGACTTTTGCATGCAAGGTCTACAACCTGAGAAAAGTAACCTCTGAATATTTAAAAGTGAAAGAGTTCAATTCCTCCAGTAGAAATAAGTACTTAAAAACTGTTTGCTTTTAATGACCGAATCTCCCTCCATCTGAGGTGACTGAGAAACCCTGAAGAATCATCACAAAGCTATTCCAGGCTAAACTTGGAGCGTAAACAACATCTATATTCTACTACTAAAAGTACAACCTTGAACCAGCGGTGAAATGCACTTATCTTCGCTACCGGTTCGGGAGTGTGAGTGCGCATACCTCTTCTGCGCAGGCACAGAGCCTTCTGTGCATGTGCAGAGGGTCAAAAAAGGGATGTAATGACATCATGGCAGGTGGGCGGAGCCTCCCACCACCAGCGCTACCGGTTTGCGTGAGCCGGATAGATCCAGCTGGATTCCACCACTGCCTTGAATCCTCCAATAGACATCAGAGGGTGATGCTTCCAGCAGATGTGTGCTGGGCTTCGTTGGATGGTGTGAGATACAAGCATTTAAATTGGTAGCACAACGCTTCAAACACACACATCCCAAATTCCATTTTGTGTGTCCTCTAAAGCAACCCACAAAGTACTTGGAATTAAGCATTTGGGTCTCTTTTTCTTTTCCATTTTTTAGAGGCAAAAAGATGTCTTGAGTCCTGCTGATACATCATTTTATTCCTTCAAAGTCTGAAAAATGTTTCCTGAAAGAGATCTGGGCCTGAGAAGATTTTGAAATGCGACCCTCAAGTTGCAGTGCAAAGCCAGATGAGCCCTCAAATGGATGGAAGAGGCTCATCCTTGTGTTATACCCTTTCTTCTCATGTGAATAATCAACAGAGGAGACCACTAGATGTCAACCACTGCTGGAGGAAATGTCCATCTGGGTTCAGTTCCAAGTGGGGAGAAAGACATTGGAAACATGGAGGCTGCTTGGAAAGATGGCTTAATGGTGAAGCAGAACCACCAAGCATGTGTGATTCTGAGTAGATGACCACATGGAGTGGAGAGTGAGTGTTATTTATACCCTCTCTTGGGCTTTGAACTTGAGCTTCCTGTTCCTGTGGCAAGGGCATGTATTCTATTGGCTGTCAGACTCCCAGGAGGCTACGTGGGATCGTGTTTGTCTGAGTCAGGTTTGATGTAAATGTGCTGGTGATGCAATGAAAGGGCTTTGGGCAATTCCTATTGTCGCTGAGGGCTAATCCTACCTTTGTTGGATCTTGGTTGAGGGTATTTGCTTATGAATAGACCTGGTCATCTCTTTATCTCTTAAGTACTGACATCTGCTGTGGGCTATTGAGGAGGGTGGATGCTATTAAAAGTGAGTCTGCTTCCTGCCTCAAAAAAACATGTTTCTCCATTTCTCATCCAGGGAAATATAATATTCTGCCTTTTTAATGTTTCCTAGAATATTTCATTCTTCTAGGAGAGGGGTGGATGCTAACTTTCTACACCATTTAAGATTGAGATGTGGTGGAGTCAAGCACTATATCTTTTGGGACACTCATGTCTGTATGTACTCCCTCCATGCTGGAGACAATAAGCAGATATCTGAGCTCCTTCTTTACAAAGATTTTTTTGAAATTTGTTTAAGAGCCATATGATATTAGACCAAGGGTCACTTCTGGCCTAAGAACAAATAATTGCTTGCCTATATTATAAAAAGTGAGTCTATGCAAGGTTCCAAGAGCTGCACAAGAGTGGGTTGGGTTTACCAGAAAGAGCAGAAAGAAAGGTTGTTTTTAAGTATAAAGAGCCCCTTTAGTGTGATGGACAAATGGCTCATTTGTTTGGGTTACAGACTGATGACTTTGAAGCCTTTCAATAAAACAAAATTAATCTGTGGCTAATTCTTTATATTTTGTGAAGCTTGGCCAACACAGCTGAGGAACAAGGCCACGTCTTGGATCAGTGGAGAAAGTAAATGACCAAAAAAAAGTACACCATGTCAGGAGGGGGCAAAATTTTTCATCCTTTTTCATCCTTATAAAATGCCTCCAATTGTGCCACTCACTTATAGCATTTACAGCTCCTATTATGCATTGGTTTCTTCTGTTAGGTGCCTCTCCTAAAAGGCTGTGATACCTGCCCATTGTTGGAAGAAACCTCCTTCTAGGTTCTGCTCCAAGTGGGGAAAACAGACACTGGAAACATGGAGACTGCTTGGAAAGATGGTTTAATGGAGGACAGGATCACATGGCTTGAGTTCCTGAACAGAAAAGGGCAGATACAGTAAATCCTCAGGTTTTTATGCTCTCTCTGACTCTGCATTTCTTGGGGCCCAAAAAGAGTATCCTGATTGGTTGTCAGACTCCCAGGGGGTGGGGACCTTGCTGGCTGATGGTCACATGTGCTTCCCAGGTCACATGTGGTGAGTTTCTGCTGCTATTGTGTAGAGGGCTAATCCTATCTTTGTTGGATCTTTGGCAATTCCTACTATGGCTCTGCCTGAAGGAGGTAGATCTTTGTTATGTAGAATAGACTGGCCCAAGCCTTAATGGCCCATTGACATAGGGTGGGGGGCAGGAAGGTGGGAGCTGCTTTGTCTGTAAAATATGCTTCTCATATTTCTCATCCAGGGAAATATAATATTCTGTCTTTTTCATATTTCCTAAAATATTTCACTCTTCCAGGAAAGGGGTGGGTGCTAACTTCCTACACCATCAAGTGTAGTATTATTGGACCCGTTTGTTTGTTTTTTTAATTGGGTTTCTTTTTTTTGCATCTTCTTTTAATCAAAATACAACAGCTTCTAAACTCCAGGATCCTCCCACAGCAGTATCAATACGTTTCCCAGGATTTGAAGGGCTGCCACAAAGATGAGTGGGATCAACCTATTTTTCAAAGCACCAGAAGACAAGACAAGAAACAACGGATGGAAACTTATCAAAGAGAGATCCAACCTACAACTAAGGAAAAATTTCCTGACAGTGAGAGCAATCAATCGGTGGAACATCTTGCCTTCAGAAGTTGTGTGTGCCACATCACTGGAAGATTTCCAGAATAGATTGGACAGCCATTTGTCTGAAATGGTATAGACCAGGGCAGTGGTGAAATTCATTTTTTTTTACTACCAGTTCTGTGGGCGTGGCTTGGTGGGTGTGGTGTGGCTTGGTGGGCATGGCAGGGGAAGGATACTGCAAAATTTCCATTCCCACCCCACTCCAGGAGAAGGATACTGCAAAATCCTAATTCCCTCCCTACTCTGGGGCCAGCCAGAGATGATATTTGCTGGTTCTCCAAACTACTCAAAGTTTCCGCTACCAGTTCTCCAGAACTTGTGTCAGAACCTGCTGGATTTCACCCCTGGACCAGGGGTGTCAAACTGGTGGCCCGCAGATCTGATGCGACACGTGCAGGCCATGCCTACCCCAGATCTGCGAATGGGAAAAAAGTTGTGAAACATCACGTGACAGCAACGTGACGCCAAGAGTTTGACACCCATGGTATAGACTCTCCTACTCAGGCAGGGGTTGGACTAGAGGACCTCCAAGGTCTTTGTTATTCTATGATTCTAAATATGAACTCTGCCCCCAAATGTCTATTGAGTGAACAATAGCTTGTAGGGACTGCAAACTGTCCTTGTGTTTAATACATAGACTTACAAAGGCTATGACAGACAGAGCCCAATGGCGTAGGCAATCTATGGAATTTCAGGTGTTTCTGAATTCCAATTCTCAACAGCCACTTGGGCTGAATGTTCCACATTAAAGGTCAGCAATACAGAGAGTCACAAGTTTACTCCCTTTGGACTAGAACTGTCTCAACCTTGGCAACTTTGAGCTATGTTGACTTCAATTCCCAAAATTTTCCAGGAAGCAAAGCTGGCTGAGGAATTCTGGGAGTTGAAGTCCACACAGCTCAAAGTTGCCAAGGTTGACAACACTAGACTAGAATGTCTTTATACTTATTTGGGAAAATATTAGTGATGGCTTCCTCCCGGTTCCGCCGAGCCGGTAGTGGTGACGATATGACGTCACCAAACCGGTCCTGCCCACCCTGTCCCCCATACACCCTGCCCCACCCCCCACCCCCCGTGTTATTCTTACCTTTTATTTGGCCCCACCCCCAATCTATTGCTGCCTCCTGAGTCCCAGCTGATGGCTAGAGGGAAAAACACTGTTTAAACTCTTGCTGCGGGGCTTCAGAGGGCCACCCTACAGCTGATCAGTGTTAAAAGAAAACAAATGAGTAGACCGGGGCCTGCAAAAATAAATGGGTAGACAAGTGCCTGCAAAAATATATGAGTAGACCGGTGCCTGCAAAAATAAATGGGTAGATTGGTAAAGCACTGCAAGCAGTTAAAAGCCTGATAGACCAGTACCTCTGCTAAATCCTAAATAATTGTCACATGACCATTAAGCCACGCCCATAAAATAAGCCACGCCCACAGAATCGGTAGTAAAAAAATTTAGAACCCCACCCCTGGAAAGTATGTAATTGTTAAAGGAGGTATCAAGGAAAAACATGATCATAGATGTAGACTTTATTTCTTTTCTTTTTAAATGTAACATTATTTTGTGTTATAAAATTATGGTTATTCCTAAAAATGGCTACGCAAAGGCTGCAATGCTTGTAGGACCATTAATCCAGACAGAGCCTAAAATTCCCTAACTGTATCACTGAAGCTTGGCCTAGATCTGACTAAATTTAGTTCTATTCGACTAAGTCCACTTTATCTTCAGAGAAACAGCCCACTGTAATACCAGACATCCTGACATCATCACTTCTTCCATTCTCTCTGATTGCTGATTAATTCCAGCTCAGTCCGTGTCACAGTTTCAGAGAATATAGTGACCACATAATATAGTGACTACCTTCCCTCTAAAGCTAACCAAGTAAACCTCAAACGTTTCACGCCTTCTCCGTAATAATCTTACACTGAAGTCTCTTTCAGAATAACAGGATATGCCTTTAAGTGCATCACTGTAAGGTTTGAGGCTTCCTTTGCTATATACTTTCAATTCACTATCAAGGAAGTTTATATTGACAGATAGGAAAAAGTACACGACCAGAGACAAATGAGGCAATACTCTCCTTATGGCTGGGACCACTATTTCATCTTGTTCCATCCAACACAATGGCGATAATTTCAGATAGGAATAAAATCCTGCTTGAGCAGAGGGTTGGACCAGAAGTCCTACAAGGTCCCTTCTAACTCTATTATTCTGTTATCCCTATTATCCAGGTATGAAATCCAGCAGATTCTTACAGGTCCTGGAGAATCAGTAGCGGAAATTTTGAGCAGTTCAGAGAACCAGCAAATACCACCTCTGGCTGGTCCCAGAGTGGGTTGGGAATGGAGATTTTGCAGTATCCTTCCCCCAGGCGGGGGGTGGGAATGGAGATTTTACTACATCCTTCCGCTGGAGTGTGGAGGGAATGGAGATTTTGCAATATCCTTCCCCTGGAATGGGGAGGGAATGGGGATTTTGCAATATCCTTCTGCAGGAGTGGGGTGGAAATGGAGATTTTGCAGTATCCTTCCCCTGGAGTGGGGTGGGAATGGAGATTTTGCAGTATCCTTCTCCTGGAGTGGGGTGGGAATGGAGATTTTGCAGTATCCTTCCCCTGGAGTGGGGTGGGAATGGAGATTTTGCAGTATCCTTCCCCTGCTACACCTACCAAGGCACACCACGCCCACCAAGCCACACCCACAGAACCGGTAGTAAAAAAATTTGGATTTCACCACTGTTATTATCCCTGTTAATTTACTTTTGAACCCACACTTTTGGTAGATTGTTTATTTCTACCGCTGATTTATCACTCCAAAAACAGCTTCCAGAAGTGAGGGAGGTACTTTTTAGTGTATTGGAAAATTCTTATCTGCTTCATCCTACAATCTCCCATACCTGTCCATTGTTTTGGGGACTACTTCTAAAGACAAGTTTTGCATTATTACAGCACAGCAAAATTCTGCAATAGTACTACACCCCAGTCTCCAAAGACTCTATTACTATTCCCTTGTGCAAAACTAAGGATAGTTTTACATCAAAATTAATTACCACATAAAGGAGACTAATTGATGGATAAAGAGCCATGCTGGCACAGTGGTTAGATGCAGTACTGCACACTAACTCACAGTTCACTCCATGAGTTCGATTCTGAGCGGCTCAAGGTTGACTCAGCCCTCCATCCCTCCCAGGTCAGTAAAACGAGGACCCAGATTGTTGGGGGCAATATGCTGACTCTGTAAACCGCTCAGAGAGGGCTGTAAAGCACTGTGAAGCTGTAAATCTAAGTGCTATTGCTATTTATTCCCACTGGCGGCCAATGGGGTATGAGAGGAAATTAAGTCCAGAGACTCTACCAATCACTTTCTTTGATTTGTCCCTCATTAAAATAATAAATACAGATAATCCTTGACTTACAACCACAACTGGGACAAGGCAGTTGTTCAGTGAGTCATGCCCTATTCTGCAACCTTCTTTTTCCATGGTTGTTAAGTGAATCACATGGTTGTTAAAGAAACCCAGCTTCCTCCTTTGACTTTGCTTGTTGGAAGCCAGCTGTGAAGGTTGCAAATGGTGATAACATGACTTTGGGATGCAGCAATCATTGTAAATACATGCCCGTTGCCAAGCACCCAAATTTTGATTACCGGTTATGTGGGGGTTGCAACAGTCATAAGTGTGAGGAGCCTCACTTATTTCAGTGCCAGCCAGAGTCATCGTGTTGGAAGAAATGTCCATCTGGGTTCAGTTCCAAATGGGGAGAAAGACACTGGAAACATGGAGGCTGCTTGAAAAGATGGTTTAATGGTGGACAGGATCACGTGGTTTTTGAGGTCCTGGGTAAAAAGGCACATGGGTGAGAGAGAGAAAGAGATTTATACCCTCTGTTGGGCTTTGAATTTGAGCTTGTATTCTAATTGGTTGTCAAACTCCCATGGGGCAGGGGTGGGTTCTAAATTTTTTTACTACCGGTTCTGTGGGCATGGCTTATTTTGTGGGCGTGGTTTGATGGTCATGTGACAATTCTTTAGGATTTAGCAGAGGTACTGATCTACCAGGCTTTTAACTGCTTGTAGAGCTGTACCGGTCTACTCATTTGTTATTGGAGCGTCCTGGTTTACCCATTTGTTTTTGTAGCGTCCCGGTCTACCCATTTATTTTTCGAGCGTCCTGGTCTACCCATTTGTTCTTGGAGCGTACTGATCTACCCATTTATTTTTCGAACGTCCCGGTCTACCCATTTGTTATTGGAGCGTCCTGGTCTACCCATTTATTTTTCGAGCATCCTGGTCTACCCATTTGTTTTTCGAGTGTCCCAGTCTACCCATTTGTTTTTGGAGCATCCTGGTCTACCCATTTGTTTTTCGAGCACACTGGTCTACCACCACACTGCCTTTTAACACTGATCAGCTGTAGGGCGGCCCTTTGAAGCACCGCGGCAAGAGTTTAAACAGTTTTTTTCCTTCCAGCCGATCAGCTGGGACTCAGGAGGCAGCAAAAAATTGGGGGCAGGGCCAAATAAAAGGTAAGAATAATGCGGGGGGCGGGAGGGCCCAGCTCCCGAACATAGAGAACCGGTTCAGTGACATCATATCGTCATCGCTACCGGCTCGGCCGAACCGGGCTGAACCCACCACTGCCATGGGGCCATGCAAGGGTAACTTTGTAGGTTGTCTTTTGAATCCCAGGCTTGGTTGAGCCTTGCTGGGTGATGCAATCTCCCCAGGTGCCATGTGTTGATAGATGGGTAGAGGGCTGTTGATAGATGGGTAGAGGGCTAATCCTATCTTTGTTGGATCTTGAACGAGCGCATTTGCTTATGAATAGACCCACCTAGCTATCCCTTTATCTCTTAAATGCTGACTTCTGCTGTGGGCTATTGAGACTGTGTGGGCTATTAAGAGTGAGTCTACTTCCTGCTTTAAAAACATGTTTCTCCATTTCTCATCCAGGGAGGTATAATATTCTGCCTTTTTCATATTTCCTAGAATATTTCATTTTTCTAGGAGAGGAGTGGGTGCTAACTTCCCACAGTTGTATGCAACAAAATTTCATTCAAAGTGACAATCAAATTATTCTAAGTTCTAAGTCTAAGTCACTTTATCAGGGAGATGGGTGGTATATAAATTTAATAAATTGGCACTCCGAACAGTCACTAAATGAATGGTTGTAAGTTGAAGATTACCTGTACTACATCGATCATTTGCCCCATTTTCGAAGCAGAATATTGCTCAGCCAATAAAATTTATATAAGTATATTTTCTGACAGCTGGAGGACTGGAGAAATGCCCTTTTAACACAGCCGTAAGAAAAAGCCTGTACATTTATTTTGTACAGCATATCAAGTAACACTTGTCCTCCCTGGTCCCTGCCCAGAAGTGATTGGTGAAGGGACTGAAATGGAATAGATACATGATGCATAATAAGACAAGTAAAAATAGAAAAACTGGTGAATATATGCCTGGCAATCTATGTACGCTAGGAAGAACATATCTAAGCATCTCTTTACATCATTGAGTAGTTCAAATGTAAATTATGTTTGAAATTAATGAAGCAAAATTATTCACGGGAGTGAATTGTTAGAACAAAGAATGTTTCAAAATTCAAGAGCAGCGTTTTTTAAAAAATGATTCTATTATTATTGAATTAAGGGAGTCGAGGCATGCAATTTATCAGCGCTAAAATGTTCAAGGTGCTTTAAGATAATCAAGACTGAGGGTAATGGTATGTCAGAAATTTCATTTTGGTGGTACAATTGCCATTAAAGCCATGCTTTATTAAGGCTATAACAGCGGCAGAAGGAGTAAGATTTATTATCACTGGAGAGGTAGGTCTCCCCCCTGTGCATAAATCTCAGCCAAGGAGCCATGATTAATGTGTAGCTCAGAGACAGCACTGCTGCATTCTGAAACATGTTGCATCTCCAGGTTGTTGTTGTTATTGTTGTTCTTTTGCTAGGAGTCTTCACTGTAAAGAAGATGAAGGATACAGTTCTTGTCCAGAGCATACGGTCTATCTAAGTCATGCTCTGCATCCAGTTTTGATCACCATGTTACAAAAAAGATGTCGAGACTTTGGAAAAAGTGCAAAGAAGAACAACTAAGATGATTAAAAGTCTGGAGGCTACAACATATGAAGAACAGTTGCAGGATTTGGGTTTGGCCAGTCTAGAGAAAAGAAGGACTAGGGGGGGACATGAGAGCAGTATTCCAGTATTTGAGAGGCTGCCACAAAGAAGAGGGTGGTCAGTTTATTTTCCAAAGCACCCAAAGGCAGGAGAAGAAACAATGGTTGGAAACTAATCAAGGAGAGAAGCAACCTGGAATTGAAGAGAAACATCCTAACAGTGAGGACAATTAATCAATAGAATAGCTTGCCTTCAGAAGTTGTGGGCGCTTCATCGCTGGAGGTTTTTTAAGAAGAGACTGGAAAATCACTTGCCCGAAACGGTTTAGGGTCTCCTGCTTGAACAGGGGGCTGGACTGGAAGACCTCCAAGGGCCCTTCCAGCTCTATTCTGATTTTGATTCTGACAACATGGTACCCAGACCAGCTGCAGCTAACTATTTTAGGGGCCAAAATATATTATGCAGTCTGCTCCATTCTGTCCTTCCAAGAGAATGAACCAGGCAAGAAGAAAAAGCTAGAATGTATTGGCCGGCAGAATTTGCCTCCTAAGACAATCCTTTTCCTTGGGCTCAGAGTACGGCTGGGATGAATTGGTCATGTAAGGCCCCAAAATACACTTGAGTCACCACAATGCCAAAGAGAGAGACTCAAGACGAGGCTTGCAAAAAAACCAGATTTTATTTATGGCCAAAAACAAAATACTGGGTGGAACTATATCCAGAACATACAGATACAATGCATGCGAGGAGATAGCCACACCTTGGGGAAGGTATGGCGTCCTTTTATACCCTCAGAGACGTCAGTTTAGTACCCAACTCTGGCCTCCCAATCCATGCCCGTTCATTCCTTGTTGCCCTGCAAGGGGGAATAGAAACTTCCCAATTAGTCATCTTGAGCATTTCTTTGTTTACTCAATTGGCCACTTAGGCCCCCTGGCCCTGGAAAGTAGGAGTCTATCCAGATCAACATAAATTAAGACTGAGATACGTACCATGCTCTTAGATGGCACAAGAAAAAAACAGGGAGAAGATTGACATGGGTTCAGGTCAAATGGCAGGGACATATGTTTGACAAATACCAGATACATTACAGGCCTAATAACAGAATATGTTTGTTACAGGAGATACAAATATAAAGGCATAATATATGTGATACAAATACAAAGGCATATGTGTATTACAAGAACCTAATGGTTACAGAATCTAGTATACCAGTATATCATATTCTAGTATTATTTATTATATCCTTATTATTGTTTCCCTTCAGTCAGATAAGAGACATCTCAGCCCCAAAGAAGTAATGGAAGCGTGGAAAGTGTCTCAGAAGGGATCCTCCCTAATTGCCTAGAAAGTAAAGTGGAGACAATGTCTGTGGAGATTCTCAGGCATCCAGGACAGTGGTGGAATTCAAATTTGTTTACTACCAGTTCTGTGGGCAGGGCAGGGCTTGGTGGGCTGGGCTTGGGGGGTGTGGCAGGGGAAGGATACTGCAAAATCTCCATTCCCATCTCACTCCAGGGGAAGGATGCTGCAAAATCTCCATTCCCACCCCACTCCAGGGGAAGGATACTGCAAAATCTCCATTCCCACCCCACTCCAGGGGAAGGATACTGCAAAATCTCCATTTCCACCCCACTCCAGGGGAAGGATACTGAAAAATCTCCATTTCCATCGCACTCCAGGGGAAGGATACTGAAAAATCTCCATTTCCACCCCACTCCAGGGGAAGGATACTGCAAAATCTCCATTTCCACCCCACTCCAGGGGAAGGATACTGAAAAATCTCCATTTCCATCGCACTCCAGGGGAAGGATACTGCAAAATCTCCATTTCCACCCCACTCCAGGGGCCAGCCAGCGGTGGTATTTGCCGGTTCTCCGAACTACTCAAAATTTCCGCTACCGGTTCTCCAGAATCTGTCAGAACCTGCTGAATTTCACCCCGATCCAGGACAAAGGTTTTTTTTTTTTCTTCAAAAGACAACTGGGCTGGTTTTTTTTCCTTGAGGAAGAAGAAGAAAATGTTTTGCTTCTCACCTAAGAAGCTTTATCTATCAGTCAGTTCTGATGGTGGGGGGAGGATGGAAGGATACGTACTGACAGTTGAAACTGGATGATGGAGAGATGGAAGGATAGATTCTGATAGGAAGGGGGTGGAACTGAAGGATTATATTTCTTTGCAGTCATTCGGTTATTAGCACTTTCTGAGAGAAAGCTTTCAGACTTGCACAATTCTGTTATGGTAACTTTACAATACATTTGTAAAGTTATTATTCATGATTTCTTGTCTAGACTACCTCAAAAGGCTGACATCTGGCCAACAAATCTCTACTCCATTATAAACAACTTTTTTTTTTAATATTTCCATACCTAATCTATATCCCTCAGCATTGTAACCACACCTTTTTATAGACTTTTCTCTGGCATCAGATGAACTATGGGAACAGCCTAGAATGGGTTTGATCTGACAGCCACACAATTTTTATCTCCTGTCATCCTGCGTTTAATGAGGGGTGCTGCATGGCCATTTCTGCCTACAGGTAGTCCTCAACTTACAACTGCCTGTTTAGTTTGGTTACAATTTCAACGGCCCTGAAAAGCTGACTTACAAGCAATCCTCACACTTATGACTATTGCATGATCCCAGGATCACGTTGTCTCTGTGATCTTCCCAGCAAGCAAAGTCAATGGGGAAAGCCAGATTTGGTTAATAGCCACCTGATTCCCTTAACAACTGTAGCAAAAAATGTCATGAGATTGGGTATGTCTCATCTTGCTTAGCAATGGAAATTCAGGTCCCAATTGTTACTCCCTGTGTTACCTTGCCCACCACCACAACAGCAACGTGTTGATGAAGAAAATGCCATTCTTCCGCTCTGCATCATCAAACAAAGCACAGTACTCAGAACGTGATGGGAAGAAATGAAAAGATTTCAATTAACCTTTCAAAAAGCTCAATCATTGCACATTGACAATCTTTCTTATCTGCTCTGTATCGCATTAAATTAAAATGATTAAAATTAATTAATTCCAAGACCATAAAAGGCTCTTCAGCCAGCCAGCCAGCCCCTTCTTTGCGCACAGTAATGAGTTCTCAAAGTTGAAATTTTGTCAGCAAGGAATGATTTCAGACTAAGATTTTATGATCCGCCTTCTTCGCAAAGTTTTACAATGTCTGTCTTTTCTTCCTATTTTTCCATCGTTTTTTTTTTTCCTTTTTGAAGAAAATGAGCCAAAGAATTCAGAGCTCCCGTATAATGTCTTTTGATTGGAGACAATTGAATCCAATCTATTGATTGGAGAGTGCCATAAAGCACTATGGAGCGGTATATACTGTAAGTCTAAGTGCTATTGCTATCCATCCATCAGAAATGGATTCCATTGCATTTTATTTAATTCCATCATAACTATTATCTTCATTATTACTAAATCAATTTTCCTAATATATCTGCTTTGGGCATCTCTTCCTGCTGCTTTCCATATGCCATTTCTCTTTGAGAAGATGTATGAAAAGAGCCTTGGTGGCGCAGCTGACTAAGTGCTGTTAAAGTAGCACCAGCTACCTGCAATTACTGCAAGTTCAAATCTCACCAGGCTCAACGTTGACTCAGCCTTCCCTCCTTTCGAGGTAGGTAAAATGAGGACCCGGATTGTGGGGGCAATAAGCTGACTTTGTATAAAAAAGAACACAGCTTGGGGGGGCCGAAAGCCCTACTAAGCAGGTATATACAAAAGTATGAAGGCTATTGCTTAACGCATTGTAAGCCACCCTGAGTCTCCGGAGAAGGGCGGCATATAAATCGAACCAATAAATAAATAAATAAAATCTCACCTTGCCATTTCTCTTAAATTTACTTCCCCTGCCTAAAAAAAAAACCACAACCAGATGTTTTTCTATAATATTCACAGAATACTTGAGAATTTCTTTGAAATTCTTCTTGGCAGTGTTTTTTGAGTGAATGGTGGTGTTCTGAGTTAGAGCTGGAGGTGTTTTCTATTCTCATCATGACAGTAATTCTCTTCTTTCAAATTTTATAGATATTTGGAAAGCCTGAGAGGCTACAGACTGCTGTAAAAAACATACTCCAATGAACAACAGGGCACTCATCACTCATCTTAGTCAACTTGTAACAAAATGATATAAAAATACAATTGTCAACTCTCAAGTTGGTATGACTGAAGCCATCTTTGAGGTTTCAATGTTGAGGGTTAGAGAGGGGGAATCGCTGGGGGTTTGTAGCCAAAACAAAATACTTTCCCCTGGGAACCAAGGACATTCCAACAGGTGGCTGAAGAGAGGAGGAGGAGTGATGTTACCAAGCAACTGGACAGCACCCTGATTGGACCATGTGACTGTTGTTTGGGAAAAGGGGAAAACTTTTACTTTTAATTAGGTGAAAACTGTGGGAACCTTTAGAGCCAGTTTTCATCAGCCTGTGCCAATATGACATATCCAATAAAACTGTTCTTTGAGGAATCTATCTGCTTCAGAGTTCTGATTGTTATGGGTGAATTACTTGGAACCCTGACAACAATACTTCCTCCATGAAATTTTCACCCAAATTCTCTTCAGTTTTAAAATGTTCAATAGCAAAATCTCTTTTTAAACAAATTGAGAAGTAGTAGGGAAAATGATGTAAGGCAACTTATTTTTGCATGACACAACTGGATACAAAAGGGGACATGATGGCTCAGTGGTTAAAGACTCTGGGCTTATCAACTTGAAAGCTGAGAGCCAGGTTCGAGAACCAAGCTCCGCACAATAGGGTGAGCTCCCTTTACTTGCCCCAGCTCCTGCCCACCTAGCAGTTTGAAAGCATGCAAATGTGAGTAGATAAGTAAGTACCACTTCAGTGGTAAGGTAACAGCGCTCCATGCACCTTTGGCATATAGCCATGCTGGCCACATGACCAGGGAAATTTTCTTCAGACAATGCTGGTTCCCTCATCCAAGAAATAGAAATGAGCACCGTGTCCTAGACTCAGACCCAACTGGCAGGAAAGGCTTTATCTTTACTGGATATAGATAAGTGAGATGGTTTCTTTTTTTTTTTTTCCCATATGTGAAGTAACTTCGCCTATGGCCAGACACATCCACAGGGATTGACATTTGGAAGATGGAAGATGTGTAGCATCTCAGCTGAAGCCAAACCCGCCATCTGATAGATTGTGACCACTTCTTGCAGTCACTCCAGTGCCAATTGATAACTGGATTTATTCCAGACAATTTACTATCAGCCATCCAAGATCTATATTCAACATGTAATACTTATCAATACTTATCAACATGTAATACTTATCAGGAATTAGTGACCATGGGTTTCTACATGACTGAATGTATGTACCTCTTCTCTACATGCCCGTACAAAAGTTGGACCATAAGGAAGGCTTAAGGGCTCAAAGAATTGAGACCTTTGAACTCTGGTGCTGGAGAAGACTCCTGCGAGTCCCTTGGCCTGCAAGGCAATCAAACCTGTCAGTCCTAGAGGAGATCAACCCTGACTGCTCTTTAGAAGGCCAGATCCTGAAGATGAAACTCAAAAACTTTGGCCACCTAATGAGAAGGAAGGACTCACTGGAGAAGAGCCTAATGCTGGGAAATATTGAGGGCAAAAGAAGAAAGGGACAACAGAGAATGAGGTGGCTGGATGGAGTCACTGAAGCAGTTGGTGTATCTTAAATGGACTCCAGAGGATGGTAGAGGACAGGAAGGCCTGGAGAAACATTGTCCATGAGGTCACGGACACGACTTCGCAACTAACAACAACAACATGCCCTTACACAACATGCTATGTCTATGTTCCTTCTCTGCTGATCAGTAAAAGACATGATGTGGCTTTCCAGCACAGAGGGGTGGAAACAAAAGTACTATTCTACAATCTCATACTGGACACAGTATTCCAGGTGTGATTGGACCAATGCAACCTTCCATTGTGACATGGATCCATGAAGAGTTACTCTGTGGTAAGATGGGCAGACAATAAATTTGAAAAGAAGGGAGGGAGGGAGGGAGGGAGGGAGGGAAGGAAGGAAGGAAGGAAGGAAGGAAGGAAGGAAGGAAGGAAGGAAGGAAGGAAGGAAGGAAGACATTGGGTATTTAATTTAATTTAATTTATCGCATTTCTATGCCGCCAAACTCCCAAGGGACTCTGGGCGGCTTACAGCAAAAATAATGTGAACAATGAACATAGAAAAATTATTTAAAAACTTTATAAAAACATTTTAAAAACATTAAAAGCCCATGCACACCATTCATGGCAGGATCTCGCAAGATTGCAACAGCAAGATCAATGGCTCCAGGCCTGCCGGAAAAGCCAGGTCTTCACCACTTTCCGGAAGGCCAATAGGGTGGGGGTAGTCCGGATCTCAGGAGGTAACTGGTTCCAGAGAGCTGGGGCAGCCACAGAGAAGGCCCTTCCCCGCGGGCCTGCCAGCCGGCATTGTTTAACTGACAGGACCCGGAGACCAACTCTGTGGGATCTTACCAGTCGGTGGGAGCTATGCGGTTGAAGTCGGTCTCGAAGATAGCCTGGCCCTGAGCCATGTAGGGCTTTAAAGGCTCAGCCTTTAACACCTTGAATTGTGCCCGGAGACCAATAGGGAGCCAGTGCAGCTCCCAGAGAATTGGTGTAATGTGGGTGTATCTAGGTGCACCCACGACAGTTCACGCGGCTGCATTCTGGACCAACTGTAGTCTCCGAACACTCTTCAAGGGTAGCCCCATGTAGAGCACATTGCAATAATCTAACTGTGAAGTGACAAGGGCATGAGTGACTGTGAGGAGAACCTCCTGATCCAAGTAGGGTCGCAATTGGTGCACCAGGCGAACCTGTGCAAAGGCCCCCCTAGCTACAGCTGCCAGATGTTGCTCTAATCTTAGCTGTGAGTCTAGGAGGACACCCAAATTGTGAGCCCGTTCTGAGGGGGACAATTTCTCCCCCCCCCCCAGAACCAAGGATGGACAGTCGACATAGTCTTTAGGAGGCAATACCCATAGCCACTCTGTCTTGTCTGGGTTAAGTCTGAGCCTGTTGACTCCCATCCAGACCCTCACAGCCTCCAGGCACCGGCACATCACATCCACTGCTTCACTGAACTGACACGGGGTGGAGATATAAAGCTGGGTATCATCAGCATATTGCTGATACCCCACCCCGTATCGTCGGATGATCTCACCCAGCGCTTTCATGTAGATGTTAAATAGGAGGGGAGAGAAGACCGAGCCCTGAGACACCCCACAAACGAGGGATCTAGGTAGGGTATGGTTGTTTCATGATAGTCTAGCTTTTTACTGGCTTAAGGATGATTAGAGAGGACTTCAGATCAATAGTGAGATAAGCCTTTTGTCACCCGTCACTTTGCAAGAAAGTCAGCTGCTGCTATGACTCGGAAACAGGAGCAACACTGGAGGGATCAGGAGCCACAGTGGGGACAGCAAAAGTCATCTGCATATGGTTTTCTGCCAGATCAGACATAAGTGATTAGCACTACAGCTCAATAGAGGGTAAGGGGAGAAATAGGATAACACAGTCCCGCTCTGTAACAAAGTCAGAGGGGAATAAATTGTCCAAAAATATTCATGGCATCCACGACATTGGGGAACAGTCAGAAAGCTATCGCAAATTTCAACTGTTTATTGATACAGAGAAGGGTTTTTTTTTTCATAAAAACCTTAGTTGTTAAATTGATATGATCTTTAGGGTTCTTTTGCATAATTGTTTTACTCCATAATACACATTAACCAAAGTTATGGAAGGTACATTAAGGGATAGATATTATTATGTAAAAACTGAGATTATTTTGCATTCTTGGTATAGCTATTAACACTTCTACAAAGCCAGGGGACGTTGACTGTTCTCCAGTTCTGTGATTACAGTGCAAAGAACAAAGAAGCCATCTAGCATTCTCACTAAGAGGATTTTAGCCTAAGATTGTCACAACCTATTAAAGCAAATGAAGCTTGGCATTTCACAAAAGGGGGAAATGCGTTAATTTGATTGTGAGAGATAGAATTTCTCATCTCCATGGTTTCTATTCCAGTCTGAACCTACTCTAATGGCATAAGTACATTCCAACCAGCGATTATTTCTAAATCTCCACACTTGACAAGAGAAACATGACATTATTTCCCTACTGAGGAGGTACAATAGCCTTTTTTGTACATTTTTGGTGGTGGAAAAAAACATGACATGAATCTTCTTTAGAAAGGATGAGCAATTTCAGTGATGCCAGTCTAAACTTGTATGGAGCAAATCCTAGACGCAATCCACATTGCAGAAATTAAATTCTGTGTCTCTGATCTGAATCAAAGAGAAACCCAACCTAGGACTAAGGAGAAATTTCCTGACAGTGAGAACAATTAGTGGAACAGATTGCCTTCGGAAGTTGTGGGTATTTCATCACTGGAGGTTTTTAAGACGAGACTAGACAGCTATTTGTCTGGAATGATATAGGACAGTGATGGCTAACCTTTTTGCCATCGTGTGCCAAAACTCGGGGGAGTGCAGGGTGGTTATGCACGCACATGCCCACACCTGTATGCGACCCCCCCCATGCTCACCCCACATTTGGCACACGATGGCACGGTGGGCCCGTTTTTTTGCCCTCCCCAGGCTCCAGAGCCTTTCTAGGACCCTGGGGAGGGCGAAAACAGCCTTCCCCATACCTTCAGAGGCCCTCCAGAGGCCAGAAATGGCCTGTTTGCCAACTTCCGGTGGACCTGGAAAGCCCGAAAATCAGCTGATGGAGCTGAGCTCGCATGCCCACTGATACAGCTCCGCATGCCACCTATGGCACCGTGCCATAGGTTCGCCATCACGGATATAGGATCTCCTGCTTGGGCAGGGGGTTGGACTAGAAGACCTCCAAGATCCCTTCCAGCTCTGTTACTCTGTTCTGTTCTCTGCTGGTGTTGTGTATTCTGCATTCTGTATTCTGATCTGATGCTGTTGTACCTAAGACACTTTGGCAGTCTTAACAAGTACTTTGTAACCAGGGGTGAAATCCAGCAGGTTCTAACAGTTTCTGGAGAACTGGTAGCGGAAATTTTGAGCAGTTCAGAGAACCGGTAAAGGAAATTTTGAGTAATTCGGAGAACTGGCAAATACCATCTCTGGCTGGCCCCAGACTGGGGTGGGAATGGAGATTTTGCAGTATCCTTCCCCTGCCACGCCCACCAAGCCATTCCCACTCCCACTCCCACCAAGCCACACCACACCTACCAAGCCACGCCCACAGGACCGGTAGTAAAAAAATTGGATATTTTTTTTTAAATTTGATTTATATGCCGCCCTTCTCCGGAGACTCAAGGCGGCTTACAATGCGTTAAGCAACAGCCTTCATACTTTTGTATATTTTACAAAGTCAGCTTATTGCCCCCACAAATTGGGTCCTCAATTTACCTACCTTAGAAAGGATGGAAGGTTGAGTCAACCTTGAGCCTGGTGAGATTTCACCACTGCTTGTAACCAGAAAAGCCCCTAGAGGCGTCCACTGAATCAAAATGCATACAGAATTGACAATAGCCAAAAAAAATTTATTTTTAATCAGAAAAGCCAGAAGAGACATTTGGCTAAATTTCTTATCAACAACAACTCCCTTCCTCTCATGAGGTTAATTAGAATGAGACGGACTTACTAAAAGCTTTTCCTTTAGAGCAGAGGGTCTCAAACTTGTGGCTCGTTATCTGCATGACAACCTTATAATTTTCTACAACCTGAACCAGTACTGTAAGTGCTGATCTTCAAAAATACATTTATATTGCTCATCAAGCCGGGTCCATGAGGACCCGGTTTGTGGGAGCAATAAGCTGACTTTGTATAAAATATACAAAAGTATGAAGGCTATTGCTTAATGCATTGTAAGCCGCCCTGAGTCTCCGGAGAAGGGCGGCATATAAAAATAATTTTTTTTAAAAAAAAAAAAGCCTAATAGTGACGTTCTGGTTAATGAAAAATGTTGTTAGTGAAATGGGCAAAGTGAAATGGCTATGGAATCATAGAATGATAGAATCATAAGGCTGGGAGCAGCAGTGGGTTCTACTTACCTTTACTACCAGTTCGCAATGGGATCGCATGTGCAGATCGCTTCTGATGATGTCAGGGTCAGTGGGTGGAGCCTCCCACTGGTTTTACTACCAGTTCTATAGAACCGGTCCGAACCAGGGGCAACGCATTGTAAGCCGCCCTGAGTCTCCGGAGAAGGGCAGCATATAAATTAAAGCAAAAAAAAAACAAAACCCACCACTGGCTGGGAGGGACCTTAGAGGTTTTCTAGGCCAACCCTGTCAGAAAGTTTCTCATTTCCAGTCTGGATGTCCCTCTGACAAGTTCCCATTAATTGGTCACCATGATGTAAAAAAAGACGTTGAGACTCTAGAAAGAGTACAGAGAAGATCAATAAAGATGATTGGGGGACTGGAGGCTAAAACATATGAAGAACCGTTGCAGGAACTGGGTATGTCTAGTCTAGTGAAGAGAAGGACTAGGGGAGACATGATAGCAGTGTTCCAATATCTCAGGGGCTGCCACAAAAAAGAGAGAGTCAAGCTATTCTCCAAAGCACCTGAGGCAGTGGTGGGATTCAGCCAGTTCGCACCACTTCGGGAGAACCGGTTGTTAACTTTCTGAGCAGTTTGGCAAACTGGTTGTTGGAAGAAATTATTAGGGCACAGAATTGGTTGTTAAATTACTTGAATCCCACCACTGACCTGAGGTTAGGACAAGAAGCAATGAGTGGAAACTAATCAAGGAGAGAAGCAATTTAGAACTAAGGAGAAATTTCCTGACAGTTAGAACAATTAATCAGTGGAATGACTTCAGAGAAGAGTCTAGACAGAGTGCAGAGAAGAGCAACGAAGATGATTAGGGGACTGAAGGCTAAAATATCTGAAGAACGGTTGCAGGAATTAGGTATATCTAGTCTAGTGAAAAGAAGGACTAGAGGGTGACATTTCTAAGGAGCTGCCACAGAGAGGATAGGGGTCAACCTATTCTCCAAAGCACCTGAAGGTAGAATAAGAAGCCAATGGGTGGAAACTAATCAAGGAGAGAAGTAACCTAGAACTAAGGATATATTTCCTGACACTTAGAACAATTAATTAGTGGAACAACTTGGCTCCAAAAGTTGTAGATGCTCCAACACTAGAGGTTTTTAAGAAGAGAATGGACAACATTTGTCTGAAATGTTGTCCATTTCAGAGCTACCAAGAGCTCCTAAGAGCCTTGGTAGTACAGTGGTCTAAGGCACCCTGTTATTAAGACCAGATGCCTGCAATTACTGCAGGTTCAAATCTCGCCAAGGCTCAAGGTTGATTCAGCCTTCCTTCCAGCCTTACCTACCTTTCTAAGGTAGGTAAATTGAGGACCCAGTTTGTGGGGGCAATAAGCTGACTTTGTATAAATATACAAAAGAATGAAGGCTATTGCTTAGCGCATTGTAAGCCACCCTGAGTCTCCGGAGAAGGGTGGCATATAAATCAAATTAAAAATAAAATAAATAAATAAATAAAAAATAAGTGGTACAGGGTTTCCTGCCTGAGTAGGGGGTTGGACTGGAAGACCTCCAGGGTCCCTTCCAACTCTGTTATTCTGTAAATCGCTTCTTGTCCTGTCCTCAGGTGGCATGGAGAACAAATCAACCCCTCTCTTCCCCGTGGCAGCCCTTCAACTATTGGAAGACTGCTTTAATGTCTCCCCCTAAGCCTTCTCTTCGTCAGACTAAACATACCTAGTTCCTAATTCCCTTAGCCTCACCATAGGATTTGGCCTGCAGAGCGCTTACCATCTTTGCTGTTCTTCTCTGCTCACTTACTTTCTTTTTTTTTTTTTTTTTTTGTATCACAACTCTGTTCACAACTCTGTTTTGCAGGAAAGATTTATTGCTATGGTTTTTTTTTTTTTAATTGCAAAAGTTTTACAATTACATTTTCACCCCTTTTTTTTTCCCACCCCCCCTCCCCAAACTTCCCATCCTCCCTAACCCTCCCTAACCCTCCCCCCCCAGACTTCCCTATTATGTACTCATAACTAATAACACTGATATATAAGCTTGAACCCATCCCTCCCCCTGTATAATTTTTCCTCTTTGTCTCTTAACATTAAAATATTTCTAATACATTATTTTCAAATAAAAGCTATTTGATACTTTCTAGTTTGGTATTTGTTCTGAACATATTCTATCCACCTTTTCCATTCCCATTCATAAGTCTCTTGTGAACAATCTTTTAAATATGCTGAAATCTTCGCCATCTCTGCAAAACTAGCCATCTTCAAAGTCCATTCCTCGATAGTGGGCAAAGCTTCATTCTTCCAATATTTACCTATCAACAATCTTGCTGCTGTTATCATATACAATATCAGTTTTGTTTCACCCCGTGTAAAACCCTTAACTATACCCAATAAAAACAACTGTGGAGAAAATTGAATTTTTTTCCTCAAAACATTCTGCATGACCCACCAAATTTTTATCCAAAAAGCCTTAACTTTCCTACAGGTCCACCAAACATGATAATACGTAGCATCCAAACATTCGCATCTCCAACATTTTGGCTGGACATTAGGGTACATACATGACAACTTTTTAGGATCTAAATGCCATCTATAAAACATTTTATAAAAATTTTCTCTCAGGTTTTGCGATTGTGTAAATTTAACATTCTGAACCCAAATTTTTTCCCAAGTTTCCAGCATCACTGGTTCTTCAAAATTCTGTGCCCACTTAATCATACAATCTTTAACTAATTCCGTTTCTGAATCTCTTTCTAACAAAACATTATAAAGCCTTTTAATATGCATTGGACCTTTCTCTCTTATATGTCTAACTAATTCTTCCTCATGCAACATAATACCAGTTTTTTGGTCCTCTTTCCATCTCAGTTGTAGTTGATTGTATTGTAACCAAGTTAAATTAAACCCTTCATCCAACAGTGTCTGTAATGTCTTCAGCTGCCATCTGCCCGCATCTGTGAAAAGAACCTCTTTATATAACCCCCCCCCGAGTGACATTATATTTGTATTCCACAAAGTATGACCAAGATCCAGCCATAGCGGTATTTTGTAATCCCATTTGAGTCGGTGCTTCTTCCAAACTCTCATCAAAGAGTCTCTAAGTATATGACTTTTAAATACTTTATCTACTTTATCGTCGTAAAATAAATAAGCATGCCATCCAAATTCAAGATCAAAACTTTCTGCATTCAATATTCCAGTCTTTTTACTTCCAAACCAATCACTTGTTAAAGTTAAGGCTGCTGCATCATAATATAACTGTAGGTTTGGGAGTTTAAGGCCTCCTCTTTCTGGAACATCTTGCATAATTTTCAATTTCACTCTCGGCTTCTTCTCGTTCCAGACAAACTTATTCACACCAGACTGCCAAACTTTCAGTTGTTTATCACTTTTAAGCACCGGAATCATTTGAAACAAAAACAGAAATCTTGGCAAAATGTTCATCTTAACTGCTGCTATTCTTCCAAGTAAAGACAGTTGCAGCTTTTTCCAAGTCTCCATGTCTTTCTGAACCTCTCGCCACAACACCTCATAATTATTTTGAAACAATTTCATGTTTGATTCTGCAACCTGAACTCCAAGATATTTTACCTTAGGTACAATTTCAAAACCTGCCCTCCTTTCAAACTCATATTTACGATCTTGTGTCATATTTTTAACTATCATTTTAATTTATTGCTATGGTTTTAATACAAAACATGTTTTTGTTTATGAGCTTAAATGGTCTCCGGGGGATGGTAGAGGACAGGAAGGCCTGGAGGAAAGTTGTCCATGGATAGGATCGCGATGGGTCGGACACGACTTCGCAACTAACAACAACAACATGTTTTTGTTTAATGGCAAACAGATCCTTATCATCATCACTAGAGACTTTTGTTAGGAGTTGATGAAAAAACTTCGGTGTTGCGGCCCTCAGGGTAACAAACTAGTCCTAATTTGGCATGCGTGTTGATTCAACTTTGAGGTCCATCTTAAAAGTTTTCCTTTGGAAAAATGCATCGAAAACAGGGCCGTTTGTTTGCCGAAGGAAAGATTTTCCAGGGCTCAAGAAAGAATCAATCATGCATACTTCACAGATCAGTTAAGCAGTCCTCCTTTGAGTCTTGATTTTATTTTGGATGTGCTCAAAGCTTTGCCCAATTCTTTTCACTGCTCTTTTTCCACGAAGCTCCATTTTTGATGAGTTTATCTATTATTCCTTTGTTTATCCTTTCTCTTTGAATCTAATTCTTCTTCTTTAAACCTCCAAATCATCTGTGAGTTTTAATACCATGGTGTGTTTTCTAAAACGTAAAAGTATTTTAAATAAGGTTGTCACCTGAGGCAAAGTAGGAAATGCAACTGAACTCAGATTAAGGTGCATCATGCCCATAATATATGAGGCATAAAATCTCCTAAATACCTCTACCCATCCATAGCACTAAACATATAATGAAACAGAAGGAGAGTACTATGCTGTTCTTCCTTCAGGGGTGAAATGCTCCCAGTTCGGACCAGATCACCCGATCTGATAGTGATGGCGGTGGGTGGTTCGGAGAACTGGTAGCAAAAATCCCTGACACCCCCCCCCCATGCCCAGCTGAGCCGCGCAATCATCAGAAGCTTTTTTTTTATTTTTAAAAGCATTTTTTCTACAACCTCTTCAGCTGAAAAAAGGCTTTTAAAAGTAAAAAAAAAAGGCTCTGATGATCACGCGGCTCAGCTGGGATCGTCAGAGCCTTTTAAAAGCATTTTTTCTACAATCTCTTCAACCGAAGAGGTTGTAGAAAAAATGTTTTTAAAAGAAAAAAAAAGCCTCTGACGATCAGGCAACTCAGCTGGGATCGTCGGAGGCTTTTAAAAGCATTTTTCTTACAACCTCTTCGACCGAAGAGGTTGTAGAAAAAATGGTTTTAAAAGTAAAAAAAAAAAAGTTGGCCACGCCCACTCAGTCACATTACCCCCCCCCACCAAGCCACGCCCATAGAACCGGTAATAACAAATTTTACATTTCACCATTGCCTTCCTTGATACCTAACATATGCTGCCTATGGAAACTGCCACCCTGGGCTTAATTGTAGGCCTGCCCATAGTCTAATCTAAACAGGATGGATTTGATTTAAATCGAGTTGATTTAAATCACAATTTAAATCATGATTTAAATCACTAGTAAAAAGGCTTGATTTAAATCAACTCGATTTAAATCATAATTTTTAAAGAGCAACTGTCATCTCTGCTACTCCTTTGACCTACTGTTGACTCACCGATAGTCCCAGTGTTGCAGAATATACAGCCTCATGACACATAACTAAGCTCCATTTCATGCTGAAGAAACTAAATTATTTATTTATCTTAAATAGAAAACTACCTTAAGATAGATTTTTACCCCAAAAGTTTTTTTTTAAATAAATTTGATAAAAATCAAAAAAATCCGATTTAAATAAAAAAAATCCGATTTAAATAAAAAAAATCTGATTTTTTTGATTTTTTTTTAAAAAATCATTGATTTTTATCCACCCTGAATCTAAACTAACGTTTCTCAATGTCAGCCATTTTTAAGATGTATGGACTTCAACTCCCAGAATTCTCCAGCCAGCCTGACTGAATTTTCCAGCTGTTATTTTAAGGATGGCGAATTGGTTTGCTGTTTCAACTCATTAGAACTATTTTAAACTTGTACAATCGTTTTTATTTTTTCCTGTCCTTAAGGGCCAAGTTAAAATCCAGTGATATAATAAATGGCTTCATTTACATAGAATTAGTATCAAAGAGAAACTTTCATCAACTTGAATAATCCAAATTGACTTAATAAATATGCATGAGTAAATTGTAAAATGAGGAATCAACCTCCGTTTTCTACGGATGGTATTCAAGTAGATTGTTCTCAAAATAAATATGATATCTTCAAGTTCAAGGAAGTAACAAAACACAGCCACTTGAAATAGAATCATTACAAGCATTCTATAGTTTTAGGTGATGTGAATTTTTATGCAAATTTGTTTGAACTTACAGGCTTGACTTCTTTATTTTTATTCATCAAATTTATATGCCCACCCATTTCACGAAAAAAGTGACTTTGGGCGATATACAATAAGATTATAATTATAAACAGCTAACATAGAATAAAATAATTATTATTTTAAAAATTAAATTAAAATTTGAAAAATAAAAATCACAAAGGCTAAGAGGGGACTGCAGATGTAAACAAGAATAGAGCCACCTCAGTACCTCACCCGTTCTCAGGAGCTCCCAGTCCTAACGGCATAACCAGGTTTTGAGGGTCTTCCAAAAACTCAATAGAGAGGCAGGCAGCCTCATTTGGGGGAGGAAGGGTGGCGGGTGGGGAGGAGAAGGATATCCATAAGGTGGATGCCATAGTAGAGAAGACCCTTCTCCTAGGACTATCAAGTGTAGCTGCCTAGCAAATGGGATTTCTAGCAAACCTCTTCTGCCATATCAGTTATAATCAGGGAGAGGCAGACCCTCAAATAACGCAGCCCCATGCCGTTTAGGACGTTAAAGGTCAAAATCTTGAATTGGATCCCGAAGCAGACTGGCTGTTGTGGTTCGCCAGCAGCCTGCGGAGCTGGCAGCGGAGTCGGACAGCGATGAGGCTGAGGAAGAACATGGGCCAGTCCTGGAGGTGGGGAAGAGGCAGAGATGGGGCCAGGACCATCGGGGAGTGATGTGCGGACTCCGGAGCCTCCAGAGGCTGACAGTAGAGAGGCAGAGGAACAAGAGTAGCCTGTTCCTAGTGCATGTATGAGAAGAGCTGCCAGAAGGCAAGAGCAGCTAAAGCAAAGAGGACGACTTGGGAGTAGGACCAAGAGATGATTGGCCCCTCCCATAAGGCTTAAAAGACCAGCAACTAAGTTTAGGAAGGCCGGAAACAGGACTATTTCCAGCCCCCAGAAGGCCTACAGAGCCTGGGGAGGCCATTTTCACCCTCCCAGAGGCTCAAGGAAAGCCTCCAGAGCCTGGGGAGGGCAAAAATGCCCACCCCAGATGGTGCAGGAGGCTGACTAGGCTACGCCCACCATAGTCATGCCCACCCAGCAGAGAACCCATTGCTAAAATTTTGAAGCCAACCCCTGGTCCTACTCCTTTTTTGTACACTTTTCTTCCTCTTTTTTATTTTGGTTAGGGTTGAATTTATGTTTTTGTTTTGTTTCATTTTGTTTTGTTTTACTATTTTATATTTTATTTTCTATGATAAAACAATAAATTTAATAACACTAATTTTAAAAAAGAATATGAAGTCCTCTGTTGCTGCTGGTGGGAAAAGTGCTATCCTGGCCTGCCAATCAGGCAACACAGTTCAGCCAACAAGCCTTCTCCAAAGAAAAGAATCTAGGAAAGGGGTGGGTGCTAACTTCCTGCAGGAGAATAGGTTGACTCCCTATTCTAAGGGAGTAGGCAGGCCCTTAGATATTGGAAGACTGTTATGTCACCCCTAATCCTTCTCTTTGTTAGACTAGACATACCCAGTTCCTGCTATGTTTTAGCCTCCAGTCTCCTAATCATCTTTGCTGCTCTTCTCTGCACTGTTTTTTGTATCGTGGTGACCAAAACTGTATTTCAAGTGTTACTAAGGCATTATAAAATGGCACTAATATTTCACATTATCTTGATTCTATTCCTCTATTGGTGCAGCTTAGAACTGTGTTGGCTGTTTTGGCGGCTGCAGCACACTACTGGCTCATATTTACATGGTTGTCCACTAGGTAGGAGTCCAAGAACCAGTGTAAGGTTTTCTGCCTAAGCAGGGGGTTGGACTAGAAGACCTCCAAAGTCCCTTCCAACACTGTTATTCTGTTCTGTTCTGTTCTGTTCTGTTCTATGATCCATCTCACTATTACTGCTATTGGGCCAGATAGCACCTATTTTATAACTGTGCATTTGTTTTTTCTTGCCTAAATATAGAGCCTTACTTTTTTCACAACTGAATTTCATTTTGTTGGATAGCACGAAGCGGCCTTCTCTATAACTTCCACCAGGTCTGGGGTTCAGCAAATGTGGCGGGCATAGCAAACATAGCCAATTCAGTCTATCCTCTTAGAATACAGCCCAAATGAGTCCAAATCCCGGTGCAGGTCCAAAATCATTCCGGTCTCCATCCATGTAGCTGCCAATTCAGAGATTCCCCTAACAATCCATAAAATCCATTAAAAAAAAAAGCACTCTACAAGGACAGATTTTCTAGGACTCCAACTCTCTATGCCGTTTTGCTTCTTTCCCACACTTTAACCCTTCCAAGTGTAAAGAGAATTTTTTTTTTCTTGAGAAAGGGGGCCTGCAGCATTACTATTTTGCTCTATCTTCTACTTGAGGTTGTGACCCTAATTTGCATTTAGATGTAGGTAGCTGCTCAGGAAGGAAATGTTTTGTGTATCCTATGATGAGCCCTGTATCCTGACCAGAATTCTGCTCTTTCTTTCCTCCTTCTATTAGGCAGAAATTACTGAGGGATCTCTGGAAAGATTTAACATTCTGCTCAGGATGAACTTCTGAACAGCTTTTGCTGCCTCCTTGTGGTGCTTCTTGGTTTTGTATCTCTACAATCCCTCTGGCCACACTTGGGAACTGTTATCAGAAAAAGAGGCTGTTTCTAACTGACAACATTCAGCTATTGTCTTTAGCTGAAAGACAACACCCATGAGAAGGGCTGTGGTGTATCAGGAGACAGTAAGGAGATTATTGGGAAATGTCACATTTTTAGTGTAACTTGTGGACCAGGTTTGGGTGTGGTTGGAGAATTTGGAAAACACAAAAGAAGGCTAAAACACTTGGTTGAGTCATGTTAAATACAAACAAGAGTCAGATTTCTTGTCTTTTTTGCTGCAAATATTTATTGGAATCCAGCTTACGTGTCAAACACAAGCAAAACAATTCCAGAATAAGAGAAAGTTGTCTCAAGGCAATACATTGTTAAGAAAAAGTTGTTGCTTAAAGAAGTAATCACTCCCCCCTTTGACTCTGTTAAATATTTGGAGTCTGCCTTGTTAAGAAAAGTCAATGAGTACTTGAGAGAATGCATAATTCCCAAGTAACACTTGGCATTTGTGAAGTGCCTTCATCTTTGTTAGCTAAATATTCTTCTAGCTACATTATGAAAAATATTTGAGGTAAATATCTTTTTCCTTTTTACGATGGATAGACTGAATATCTCCATAATTGCCCAGAAAGAAAGTGGAGGTCTCCAATGTTCCTTGAATAATCCTTCTGATTTTTCAAAACATTTCATCGTTTAGAAAAGGCAGAGAAGAAAGACAGCTATACTGAAAAAGCTATTCTCTCTGCTATCTTTTAAGATACCTTGGGAATGGCATTCCCAAAATTCTCAGCCAATATGGGAAAAGTTAATTTATGACCATAAAGTCAGTTTTTAGGGGCATTAATTGAATTGGCATTCCTTTCCTAAAAGAATCCCAAATCTACCACCTTTTTACATATATCAAATGAAAGACTTTTATCCACACACATTGCAGAGAGATTATTTAACAGTAAGTGCAGAAGTCAGCAAAGTCAAATCTGATAGTTCTCAAGGCAATGATGACAGAAAGAACAGGCATTTCAATTAAATATCTGCTGGCAGATGAAAAATAGATGTTGAATTGCAAAAAGGACACTTCTGTTTTCTATCCTATCCCCTACTGAGTTTGATTTCTTCATGGAAACAGATGGAAAAACTATACGGATATTTATGACACTGAATGATCAATCTTCATTTGAAATTGTATTTGCTATTGATCTGTCAATGTTACAACTTCAGAAGCTGCTATCTTCCTAACATCCGATCCATTTGAGGTTGCCAACAATCGTCTAAAAACAACTAACACATGAGTCAGTGGCTCCTGGCATTTTCTGAATTTCTTGCACTTCAATTTCTTGAATTTCTTCTTTTCAGAAGCCCTCAAAATTGCTACTGAAATTTAGCAAGCAAATTGCCAAACAAAAGAGAGGTGCTATTTTGTCCTATTAAATGCTGGTCAAAGACTGTAATAAAGATGTTTGATTTCTGCTGATTATCAGCAGGAAGCAAAACAAAATATGTGTAAAACAATTGATAGGTTTATCATATCCCCCCAAATTAAATATACATACAAAGAAAGGTACATAAAATGAAGTCACCAAAATCCCAGTCTCACCTCCTTTTTTATTGTAGCTTTGATACCCCAAAAGTGCAATCTCTGTCCTCCCAAAATTGCCCACACTTGATTTAATCCTATGGCATAATAACAACCTGAATCCTTGTCATGCTTTTATTCAACAAGGCACATGACAAATAATCTCCATTTGCACAAATGACTGACACAGCTCAGGAGCCACAAATCCTTTTCACTGTGCTACATTTATAGTAGCCATTGAAGAAAACAGTATGAAAATATGAAACATGGTGTGACGGGAGTCATGAAACAAAAAGACTGCTTACATATGTGTAACAGTGGCAATTGCATGATGCTACACAACAGGTCAGATACCACACAGAAACACAGCTCCTCAATGCAGATGGCACAGCAAGCCTCAGTGTGTACTTGTTGGGCTTCCTTCTTCAGTGAGGTTTTTGAAATCCATGGACAATGCCATCTCCTCAGCCAGTGGGGGTCTCCGCCATTCTTCCCGGGTTAAGATGTAACCCACAACTGCCCCAAAAGCTATTATTAGGAGGCCCAAGGTGTTGGCAAGGATTCCTTCAGAGACAAAGAGGTTGTAGGTATCCCTGCAAAAACAGAGGGACAATATTAATATTCCACACTTCAACTCATTTTCCTCAATAAATCAATGGACAAGTGTAACAGTATGTCTTTGACTCATTTCTTCAATTGAGTTCTCTTTATCTAGTTGTACAACTTGTATGGAGAACAGATTACATTCTGGGTCATATTTATGCAGAAATATTGAAAAGTCAAAAAGGTTCACAATATTTGAAGCAATATTTTATATATTTGGGTTGTTTACTTCACAGCTCACCCCAACCATTCTTTCATCCATTCATTCATTCATTGTACAATGCTTATAAAGTTGTTCCAAACACAACCAATTCTGACTCTAATGGCAGAAACTCCGTGGAAGGAAGAAGAATCAGGGAAGAAATGGAGCCAGGTAAAGGAAATGTTAGGACAAAAAAAAATCACCATTTTGATTTCAACAATCATCATCTCTGAAAATCTCCAAGGAGATATAGCTAGTCCTCAACAGGGAACAGGCTAATGATGCAAGTATTTGATCAAATGTAGTGCCATAAATCCAAAAACCCACCATGAAAAGAGTCTGGCAATAGCATTTCCCACCAGATGTGCTCCAGATATACTGAACTGCATAAATTCCCAGGCAACATAGCATTTGGCTGGTTGGAAATAGTAGTCCAACTGAATTTTATTTACTTATTTATTTATTATCAGATTTATATACCGCCCTTCTCCCGGAGGACTCAGGGCGGTGCACAGCCAAAGTAAAAACATAAATACAAACATTAAAATACAGTTAAAAAGATATATATGTGTTTGGCCCCATAATTAAAAAACAATAACAGGTCTGTTGAATTGTAGTTCAACAGACCTGAAGAATCTAAGATAATGAGAAAGGATAGTCTGGCTCTCCGTGAAAATTAAGCAAGTAAAGTCTAAAACAATAGCACATATTTAACAAGTCTTTGGCCTCAGTGCTACTCACAGAGAAAGATGTTTGGAAATTCAACAAGTGTATAGAAAGAAATAACCCACTTAGAAAAAATACTGTATATAGTTTACATCTATATACATCTAGATGAAAGACAATTACCATATAAAACATTTGCAAAAAAAATGCTGAGAGAAGAGATCACAAATATTCTCACCCAGGTAGCGGCTACTCAATCACATGACATAATGAGATGGTTTATAGATCTCTTAATTTGCTGAGTTTTTGGCTCCAACATGCAAAACCTCAGTTAACGATTTAAGATAGGGAAGAATATTTGAGGGAAACACTTTGGGAAAAGTGCAGAGAAGAGCAACTAAGATGATCAAAGTCTTGGAGACTAAAACATATGAAGAACGGTTGCAGGATTTGGGTTTGGCTAGTCTAGAGAAAAGAAAGGGTGACATGATAGCAGTATTCCAATATTTGACAGGCTGACCCAAAGAAGAGGGGGTCAAATTATTCTCCAAAGCACCAGAGGGCAGGACAAGAAACAATGGTTGGAAACTGATCAAAGAGAGAAGCAGGAATTAAGGTGACACTTCTTAACAGTGAGAACAATTAACCAGTGGAACAGCTTGCCTTCAGAAATTGTGGGCACTTCATTACTAGTCTACTATTCTATCCCTAATATAAATGAGCATCAGGAGCTGGACAAACTGAAACATTATTTTCCAGAATGTCTGGATTATTTATTTTCCATAAATCTGAATTATACAAGGCAGTTTATATCAGCCATAAGTAACTATTTATATTTCATATTTTTGCTCTCAGCTTAGTATCTCAGCCTGCTCTCAACCCAGAAAAATCTAAGCTGAGTAAAGACCCAACAATCATCAAACCAATTTGGTCTAGTTTGGTCTAGTAGTTAAGGCAAGTGGTTGAGACAATTTGACCTAGTGGTTAAAGCATCAGCCTAGGAACAAGGAGTGTGAGAATTCTACTGCCTGAGGCATGAAAACCAATGAGTATCCTCAGGCCAGTCACTTTCTCCTAGTCCACTCTCTCCGTTTCACAGGGTTGTTACTGTGTTCAAAATAGGGAGAAGGAGTATTATATATGTTCGTTGCCTTTTGAGTTATTTATAAAAATAATAAAGGAAAGATAAAAATAATAATAAAAAACCTGGTCTAAATATAAACACTGTGTAGGCATACGTTAACAAAAGCATAACTTGCTTTATTTTGAAGAGTAGCTGTTCCAGAATACCCAACAGAGCAGTAGCAATGGAAAGGATGAGGAGGAAGGCTCCAAAAAAAACATGCTGTGGTTTGTATCTACTGCGGATTGAGAATGATGCTCCAGGGAAGAGGAAGATGTAAAATCCAAATAGCCACTGAAGAGGGAAACAAAGCAGAATTCAAAAATTACAAATACCACATCTATAGCAGTTCAACTCTTCCATGGAACTTAAGCTTACTTTCTCTAGATCTTGACTAAAGTACCAGAAGTATCACCAATCACAAAATAAAATCCTAATGACTGCAAGCCCTGTTAATTTCAACATAGAGGTTCATATTACCCCACAATTTGAAAAAATCTCTTTCTGTAAAAACTTAAAAGTAACTGTGGATTGGATGAGATTTTAACTATTTTACAGGTAATCCTTGATTTATAACCACAATTGACCCAATATTTCTCTTGTTTTAAGTGAGACAGTTACTAAGTGAATTTTGCTCCATTTAATGACCTTCCTTGCCACAGTTGTTAAGTGAATCACTGCACATGTTAAGATAGTAACAACTGGTTGTTAAGTGAATCTGGCTTCCCCATTGATTTTGCTCGTAAGAAGGTCATAAAAGTAGATCACATGAACTCAGGACACTGCAACTGTCATAAACGTGAATTGTTGCCAAGCATCCAAATGTTGATCAGGTGACCACAGGGATACTGTCACGATTGTAAGTGTGCAAAATGATCATAAGTCACTTTTTTCAGTGCTATTGTGACTTTGAACCGGGGGTGAAATGCTATCGCTTCGTTCCAGTTCGGGCGAACTGATAGTGATAAAAACTACCAGGTCAGGTGAACCGGTAGTAAAAAAAAAAGCTACTGGGTTGGGCGAACCAGTACTTAGCTATCAGTTCAGTTGAACCAGCAGTTTTAAAAGCTACCAATTTGGACGAACTGGTAGTTTAAAAAAGCTACCAGTTCCTTCTAACCGGTATTTCCGATGATCAGCTGTGCAGCAGGGTTTAGCTTTGCTAGAGAGAAGGAAATCCTGCTTTCTAGCAAAGCTAAACCCCACGCCACAGCTGATCCCCCCCTCTCGCTTCTACTTACCTTCCCAAGCCTCCTTTTGGCATGTACTGCGCATGCGCATGCGTGCAGTACACGCCAAAAGGAGGCTTAGGAAGGTAAGTAGAACAGCAGGGGGGGAGATCAGCTGTGCAGCACAGTTTAGCTTTGCTAAAAAGCAGGAAATCCTGCTTTCTACCAAAGCTAAATCGTGTGCCACAGCTTCGCTTCTACTTACCTCCCCAAGCCTCCTTTTGGCATGTACTGCGCATGCACATGTGCACAGCACATGCCAAAAGGAGGCTTAGGAAGGTAAGTAGAGCCTGGTAGTACAGTGGTCTAAAGCACCCTGTTATTAAGACCAGCTGCCTGCAATTACTGCAGGTTCGAATCTCGCCAAGGCTCAAGGTTGACTCAGCCTTCCATCCTTTCTAAGGTAGGTAAATTGAGGACCCAGTTTGTGTGGGCAATAAGCTGACTTTGTATAAATATACAAAAGGATGAAGGTTATTGCTTAGCACATTGTAAGCCGCCCTGAGTCTCCGGAGAAGGGCGGCATGTAAATCAAATTAAAAAAAAAAGTAGAACAGCGGGGGGGGGGAGACCAGCTGTACAGCGCGGTTTAGCTTTGCTAAAAAGCAGGAAATCCTGCTTTCTAGCAAAGCTAAATCGCGTGCCACAGCTGATCCCCCCCTCGCTTCTACTTACTTTCCCAAGCTGTCTTTTGGCGCATGCTGTGCATGTGCATGTGCACCAGGGTGTGTGTTTGGTGCATGGCGTGCATGTGCATGCAGCGTATGTTTGGTGCGCAGGCCGCAGGGCGCATGCACAGCCAGCGAACCGGTAGCAAACCGGTTCAGATTTCACCACTGCTTTGAACGGTCACTAAACAAATGGTTGTAAGTCAAGAACTACCTGTAGTCCATCATGCCATTTCTCACCATGTTTCGGGGAAGGTCACAAGTAAGGCAATAGGTTATCCTACATTCTTCTGTGTTGTTATTGATCCTTCAGTGGAATTAGTAGAAACCATCCAATGCTGTATTGTGTTTGTATCAGTCTAAGCTTCTTTAGAAATCATTGAGGTCACCACTCTAATTTATTAGAGCTTCAAAATATCATTGTTATGGAATAATATACAGCTTTGTCATTAAGCTTTTAGAACTCAAAAATCAAATTTAATTAGGAAAAAAAGATGGCTATAAAATATAAGCACCCAACTGTTAACACTATTTAAGACCAAGTCAATGAGGGGAAAGTGTCCTTTGAAAACGACATGAAAGAAAAATATGTTCAATCACGAAGAGTATAAAATAATCCTAATAAACCTAGAATAAGAACCTAGATAAAATTGCCAAATTATATTGTTCCTAATCCAACTGAACCATGTCATGCTTCACTGTTTGTGTTTCCTAGCAGTACCAGATCCGAAAGAAAATTTGGCAAGTTTAAAGGTGGCATCGTCATTATGGACTGCAAGAAGAAATTAAATATACAATTTGTCTAACCTACTGGAGAATTTATTTCCAAGTGGAATTAAATATAGGGACAATTTCATCATAAAATTGCTGGTACAACAGCACATGATCCAGACAGCAACTGTGCAGAATAGCAGGGACAAAGTGACCCTGTAAAGTGACAACACTGGTATCTTTCTTCCAGCAAGGCAGTGGGTTAAAACTTGCTAGGATAAAGGCCCAAAAAATATTTTGCAGGAAGAAGATTACAGAGCTGTTTAGCCAAAGTAAAAGATTTACTTAGGTTTTCCTTCTCAAACCAAAGGAAACGCCTAACATGATCTCTCTGCAAACCATTTACTGATTGGCAATTTCTTTCACTGTGCGGAAAAACGAAGAATGCGGGGCTATTAGAACTAGGTCAATATATTCTCTCTTTTTTTTTCCCCTCCAAGTTCTTCTTAGAAGCTGAATCAAAAAATTTAAATGATGTCAAGGAGAATAGGCCCTCAGAGATGAATGTATGGAGCAAGTTCCGTATTTTGCACTATTACAAACGACATTATAACTCAAGTCTGCACTGCATACATGGAATGAGAAATTTTTTGCTTTAACACACAATTTTTACATTCATTTACTCTTAACATTTGGCATTGAATGGCCTATTCTTGAATTTTGGAGAGGGTGTTTCCAAGCCTATTTCACTATCTTTTTACCATCCTGAATAATTTAGTAACATGTTCACACTTGGTCACTATACTGCTCGCTACCAGTTCATTTAGATCAGGGGTGTCAAACTGAAGGCCCGTGAGGTGTTTAAATCTGGCTCACAGATTTAATATATATTAAATCTGTGGATTTAATATATATATAAGGACCAGCCCGCAGTGCCTCTGGCAGCCAAAATGGGGTGGGGGGGCATTTTTGGGCCTGGATGGCCTCCTGCAGCACTTTGCTGGCCAAAATGGGGTACAAGGGGGCCACAGACAGCCCCCCCATGCCCCATTTTGGCCAGCAAAGTGTGGCAGGAGGCCGTCCAGGCCGAAAACGGGGCATGGTGTGGTCGTGGGTGGGCACCCTGCGGCCCATTTTGGCTGGCAGGATGCTGCAGGAGGCGTCTTTCCTATCTCCCTCCCCCCACCCCAGCCAGCCCATGGAGAAGTACAATGCTGATCTGCCCTCGAAGAAATCTAGTTTGACACCCCTGATTTAGATTAAAAAACATCGCTTCCACGTGAGACTCCTATAGGAGCTCATTTGTGATAAGTGGTCAAGCTACTGCCAGCCACTCAGGCAAAGCTGTTCCTGGTGATCACAAATCTTTTCTGAAGGAAAAAAATATAATGCAGTTGAAGTTGGTATAAACTAGAATATTCTCAAGTATGGCTCAGGTGACGCACACTTTTTGTGGGGAATAAAGAATAAAAACCTGATAAGGATCTTTCTAAATTTGATGAATGGGCAATAAAATAGAAATGATCCTTAAATGCAAAGACATAGAAAATGGGCATTGAGACAAAACATCCTCATTCTACACGTAAAAACTTTCACAGATTGCATTAAGAAAAAAATATAACTCATTATAGTCCAAGGTATGAAAATTGCTTTTACCATTCTTTCCTGAGGATCTAGGCTTACAAAAACCATTTGATAGCGTGGAAGAAGTCCCTTCAGGCAAAATAACAAAATATTGACTTAAATATTTATACCTGAAGGTACACCAAAAGAAGTTCATTTTAAATGCCCCCTATTCAGTGGTGGGTTGCCCCCGGTTCGGACCGGTTCGCAAGAACCGGTAGTAAAACCGATGGGAGGCTCCGCCCACTGACCCGGGCGTCATCATAGGCAATCTGTGCATGCGGGCACGATGCGAGCCAGTAGTAATGGTAAGTAGAACCCACCCCTGCCCCTATTTGATGTTTCACCACCTCAATGCAACTTCCTTCCTTGGCCCAGATTTCAAATAAAAATCTAAAAGAGGAGAGCATCCTCAGACCAGCTAGTCTACTTCCCTGCCTTCAAGCTTTTCATTAAGCAGATATTCTCTAGGGCAGAAGTATGTCCTAAAAGGCATTTAGGTAACTCCAAGCATGCTCACTCCACAAGCCCACTAGGTGCAATAAGCCCACCTCACCTGTGCGAAGTAGAAGCCAAATGCAATGATGCCACACCAGCTGTGCAGGCTGTACATATCTGGAAAACCTTGATTCTTGTGGTGCTGGAAAACAGCAATCAGACCTAAAGGGAAAGACGGCAGGCAAATTCCTTAGAAAACCCCCATTCTCTTCTAACCTACCACCATCTTCTCCATAATGTTGAGATAATGACTACTCTAGGAATAGTTGGGAAATAGAAGAATAGCAGGTCCACCATTATCTGGGGTGATGAAAATGGCCCTTGGCATTCCAAATCTTTCCAAGCCAGAAAACATCTTCCAAAATCCATTTTGTCTTTGGGAGATATTGTAAGACATCTTCTTCCCCCAACAGTAACTCGGGGCCAGGGATAGGAGAGGGATTTTCATTGCAATCTTTAAATATAGGCTAAAGATTGGATTTGAGTTATACAGAAGGACAACTTCCAACCATGTGTGAAGAGAAAAATTCTAATAGAAAGAGCAATTTGATTGTTGCCTAAAAGATATAGGCGCTTCTTCATTGGATACGTACAACTCAGGGGTGAAATTCAGAAGGTTCTGCCAGATTCTGGAGAACCGGTAACGGAAATTTTAAGTAGTTCGGAGAACAGGCAAATACCACCTCTGGCCGGCCCCAGAGTGGGGTAGGAATGGAGATTTTGCAGTATCCTTCCCCTGCCATGCCCACAAAGTCACGCCCACCAAGCCACGCTCACCAAGCCACGCCCACAGTACTGGTAGTAAACAAAATTGAATTCCACCACTGGTACAATTGGCTAGACAATAATCTATCCTAAAGGCTGTTATTTGGATTTCTGCACTGAGCAGAAGGTTGGACTCAGTAATGATCAACTTGAAGGAATTTTTAGCAGAGACCCCATGTAGCGACATGTTATCCATCCCCCTCTTAGCAAAGTTTCCCTCAAGTCAAATTCAACTCCTAGCAAATATGCATATATATACTGTATATATCCCTCCGTTTGCCTTGGTAATGATATTAAATAGATTCCCACTGGCTTTTTTTTTATTCCCAGGCAAAAGTGGCAAAAGAGACCTGTTTCTTTTCCCTCTTTTTACAATATAAGAATGGAGGACACACTGCACAGAGAAGTATCGGCGCAAGCTGCAAAGAAGCCGCCAGTTGCACTGTTATGAGAGGAAAATGGCAGGCAGGCATAGTCTCACTTTGCTGTATACCACCCTAACCACTCCAGTAGAAATACGCTTTTAAATAGGTAAAGAAATGCTGCCCAATGGTTTCACCTTCACGAGCAGCAGAAAATGTTGCATCTATGGCAGAGGTGGGTTCCAGCAGGTTCTGACCAGTTCTGGAGAACGGGTAGCGGAAATTTTGAGTAGTTCGGAGAACCGGTAGTAAAAATACTGACTGGCCCTGCCCCCGTCTATTCTCTGTCTCCCAAGTCCCAGCTGATGGAGAGAAAATGGGGATTTTGCAGTAACCTTCCCCTGGATTGGGGAGGGAATGGAGATTTTACAGTACCCTTCCCCTGGAGTGGGGTGGGAATGGAGATTTTACAGTACCCTTCTCCTGCCACACCCACCAAGCTATGCCCACCAAGCCATGCCACGCCCACCAAGCCACGCCCACAGAACCGGTAGCAAAAAAAAATTGAAACCCACCACTGATCTATGGCTAACTATAGAATAACACTGAAACAGAAGTTCTCGAGTAATCTGGCAAGCCTCGTCTCCTCTCGGGAGCCTAAGAGCCATAAGGAACATCAGTGATGACCTTTGGAAACAAGTGTGTGACAGAAGGCTCCCAGGCAGGTTCATTGTGCCTTACCAACCAACGCAATGATGAGTGCAAAGAAATGGATCAGCCCA
The DNA here is from genome assembly GCF_059756535.1 of Pantherophis guttatus. NCBI lineage: Eukaryota > Metazoa > Chordata > Lepidosauria > Squamata > Colubridae > Pantherophis > Pantherophis guttatus. The sequence continues at coordinate 23,338,357 of NC_142063.1, read as the reverse complement.
TGCAGGATCTTCGTGGAATGCTTGCTCTCGTTCCTGAAGACACGGTAAACCAGAAGGGCTGGAGGATAAGAAGAGGAAATAGGAATGAGGTGGGTGGCTGGTCAGTTCCCCTTGCTTCCTTATTCTCCTGCCCAAATTGAATGCAGTCTTTGGGCTATTAAGCAAAAAGCATTTCAACTGATCCAACTGACTTTCAGACGGCCATAATTTGAGCTGCTTCGGGGTTTTTTAATTATTTGTTTTATGTGTTTATGCATATCAGTTTCACGTGCTCAAATTAGAAGCGTGAGATTTGAATATTTGAAATAAATATATGCAGCCAAGAGGGAACTTAAGACAGCAGTAGCTACGCAGTTCCCATTCTACAGGCTACCTGACTGATTTGAGAAAAGATGGATCATGGTTGTCAATGGCAACAGCAAGGAGGGGTGTAAACGCAGCAGGAGATCGCCAGAGGAGGCATACCGGGGACTCCATAGACTGAACACAGGTGCATAATTTTTCTGCGCGTGCAGATTGAGGGTCTCTGTGCTCCAACTGCTAACTCTCTTGCCTTCCTGCCTTCCTCTTGCTCCCTTTCCACAGATTAAAAAATCCACACTGGATTGCATGAAGAGCAGAAAATAGTCTGCTTATCCCATAAGCATCAACAATGACCAGAATGTTCCTGGCTGTTTCCCAGTGTCTTTGTCCCTTGCTTGCTCCTGAATCATTAGAAACTGTATGTCAAGTAGGCAAGTGAAATGATTCTTAGCAATGTTATAAAAGGGACAGTGCACCTGATGCACTCTTGTCTGTCCAAATATGGGCAAACATAATTTTCTTTTCAAAATGGCAAATGATTTATAAGGAACTCTTTCCCCCATCTAACTCTGGATCTGGGTTCAGCTCCTTTTAGGATATGCTCTATAGTAACTAGAGCTGTTTTTTTCTATCGAGGCGCCTGGTCTACCCCAACATGTGGGAGGGAGCATACTGCTTCCCTTTCGCCTTTCTGCTCCAGTTCAGGAGCCCTCAAGCAGTCGCATTCACGACAAACCATTTATATTTCACTGATAAAGAAATAAAGGGAGACTAGTATAGATCTATTTCAAGCTGCCCAAGTTCGAATCCAAATAAGGGTATGGCTAGCTGATGAGAGCTAAATAGCTTGAAATAGATCTATAGTAGTCTCCCTTTATTTATCAGCGAAATATAAATTTTATATATATATATATATTATATATATAACTATAACTGTAACTGTAACTATAACTATATATGTATGTATGTATGTGTATATGTATATATATATATATATATCGGGGTGAAATGCTCCCGGTTCGGACCAGATCGCCCGATCCGGTAGCAATGGAGGCGGGTGGTTCAGAGAACCGGTAGATGAGTTGCCTGATTGGCAGAGGCTTTTTTAAAAAGTCTCTGCCGATCAGGCAACTCAGCTTGGATCGTCAGAGGCTTTTGAAAGCATTTTTTTACAACCTCTTCGCCGAAGAGGTTATAGAAAAAATGGTTTTAAAAGTTAAAAAAAATTGGCCACGCCCACCCAATCACATTACCCCACCACCAAGCTATGCCCACAGAACCGGTAGTAACAAATTTTAGATTTCACCACTGATAGATATACATACACTATATATATAAAACTATAGTAGTTACTATAGTCGTAGAGTCAAGAGTGACTAGCACATATGTGCGAGGGGAACCTTTACTATAGTAACTGATTCTCTAAAAAGTATATATATACACACACACACACACGTGGAAACAATTAGGAAAAACTTCGAAATACAGTATATATTAAGCTGTCAAAAGTTATAGCTAGCTGCTAAGCCAAATCATAACTGGGGTCCCCAACTGGAAGGAGGGGAGACCCAGCTGGAAGGCCTTCTCATTTGTGGGAGAAAGCAAAAGGTCACAGCCAGTTTACCCCATTTCAAATTAGGACTCCAGCCACACCCAATTGTGTCTCTTCCCTTGGATGACAAACTTCATCCACATGCCTTGCATGTGATAGCTTCCTATCAAAGCAGAGCTGTCATTTCTTTCAAATCTCTTACCATCTCCTTGAAGAAACACCATGCCAATGACCATGCACAGGGGGTGGACATTAAACAGTAGTTGAGAGCTGTCCCAGGCAACGCCACCTCGATACTGTCCGATCCAGGCTGCCATCACCGTGATGACAGCAAGGCCCAGGATCTGTGAGGCGGCCACGACATAGGTCAGTCCAATGGGGCTTGCGGGCCTGGCAGGAGTCTCATCCATCTTCAGGAGTTTTCCCAAATGAATCTCGAGCTGCCAAATTTGGAAAAGAGGGGGTAGGGAGAAAAATCAACATCCAAATTTTTTTTCTCCATCTTGTCCCATTATGGATTTTTCTTCCCTCTCCTGGATTAGAAGGCCAAATGGGGGAAAGAATATTGAGCAGAATAAGGAGAATAAGATCCCTTACTTCTTCACATCATCTTTTATCTTTATCTTTTATTGCTTGTACTGTAATTTGTTTGTTTGAGCCAACCAGAGTCACTGAGAGTTAGGTGGCATCCGTGGTGGGATTCAACCAGTGTAATAACCGGTTCGCTGAGCGCGCGTTTTGTGTCCATGGTACATTTGAATTCAGCTCTAAAATTTACCTTCTATTGCAGCCCCAGTGAGTAAAACAGATCAGGGGCGGCAATCCAGTCTGCCGCGACGATCAGCTGGGCTTCAAACAAAGGAACTAAAGGTTAAGTAAAGCGCAGAGGTGGGCGGGCCGGTTCGCTCCCAACTGATTGTTGGAGCTATTGATTCGCCCGAACCGGTCTGAACCGGTAGAATCCCACCGAGTGGCATACACACAGGTAGTTCTCGACTAACAATCGCAATTGAGCCCAAAATTTCTGTGGCTGAGTGAAACATAAGTAAATTTTGCCCCATTTTATGACTTTTCTTGCCACAGTGGTTAAATAAATCACTGCAATGGTTAAGTTAATAACAGGGTTGTTAAATGATTCTGGCTTCCCCATTTGATTGTCAGAAGATCGCAAAATGTGGTGACACTGCAACCATCATAAATATGAGTCACAGGCCGAATGCGACCCGTGGGCCTTGAGTTTGACACCTTTGGTCTAGAAGTTTTAGGTGGAAGTGCATGAAATACAGTGTTGTTGTTTTTCAGGAAAACTGATAGCCAGAAACAGCCGCCCATTTATTGAAGGTGGGGAGAAAAATATGGTTGGAAAGACACAGTGCATGACAGAAGGACTGATACTAAAAGATCTTTATCAGTGAGCCACACAATTTCTAGTCAGAGACAGAAGTTTTATTGAATTAAAATACCTAACCAGATTAAGATAATTGCATTAGTCTTGTTTCTGTTTCTGGCAAATGCCAGCTCCATGCTGTGCAGCATAACCTTCAGGGTAAAAATGAAAAAAAGATGTAAAGAATCAAAACCTGGAAAAACAGTGACATTACTAAAAGCAATTCATTAGTACCCAAACTGAGGGGGACTGGCCTTCTTCACCACGACCTCACATAATGTGCGATGGTGAAAGTGCTGGACTAGGAGCAGGCAGACTCGGGTTTAGGTCTACCGTCAGCCAGGAAATATCATTGGTTGGCTCTAAGCTAGTCACTTGCAGCTCAACCAAAATCACAGAACTGTTATTGCAGGGAAAAGAAGAAGAAAGAAAAATGATGCATTCTGCTTTGAGCTCTTGAATAAAATGCGGGCTGTAAATCTCATAAAAGCATGCGTAGGATTAGGCAACATTTTTTTTACCCTGGGGGGGCACATCTGAAAGTATGAGATGTCCAGGCATTATTATGAAACATAGCACATTTACTAAAACCTAAAATGCTAAAAATGCTTGTGGCTTTTCTATCCGTGGAGGTTGCTCTCATATTCAGTCTCCTTCCTTCCTTCCTTCCTTCCTTCCTTCCTTCCTTCCTTCCTTCCTTCCTTCCTTCCTTCCTCCCTCCCTCCCTCCCTCCCTCCCTCCAACCCTCCCTCCCTCCATCATTTTGAACTTCTGAAGGGGAGGGGAAATAAATGGGGGGATGTGGTTGTAAGATGCCCCATATACCATATTTTTCGCACTATAGAACACACTTCCCCCCCCAAAAAAAAGTGGGTGGAAATGTTTGTGCATTTAAGAGAGTGAATATTGTAGTGGGTGGAGGGGGGGTTGGTGCCACCGCCGCCTATCACCACTGCCACCATTTGCCGCTGCCAGGGAACACTGGAGCCTTCACTGCCGAGCAGCTGATCGGCAGTTGGATCAGCCTCCCAGAATATCGCCAATCAGCTGTTCTAGGTGGCGGGGATCATTACTACCATTCGCCACCACCACAAATGGCAGCGGTGGTGATAGGCGGCAGCAATCAGCAGCAACAAACAGCAGCAATGATAGATGGCAGCAATAGGCAGCGGCAATCCCCGCCGCCTAGAACAACTGATCAGCGGTATTCCGGGAGGCCGATTCAATAGCCAATCAGCTGCTCGGCAGCAAAGCTCCAGTGTTCCCCAGCGGCGGCAGCAGCTCAGCTCAATTGACCAATGGTGGGCGCAATGGAGCGGAGCCCAGACGAGCCATGTGCTGGGGCTGTGATAATGTGCTGAAGCTGACCAGGCTGTTTGTTGTTTGCTGCAAGAATGCTAGCCAGATGAATACCAGATGGATGCTGGGAGGCAGAGGCAGATTTTTTTTCTTGTTTTCCTTCTCTAAAGCTAATGTGTGTTTTATGGTTCAGTGAGTCTTATAGTGCGAAAAGTATGGTACATATGTGAGCTGCAGTCACTACCAATCGTATGAGATGCCCTTGTGAAGGTAACAAAACATTCACAGCAAGCTGAATTGACCCACAGTGATGAGAAAGAAGAAAAATCAGTCAGGAACCATGTGGCCCAGTAAACCAAATTGTTTATATTCAGTGAGCCTGTCTCCAAAACAGTGTGGCTACGAAGCTGACCTAGCAGGAAGGGATAAATAATTAGAAAGTCATCCAGATGGGTTTATCAAAAACAATCCAATATCATGCTGCAATTTACACTGGATCTGTTCTAATTTTGTCTTGTCTTTGAAATGTAATAGGCCAGAGGTATATAATTTGAGGTTCTGCTTTTGATCAGGGCTGCCCAGCAAGTTGCCAATGCTTGCTGGGAGCCCAGCGTATGTTGATTTATAATTTGCATGTTAATACATTTATGTTATATCTTTAAAGTAATTTGATTGCTTTGAGCCATCCAGGCTTGGGCCATAATAGTGTCCTTTTAGGTGCCAAAATTTTACTTCTAACCACACTCAGCCTCCATCATGCCTAATCATTTTATTAATTTAATTGCCCGTAAAGTAAGACATCCAATGTAGAACTTTACATGACTGATGTGTATAGATGGGTCACTTATTCCCCTCTCTTCCTGTACTCCCTTCCCTTATTCTAGTAGTAAAGCATAAACAACAGAAAAGCAGGTAGAGCAAAGGAGTAGCTACATTTGGAAGGGAATAATGTCAGAGACAGGCAGAGTAGAAAAGAAAAATCCTGTTTAAATTTTAGGGAAAACAGTTACATTCAACAGGCAAAGGACACAGAGAGGAAAACACAACTATCAACAAGAATTGAAAGAATAAAGGCCCTCTGGAAAATGACACTTTTGAGCAATTTGCCTTGTCATGCTTCCCATCTAAAGATCTGGCATTAATATGGTGACGCCATAAGAATCAAAGCTGATTTATCAGCCCCCTTTTTTTCATTGGGGAAAGCAATGAGATTTTTTTTCTCCTAAAATACATGTATTAAGTCTGTTTCCAGTTTTTGGTGCCATTATTCGAAAGGCACTAGGAATGGCTTAAAGATGGGTAACAATATATTATTTAAGGGATGCCTACACTAGTCCAATGATACAGCAAATACATTGGATAATCTTCCCCCTTACTTGGATAGAGAGAACCTGGATTTCTCACTCGCCTTTCCCTTTCCTATTTAATCTGCTCAACCCAGAGGAGGAACCAACCTAGAATTAAGGAGAAATTTCCTGACAGAATGATCAGTGGAACAACTTGCCTCTAGAAGTTGTAGGTGCTCCAACACTGGAAGTTTCTGAGAAGAGATTGGACAACCATTTGTCTGAAATGGTATAGGATCTCCTGCTTGAGAAGGGGATGGGTTAGGAGATCTCCAAAGTCCCTCCCAACTCTGTTATTTTGTTATATACTTGAATATGGGGAGTGACCAGGACAGTACAAAATACAAACCATGTGGTACTTTGGCTGTCCAAAAGATTCCTCTCTGATGATTGCAAACCACATTTTTCATTTAGGATTCCATTATGAAATTATATGGACAAAGGAAATTAATTCCTTCCTTCCTTCCTTCCTTCCTTCCTTCCTTCCTTCCTTTTTCTCTTTGCAGCTCTCTTCTTTCTTCTTTATCCTTCCTGACTTTTGTTTCTATTTGCATTATATATTATAACAAACTTTAATAAAAAATACCAAAAAAATGAATTATACGGACAAATATAGAAAGTCCAGGGGAGATCACATATCCAAAGCAGCAGCGCAGATGGGAAATGAAACCAAGAAATGGGAAAGATGTACTGGTATATGCACACACACAGAAAGACTTCAACAGAAAGCTAAAGATAATATGAATCATTGTCCCAATGGTATTCCATACTGGATAGAAAACCACAATATGTTGCAAAGGTATGTCACTTACTCATTGGTAAATTAAAGCAATCTACTAAAAGTAGAGTGGAATATATCCAGTAATCTTCTTAGCTAATAAAAGAACAGGATGGTATCTTATTTTAAAAATCAAGAGAATCATTCCTAAAGATTAATATTGCAAGTTGCAACATGATCAATAGCAACAAAATCAAAACCAAGGAGAGCAGGATGTACTGGGTTGTAGACCAAGAGTTAATAATATATTATTATTCCAAAACATTGCAGACTAAGTCCACCTCAATATGCTTCTCTGGCTCTTATCTATTTTTAAAATACATCACATTTATTTTTCTAAAACTGCAATTCCCTACTATATCATTTAGATAATCAACAGGTTTCTTCCTGTGTATTGCTTCTCTATCCATTAGCAGTATAATGAGAAAAAATACAGTAGATGTAAAAAAGATATTCTTTTATTCAGGATCTTTTTCAGAGATGAGACAAGATAGAAGACCCACTGAAATTCACTGTTTTAAAGGATCAATGGGATTAATAATTTTAAAAATATAATCTCAAGAATTATTTCAAGCACCAACCTTCAGCCTCCTTTATATTAACACGAATGCCAGTAAGATTCAAATGGGCAACTGGTTTCCTTCATATTAAACACAACGAATTGTTGCAACCCTGTAATAATTTTGGAAGCTTTAGAACAAAGGTAAGCAAGCAGAAATAGTAGCAAGAAGCTTTCTGGTAAATCCATGTTTTTTTATCTGGTTATATTGCCATTGGCCATCATTTTCATTGCCATGGCAATGCTTTTGCAGTCACAGGAGGTTCTTAAAGTTCCTATTATGCTCATTAAGAATAAAAAGAACCTCAGGCCCTATTTGCCATTGATTTCACATATTATAAAAGAATGGAGAATTGCACTGGCAAGAGGTGCAGTGAGAAGGAAATTAGGACTAGGGTCAAATTAATTTCCTAGGTTTCTCAAAGTCATTAAAAGGGTTGATTTTTATTGCCTCCACTATACATACTACCCTAGATCTTTTAAACCTGATCTCTATTGTCAAATGGCAAAAAAATAATTGCAATATGCCAGGAAGAAAAATAAGCAAAAAAGTCTCTATTCCATCTGCCCCACCTTCATTTTCGAAAGCAATATGTTTAAAGATTAAGAAGACTTTAGGAGGTGAAGTGTCAACAGTGCACACTAGACTTTCTTGTTCACAAGCCAGAAATAAAACAAACAAAATTGAGATACTTGGTACCAGTCGTTTCGAATTTTGAACCTTTAATCACTTCCTTTAAACTCAGGCCCGACATCCATTCTCATTCATCCCCCTTTTGCAAATTCATTTAACTTTTATACCAGAAATTACATATGCTGCTGGACTACTATTGTCTTTCCTCACCATTCTGTTACACTATTCAATTGACTCCCAATAGGTAGGATGCAGTTTATGAAACACTTACTTTTTTACGAGATCTCAGTTCCAATTCCGGGGGGGGGGGACACCTCCTCGGTGCCTAGCTCAAGATATCTTTTACCCAAGCAAATCAGAATCAAATTCTGTAGACAACCTTCCTCTTCCTTCACTGTGCTGATGACTCATACTAATCGCTCCTCCTGTCACTCCAGTTTCAGAAAGAGCACCTGGAGCAAAATTGATCATTAAACTCTACAGCAGACAGACAGTAACTTGTAACCTTTTCTGGACTGGGCAACCCAGAAGTTTACAGGTTTCTGTTCCTTCCTCATCCATTTCCTTTCTTCTGGTCTCCAAGCAGAATCTTATATTTAATCTTTTCTCCCAGCCAGCATTTATGTTGAACTCAGTCAAGCATTTGAGATGGTTTTGTAGGAGAAAACTGTGTTCAGGTAAATTAAGGCTTCCATTCTTAAAATGTGGCAGCCTTGGTTAGCTGATCACAGCTGCTAAAGTTTAGGGCTCCACCTTTAGCTAACAGTGACTCCACTTAATTTTTATCCACCCTTAGGAGGAAGGAAATGAGTAAAGGACAAAGGAACATACTTTTTTCCAAATAACAAAGAAATCGAGTAAGAGACCAAGCACAATCAGGGAAAAAGAAGCCCATAGAATAATTCAAACTGCATTTCACTTACTGCTATTTGAACAGAGTTTCCTTACCTGGTTTTTAAAAAGTTGCTCTACAACTTTATATATGCCAGCAAAGCAACTGTCTTGTGATCAGATATCTCAGCAACAATGTGCATGATTTTCCTGTGCCTTCTTTCAGAAAAAAAAAGGTTTGCTTGTTTTTCAGAAGTTGCATAACTTATTTATGTTATTATTAATATTAATCTTGTGAGTGGTGTCCACGGTTAAGTTTTCCTAAGCAAATGGGGTGAGAAAGGTATCTCAAACAAGTACATAAAAATCAATGGTGGCGTGTTTTTTTAATTATAAGTCCTGGCTCAGTTTAGCGTGTCAGATTCATAATTGGCAAGCGTTAATTGTACACAAAAGATTTTTCTTCACTTTCAGGAAAATCTCTTGTGAACTGCTGGCTTATACCCCTTCCACGCTTGGACTGGACTAGTCTCAAATATGTCAATCATCACGGATCACCGTGCTAACTACCAATCAAAGCTGAAATAAATGAAAAAGCCACCTTGTATCTTGTTTCTCAGCGCAGATGGAGAACAAGAAAGCCAGCGATGCGACCACATTGAGAAAAGAAAAGCATAATTGTGAAGTCCTCCTCATCAAAGAATGTTGATTCAGGACAGTTCTATCTCACCCTTTTCAAGCTGAAACGCACATGTGATTTTTTTTTTCCCCTGCCTCCCTGGTTAGATTCTCACAACAACCCCGCAGGGTAGACTAAACGATCGAGGGCGTGGTTTTTAAAGAGAGCAGGAAAGGTGGCAAGACGACAAGAGGTTTGCGGGTTAAGGGAAGGAGGCTCTCTCCCATCCAGTTACACCTGCCGAGCACGTGAGGACTCACCTCACCTGGAAGTGGCTTCAGCTCCCGCAGACCAGCCAGCCAGCAGCACCTGTCGCCCCGCTGAGCCTCCCCCCCCCACTCCGATTCCCAATAGTCCTCCCCAACGGCGACCGACCCACCTTGCGTTTCCTGCGGATGGAGAGGAGGACAAAAGAGCCACGTTGCCACAGAAACCCCAGCAAAATTGCACTGTGCTGGGCGAGAGAGCCAGCAGGAGAGAGAGAGAGAGAGAGAGAGAGAGAGAAAGAGAGAGACCGAGGCGGGCGCAATTGGGAGGTTCCGGCCTGAGCTAAGCGGCTGGCGGGACGCTCGCGCCTTGGGGTCCCTAAAATCGCCCCGGGTGGCTTGTCCGCCCCAACTCCCCAATCCCTTTGTTATTGTTGTTGTTGTTGTTGCTGTTGTTGTTGTTGTGTAATAGCTTTCTAAGGGGCTTGGCTTGTTCTTTAGTATCAGAGCGACTAAGAATCAGCTGCCTCTTGGAAGATCGTGGGAACAGATGGTGCTCTCCAGACGCAGCATTTGTTGATGCATTTATACCGCGCCTTATCTAAGGTGGGTTGTTGTGTAATCGCTAAATCGTGTCCGACTCTTCTTGACTCTTCATGGACCATAGCAACTCCAGGCACCCCTATCCTCCACAGTCTCCCTGAGTTTACCTAAATAGCATGCCCCTGCCCTGCGTCGATGACACTAACTAATCAGTCATATCTATGGAGATTCTCAGTCATCCAGGTCATGGTTGTCCCAAAGGATGGTTTTTTTCAAAAGGCGACTGGGTTTTGTTTTTGTTTGTTTTTGTTTTGTTTTTTGTTTTCTGGTGTTTTTTTTTTTTCTTGCTTTAAGAACTTCAGCTTCTTATCAAAGAAACATCTTCAAGCAAAAAACAAAGAAATCACCTTTTGAAAAAAACATCTTTGGGATATCTAGCCATCCCTTCTCCTTTTGCCTTTAATATTTCCCAATATCAGGGCCTTTCCTAGTGAATTTTCTTTTTGCATTTGGTGGCCAAAGTATTTGAGCTTCAGCTTCAGTATCTGTTCTTTCAAAGGACAGTCAAGGTTGATTTCTTTTAGCATTGATTTTCTAAGGCAGAGGTCTTCAAACTTGGCAGCTTTAAGACTTGTGGACTTCAATTCCCAGAATTCTCCAGCCAGCATAGCTGGCTGGAGAATTCTGGGAGTTGAAGTCCACAAGTCCACATAGCTGGCTGGAGAATTCTGGGAGTTGAAGTCCACAAGTCCACATAGCTGGCTGGAGAATTCTGGGAGTTGAAGTCCACAAGACCACATAGCTGGCTGGAGAATTCTGGGAGTTGAAGTCCACAAGTCCACATAGCTGGCTGGAGAATTCTGGGAGTTGAAGTCCACAAGTCCACATAGCTGGCTGGAGAATTCTGGGAGTTGAAGTCCACAAGTCCACATAGCTGGCTGGAGAATTCTGGGAGTTGAAGTCCACAAGACCACATAGCTGGCTGGAGAATTCTGGGAGTTGAAGTCCACAAGTCCACATAGCTGGCTGGAGAATTCTGGGAGTTGAAGTCCACAAGTCCACATAGCTGGCTGGAGAATTCTGGGAGTTGAAGTCCACAAGTCCACATAGCTGGCTGGAGAATTCTGGGAGTTGAAGTCCACAAGTCTTAAAGCTGCCAAGTTTGAAGACCTCTGTTCTAAGGTATCTCCATGAAAACACTTCTATTGCATTTGGTGGGTTGGGCTGAGATAGACCGGATCCCAAATCATCTGGAAGGGTCTTTGGTGGTGTGATGCCCCCCAGGACTTGAATTGAGGTGTCTTCAGGCCAGATACTTAAAACCAAACCTCTCTTCTGCACATAGCTGTGTTTTAGAAACGCCACCCTTTGGGACAGTCAGATGTTGCGATGTCTAAAAGGCATCTGATGGTTCGCATATTATACTTTTCATGGGTGTTTACATGGATGGTTCACAAATTACATTTTCACGGATACTCTGAAGAAGTGTTTCATACTGAACAATATTCGCATTGTACTCATGTTTGTTTCTGAAGTTGCCACAAGCTGTTTCCCATGACATGCCTACCTACATTTAGTCTTTTTTTAAAAAAGTTTTTTATTTTTTAAAAAAACAAAAACAACATAAAAACATCATCCTTCCGTATAATTGCAGACAGTGTTTCGATCGGTTAAAGTCATTTCGTGCTCTCAACATTTTCAAATTTTCAATTGTGACCAATGTTCTTTCATCTAACAAAAAACAAATGTTTACACATTTTATCCAAATTTCATTTCATATGTAATATTTCATTTCCATTCTTTATTGTCTATCTATTGATAAAATAGCTCCCATATCAAATAATATTGTTTATCTTCCTGTTCTCTTATTTCAAATGTCAATCTACTCATTTCAGCACAGTCCAATATTTTTTTAATAATTTCTTCATCAGTAATTATCTTCTCTCCTTTCCAATTTTTTGTAAATACAATTCTAGCTGCTGTTAAGATATTCACAATTAGATATTGCAGTTCTTTATTAAATGTCCCTGGTAAATCTCACATTTAGTCTTAATACGGTAGCAATTTATTCCATTTTCTCTGGTTTGTGCAACACACGGAATCAACTAACCAACAGCGGCAAACTTCAGACAACAGACTACAGTAGTTGTGGCCACTTTGTGCTGATGGAAGCCACATGGTTTGTCACGATGCAGATCATTTGCTACTCCTCCCCCTTGCAGAAGACTGTCAATATAGTCTCTGTATGGAAAGGTGCCTGTCTAGGACAGTACATTTTGATTTCTGCTACCTCCCAGGAGGTATAGCTAACATTCTGCATCTCTTTCCCTGCCCTTCAAAGCCATGTTGCTGTGCTTGAGCGTTTTGTTCATCATCAACAGTCATTCACCAGACCTTAAGCACATTGCCAAAAACATGTTCACACAATATATTAAACCTTAAAGACAGGTTATCACAATGCAGGTGTTATGTTCAGGTGGCACGATATGCCTCAATAGTCCTTGGTGGCAGAAGGCTACATCAGTGTGTGTCTGTGTCTGTGTCTGTGTCTGTGTAAACTCCAAGGATTGCAGACTTGTATGTCAGCTGAAGCGGACAGCCGAACAGAAAATACAAGCCACTAAAAAGGCTGTTGACTGAAGAGCAATAACTTCTATCAGAGATGCATTAGGCTACTTTGTCGGTGTGTAAAGATAACAGCCTGTCTTTTTGGTACCTTCAGGGTATTTAGAAATTGCATTATTTATGGGCAAAGCACTATGTCTTCTACAAAACAACGGGGAATAGGAAAAAAAACCTGCTGCTCTTTTTGCCTTTTGCCTTATTTCTCTTTTCTCCAGACCTGTTAATTCGCTCTAGGCATGTTTTTTTTCTCTCTCTCTTGGTTCACTTGTAAGCCGCCTTACAAGTGATTTTATTGTGTGCAGATGCTTGTAACTCCCAGATACTTCATTGCCTTGAATCTGAGTCTTCTTGAAGATGGGCACCCCCTCAACCATTTCACCCTAAGGCAGAAGAAAAAGCTGTTTGCACTGATGCACCTATAGGGAATTATTTTTTAAAAAAATTGATTTATATGCCACCCTTCTCCGGAGACTCAGGGCAGCTTACAATGCGTTAAGCAATAGCCTTCATACTTTTGTATATTTATACAAAGTCAGCTTATTGCCCCCACAAACTGGGTCCTCATTTTACCTACCTTAGAAAGGATGGAAGGCTGAGTCAACCTTGAGCCTGGTGAGATTCAAACTTACAGTAATTGCAGACAGCTGGTGTTAATCACAATGCTTTTAGTCTGCTGAGCCACCAGGCCCTTTATCATCCTCAACATAGGAAAGAAAAAAGGGAGAGAAATATAATTTGTGATGTTACCAAAAGTACATGTTTTACTCTGTTATATTTTAGCTTATTTCTCAAAGTTATTGGTTGCTTACGTGAAGGAATAAAACACAGAATGTGATCATAAAATGACTTAAAATCTTTACGTTTAAAGATTCTAGGCTCCCGATGCTCATCTTAGAAACAATTGTCTTAATGTTAAATAATATGTACAGGAGCACACATTAAATCACATTGATCTGTAGGGTTTTTTTTAACCATGAACACCTCAGGTAATGATGCTCAACCTCAACCTATTTTAGACAGAATCCACTTTAGGTAGAACACTCTCACTACAGGATAAAGGATTTCTTCAATAGGAAATGCTTTCTTCTTAGTTCCATGTGGTTCACAAATCTGCTGAGGCCTTATCTAGTCACGATATGTCCTTGTAGCTTCCTCACTGGAGTACTAGAATATGAGGCTCCCCGTGAGGGGCATTTTAATTAGCTCAGTTGAAGATTCCGGTGCTTTTGAAGGAGAAGGCAACACTTGAAAGTAAGAAGGCCACAACATAGACTGCCAACTCTTTGAAAGCTATTTGATAGTGTACTCTGGATGTCACCAAAACTGTGAATCAACGACGGACATTTTAAACCTATTTTGGGGTCTAGAGGTGAATTAAAGGTGGGCATGAGCCGTGGTGGCGCAGTGGTTAGAATGCAGTACTGCAGGCTATTTCTGTTGCCAGCAGTTCGATTCTCACCATCTCAAGGTTGACTCAGTCTTCCATCCTTCAAGGTGGGTAAAATGAGGACCCAGATTGTTGGGGGCAATATGCTGACCTTGTAAACCGTTTAGAGAGGACTGAAAGCACTGTGAAGCAGTATGTAAGTCTAAGTGCTATTGCTATTGCATAACAAAGTTGCCCAAATGCAGCAGCACAACCTCATGGTGCTGCATCACCTACAATCCATGGACTGCCTATTCCTACTTATCATGACGGAAGAACTCAAAAAGCTCAAGCAACATCTCTCTTATTTTATTTTTATTATTATTATTATTATTGCGATTTATATGCCGCCTTTCTCCCTGGGGACTCAAGGCGGCTTACAAAATGACAAATTCCAATACAAATCACAATGAAATAAAATTAAAATCAGCGACCCTATTAAAAACAGTTTAAAATTATAACAGTGTACCCCCAAACGGGTCAGTTGAGTTGACGAAAGAGCCACGTCTTCAGCTCGTGACAGAAGGAAAGAAGGTCGGGGGCTGTCCTGAGCTCGGTGGGCAATCCATTCCAGAGGGTCGGAATGAATTGCCCACCGAGGGTCGGTTATCTCTTCAATGACAGCTGCCAGTTGCTTCTCTATAGTTATTACATAAAACAAAAACTACGAAAATCATATTGGGAAACGTATGGTGCTTCATATTGGGAAACATATGGTGCTTCCACCATAGTGCTGTATGGTTTACAAGGCCCTATCCAAACAGGGTCCCCGCATGCCAGTAAAAGAATCTTAATAAGTTCACACTTTCCAACCTATGCTTTTCAGGTATGTAGTTCCATGTTTATCACTCCATTGCCAAGCAAAAATATTTACAGAAATACTTTTAACAAATTTAATCAAGTATTTATTTATTTATTATTTTATTTCGTGTATGGCAAATCAAGCATATTTTAGACCATATTAAATATTCTACTTTTCTTGCATTTTAGAATAGTGGGAATTTGGAATTATCTCTAGGCACCTAAAATTGTTCATGCCTGCCTCCGAGTTGAAACAAATGATCATAAAGAGCAGCCTTCTTTCTTTGTTGCTTTCTCTATTCCTAAGACAAAAAATTAAGAGATACAAACCTTTTAAAATCACAATATATCTGGACTTTGAGTATGTCAACAAGTGTGAAGATAACATAATCTAGCAGACACATCTTTTGATATTCAGTTGTCTTCAGACAAAAATCCATTCCCATAAAAGGCTTGAGTAAATTTAGTGGTCAAGAGATAAGGGAACTTCCTACTTCTGACTGGCCAATACTAAATTGTCAAAAACAATAGAGTGAGCAGTTCTCCTAACACAAATATTTAAATAATAGATCCTCTGCAATAATCTGTAGTACAATTGGTGAACTTCCTCCTAATTTTAGAGTTTCAAATGGGGCCGTTTGACAGATGTCCAGAATTCAAGGTAGCAAAAATCAAATGGTTACAAACAGCTCAAAATCTCATCTCATTCTAATAAATTGGTATGTGCAGTTCAGTGTTGCAGAATGTGATTTTAAAAAATCCTTAATTTCTGGTTCAAACGGGGGCAAATGAGCCAATGAAAACATTTACCCCAAACTGTGATCTTTTTGTAATAAACATTCTAACCCGTGTATATAGGAAAGGGGAAGAAGAGAGAATGAGGCCAGGCTACAGGGAAGAAATAATTTTTATGGTTTTTTTTTATTCTTTGTTCACTGGTTTCCTCTTTGTTATTTTAATCTCTTCCCATAAATTTTCTTTTTTTGTAACAAGCATAAACCACAGACCCCACTTCATCCTTACCATTACTGTCCTGCTGATATGCCAATTCTGTTTTTCAAAATCAAACAAGTCACAGTCATCAGCCAACTCTTGCAGCTCAAGGCAAGTAAGTAACAATACAAATCAAAAGTACAAAAACTTACAATGAAAAATACAAAATTTCACACCTCTGATGCCCTCTGGAAGAGCTCCATTTTCAGCTGCTTCCATGAAGCAGCCAGAGTTGGAGCCAAATACACTTCCCATGGAAGAACATTCAACCCAGGGTTACACATAAATATGGTTGAGGCACTATTCTTGGTGGAGGCTTTAAAGGTCTGGATGGGGAGAAGCAGACTCAATACCACCAAGATAGAGTGGAAGTAGGTTTGGCAGCTAAGATGTGTTTAATTCAAGATGCAGTTCCCCAGATAAAACTAGCTTGTAATCTGGAGGTGTTCTTAAGAGTCTATTTTGCATAATTCTGTCTAGCTGCTACAACTAGAGTAGATCAAAAGACGCACTCACAGTTGCTCATGCCCAGATCATTTTTATTTGATTATTGCAACTCATACACTATGGAGCTGCCTTTGAAAACTACATCATGGGGCAGAGGCTCAACCAACTAAGGAAGCCTTTTTATGGCTTTTATCATAAATTCACATCTTTTAGCTACAATTATTGCTACCCCTCTTGCTTTTTCTTTTTTTTTTAATTTGATTTATATGCCGCCCTTCTCCGGAGACTCAGGGCGGCTTACAATGCGTTAAGCAATAATCTTCATACTTTCATATATTTATAAAAGTCAGTTTATTGCTCCCATAATCTGGGTCCTCATTTTGATGTACCAAATGCCTTTTCATATACATCAGCCCAGTATAACTTAAGTTCATTCACCCCTTCTTTCTTTTGATGTGTTTCTTGTAAAAATACAATATATATTTTCTCTTTGTTAATTGATTTTTCAATTCTTGCTCATTTATATTCAACGATTTCCCCATCTATCCCACATATGACATATTCCCTTTGGTCTCCATAGGTGCTCTAACATAAATCCTACAAAACTAAAACTACACAGTATACATATTACCCCAAAATGTAAATAACCTCTTACCCACCCATCAACATTTACCCACCCATAAACATATATAATATCCCCTTTCCCTTCTTCAGATCTTCCTCCTCTCCACCACATAAGGCCTCTGGGGGAGAGAAGAGGAGCCATTCATACATGGCCTTCGGTTGCCCACTCCACCTCCCTTAACTACCTTTACCCTATTTCAACACCCAAACCTATGTTGTAACACATATCCCTTAATATAACTATTGCAAATATTTATATACTGTCTCTACAGCGAACTTGTAACTCCTGTTGCTTCATCCAGCCTCCCTTTCTCCCGTAGATCTTTCTTCTTCTCCATCTCCCTTCTTGAGAATGCTGACATCTCATTCATTTTCTGGATTTGCTCCACGAACTCTTCTTTATTGATGATTCCAAGCTCCCTTAATTTCTCCATCGCCTCCTCCTTTGTTTCAACTCTATAAAATCTTCCACCATATGGAAATCTCAAAAAAAAAACCTGGATAACCCCAGCTATAATTAGGGGAGATAGTGGCCTAGTGGTTATTCTTCCCCCAGTTCCTGCCAACCTAGCTGTTCGAAAGCATGCACATGCGAGGAGATAAATAGGTACCACTTTGGTGGGAAGGTAACAAAGTTCCATGCACCAAAGTGAAGCATGACCATAGAAGCATCTTTGGACAACACTGGCTCCCCTCAGCTAGGAAACGGAGATGAGCACACACTCCCAAAGTCAGATACGACTGGACAGGGGAAACCTTTACCTTTATTTCTGACACTTTAAATGGAGTTGGACTACAACAACCAGGTCAGAAGCATTTTGCAGCTCCTACTAAAATACCTCCATTTGGGAAGGACAGGAATCAGTTCCAATATTTAACTAGCTTTGCCTCTGTTCGTTTCCTGACTTCCTAGTAAATGAAGCCGGAGCTTTGCTCTAGTTTTAAGGCACTTTTCTGCTGATGAAATTCCTCCTGGCTGTCATATTCAACTTTTCTTTTTTCTGTCTTTGAAGACACGGGTAGCCCCTTGCCCAAAACAAATAGTGGGTGGAATTCTGAAAGACAAAATGCAAAGAGTGCAACCTGGCTTAGTTATAGTAATACAATACACAACTGAATACAAGCTAACAAGTCCTCCTAAAGCAGAGTTCTCCAATTTTTTTCAGCTTTACGGAGCAGCAGGGGCAGGGAGAGAGGGGATGGTCCTGCACACGAACAGCTCCATTTGTGAAAACGGTGGGCACGCGCATCTGCCATTTGCACAAACGAAGCATGTGCACGCCTGGTCACCTGCTGCTTGAGCGTGTATGTGCCCACCATTTCCACGGCTTGGTTCAAAAAAGGTTCAAGACCTGGTAATGGGTCATGGCCCGGGGGTTGGGGACCCCATGTGCTAAAGTTTCTTATATTTCTAACAATTCTATAGTCCAAAGACAATACTAGTTCTGCAGTATGCAGATCTAAAGAGGGGGGGAAATGCTTCAGATCCGACATGAGTCTTGCCAAATTTTCCCCCCACCCCGGTTTAGTCACCAATTAGCTAAAAGACAGAATTAATTCTTTCCTTTAACTATTTCTGATCTGAGCATATTTAACTTCTCTTAAACATTTCTGACATTGAGAAATTCTCAAATTATTAAATTATACCAATTAAATCCAGATTGGCTGATTATCAGATTTTTGCTTAATTTCCAATGATGAGATGAGATTGGATAGGAATTCCAGAAATCTGACATCAGTTTGCTGAAAAATATACATTAGGCCAAAAAAAAAATTCCAATAAATACTATGTTGTCTCCAGTGGCCAAAATTATTCTAATTCTTGAAGAGATAGATGTTTCGGTGCAAAGTCAGGTGGATGTTCATACCAAAAGGTGATTCCAAGCCATCTGAAAAAAGCAAAGCCACCAACCTTGATCTATAGAGCTGTTTTCCAAATGCTGGAGAGTCCAAAGTACACTCTGTCTCAGCCTGAAAGTCACTTTCCATTATACTCTTATCTGGACCTATTTCCATGGCCTCAACATGTGATTGTTCTGAGTCTTCCACAGTCATATCCATTGGCACATTGCTTTCTTTTGATGAAGGCCTCATTTTCTCTTTCCTATTGCAGAAATTTAGCTCAAAATCAACATACTGAAAAATAGATGGCAAGAACATTGTAGAAAGACTTTAACATCCATGCCAGTCCTCAATTTATGCTTTTTTTTTTCCCTTTAAGCAGTCATATAAAGGTAAAGTTTCCCCTCACATGTATGTGCTAGTCGTTCCCGACTCTAGGGGGCGGTGCTGTCTGAAGACGTCTCCATGGTCATGTGGCTGGCAAGACTAAATGCCAAAGGCACACGGAATGCTGTTTCCTTCCCATCAAAGGTGGTTCCCTATTTTTCTACTTGCATTTTTTACGTGCTTTCGAACTTCTAGGTTGGCAGAAGCTGGGACAAGTAACAGGAGCTCACCCAGTTACGCAGCACTAGGGATTTGAACTGCTGAACTGCCAACCTTTCGATCAACAAGCTGAGTGTCTTAGCCACTGAGCCACCATGTCCCTAAGCAGTCACAGTCTCTCACATTCTGGTGAGAAAGAAGTTCCCTGACGATGGGCTCCAGCACAAATCTGAAAGCTTGGAAGACTAAACCTCTGGTCCCAGTGACCGACCCAAACTGAATCCTGCCACATTATCCTGGGACATGAATATTTACTTTCATTCCTCACTTATTTATTTTTATTATATTTATATGCCATTCATCTCACTATTGAGTCACTCTCTCTGGGTCAGTCACTCTCTCTTAGATTAATTTAATTAATCAAGTCAAAAGAAAAATACAGAATGATCATACCAACAGTATTCATAACTAGGAACTGATCTTCTGAATTTTAGATTTTCTGTCAGTCATAGATCAAAACATTTCTAATGAGCAGTGAGAAACATATCAAATGTACATTCCGTGTAATCATTTACCTTTGTGCTTTCAGAGATTTATCAAAGCGAAAATCAGATGGATACTGATGAACTGTGATTAAATGATCCTTGCGGTCCTTGCTGCTCTTGAATTTCTCTGGACAGCTCTCTACCAAACACTGGTACTGCAAAGAGGCAGAAAAACCAATAAGAAGGTTGATCAGTATTCTGTGTTATACTCTTGAAGTTACTAGTCCACTGTTAGGGACTGTATTGGCAGAACATAAATTCAATCTTCCCAACTCAAGTAACAAGTTTTAGGTTGGTCTTAGTATCAGCAGCTGTCAGAGCTAGCAATAGTTGATGAACCCATGAAGTGAACTAAGCATAAGGCAGTGTTACTGATTTCAATACCCAAGAGAAAAATGAACTACAAGTAAGCATTGCTTATGTTCTTGATTTTTTATAACCAAAAAAATGGTGATTATGATAGTAACATTCTTGATTACAAAAATATTGCAGTTGTTAATATAACTAGGTTTGTGTTGTACTAAATCTCTGAATAGCAGCCAATCTATAGGTCTCATGGCCATTTACCATATTCTGCTTCTCTGCCATTATCTGGAAGAGGGAATCATGCCACTCCAAAATGTGAACATCTAACAAATGTGTTGAAGGGAAGGCTCTTTTGCAAGAAGAACACACGTTCCTGTGCAGCATGTTGTAATGATGCTCATAGCTCTCCAAGGTGTTGAAAACCTGGCTGCATCCACCAATTTGGCAAGAAAATTCAGAGGTTCTGAAAGGAAACATAGAAAACAAGTCTTTATCAAATTATTCCCAAAAAATGCTTTTTCAGGAGGCAACTGGAGTTTCTTGTTTTTTCTTTGAAGACGTTTAGCTTCTGGTAGGGAATGGAAGGAGGTCTAGTCAGAGCTGAAGAAGCTTCTTGGATGAAGTGGTATAACCATGACCTGGAAGACTGAGAATTGCTACAGCCTTTATCAAATTGTGACATTTTAAGAAGTGTTGGGTTTATTTATTTAGTGCATTTTTATTTACAGTCTTTACAGTGATTGAAGCTTTGGGAGGCTTGTTATTCTTAAAGGAACAATGTCAATAGAGTAGAATCATCCCCATCATTGTGGCTATACGCTAAAAGAGAAGTGTGGGGGGGTGAGGCTTTTAATGTAACTCTTCCTTATGGACAAGCTTGTTTCTGCTGAAGATTTTATAATCAACAAGCAACAGCGAATGAGCATCCTTGCAGGGAGGGAGAGAGGGAGGTGTTGTGGCCCACCAGCTGCCAGCAGAACTGCCAGCAGACTCGGACGATGAGGAGGTTGGGGAGGAACTTATGGAGTCTGCGTCGAACACAGAGATAGAGCCAGGGCCGTCCGACATTTCCCAACCACCAAAGAGACAGCTGCCTTTGGAGGCTGATATGAGTGAGGAGGAAGAACAGCTGGGGCCTGTTCCAGATGCACATATGTGCAGAGCAGTTAGGAGAGATGAACAACAGAGGACAAGGAGTTGACTCGGGAAGCAAAGCACATGTGGATGTTGCATGGCCCCTCCCTGGCTGGGGAATAAATAGAAGGAAAGGAGAATGGTTGTTGTAGAAGACAAGTGTTTGTATTTCTGAACATTTTGCTCATTGTGTTTTGTGCGACAAAGACTGCTTATCAGAACTTAATTTGCAGCCTTTCAGCTGGGAGCTCACAGCCTTGCAATTATCACAAGGAAGTGATAAGGTCCGTTACTGCCATTAACTCCTTGAATAGATTTTTTTCTTTTTTGAAGGACTACTGCCTGGACTTTTCCGTGAGTGAATTCAATTAATTCACAGGAGGTAAATAAAAAGGAGGTTTTCGTGACAAAGAGTCTGTTTCTTGCTTCTGCTAAAGCTGGGGCAGGACAGAAGGGCAGGAGGGAGGGAAGGAAATAAAAGAATCACAGAGTTGGAAGAGACCTCGGAAGTTTTCTAGTCCAACCCCCCTGTTCAAGCAGGAGACCCCATATTAGGGGGTATTTAACCTTAGAACTTCAAGACTTGTGACCTACAACTCCCAGAATTCCCTGCTGGCTGGTGAATTCTGAGAATTGAAGTTCACAAGTCCCAAAGGTCGGACACCTCTGCCCTACAACATCCCAGACAAATGGCTGTCCAGTCTCATCTTAACAAGATTAAAAACATCCTGCCTTTGGGGGGGGGGGGAAAGAGGCCTTTATTCAGGACATCTGGCGAGGAAGGGGGGGAGGCAAAGGCCCAGACCCGCCCACACACACACACACACACACACAAACACTGATCTTGTCTACCAAAGATTGGCAGTTCGAATCCCTGGTACAGATCTCCTGCGTGAGCAGGGGGTTGGACTAGATGACCTCCAAGGTCCCTTCCAACTCTGTTACTGTTAAACTCCCGGTCACCTGTGCGCTCACAGGAAAGGAGGAGGCACCTCTCCCAATCTTCACCTGGGCCTTTCCGTGTCCCTCGTGACGTTCTCCAGGAGACCTTGGAGGTACATATGCCGGTGGACGTCGCCGTCCTGGAGAGGAAGAGAACAGAATTTACAGCAGGGCTCTCCAATCTTGGCCACTTTAAGACTTGTGGACTTCAACTCCCAGAATTCCTCAGCCAGCAAAGCTGGCTGAGGAATTCTGGGGGTTGAAGTCCACAAGTCTTAAAGTGGCCAAGGTTGGAGACCCCTGATTTACAGCCATCGCTTCAGGCGCAGGGAAGAAAAGCGGCCGCCCGCATCCCAGGCAAGGCCGACCCCAGCTCGGAAGGAAGGCAGAAGCAAGGAGGCTCCCTACCTCGAAGAAGGGATCGTCCGCCGCGTAACGGACCACGGCGGGGCGGAAACGGAAAGGACCTCCCTCCCCACCGCCGGCCATTCTTTCTTTCCCCTCGCAGCTTCTCTCTCTCCCTTGAAACCTAGCACACCCGCGCTTCTTCCGCTTCCGGGTCGTGCGGAGGATGGTTGCTGGGAGACGGGAGACGGGAGGGGCGGGGCTATAAAAGGTGGAGCTTTTGTGGCGCCTTAATTCCTAACGGCATGGCCCTGCCTCGCAGGGTTGTTGTGGCTTGACCGCCCACCCTTGGGAAGCCCTGAAGGATCTTTTCCCGTCATTATGAGCGAGTTTCGGATTCATCACGACGTGAACGAGCTCCTGAGCCTGCTGCGGGTGCGGGGCGGCGGGGAAGGGGCGGAGGTCTACATCGACTTGCTCCAGAAGAACCGCGCCCCTTACCTCACCACCACCGCCTCAGCCCTCGGAGCCAAGGTGGACCGGCCGGGAGAAACCGGGGATCCTTCTCTTCCCTACTTCCCCTTCTCTTCCCCCACTCCTCTCTTCTTCCCCCCCTTCTAACCTCCTCCTCTGCTCCTCTTTCCCCTCCCTTTTCTTCCTCTCCTTTTCCCTTTCTTCTTTCTCTTCTTCTCCCTTCCTCTCTCTCTACTCCTTCCCCTCTCTCCTGTTGTTTCCCTTTTCAGTTCACTCTAAAGTGGTATTTGAGCAGCCCCGATTTTCTAATTATCTTTATTCTCATTTCAATTTCTTATTCAATTATTATTTATTTTTATTTCATCATTTGCGTACATTTTTATAATAGCTCACTTTTTTTCCCTTTTACACCCCCCCTCCCCTTTCTCCTTTTACGTGACGTAATCTGGGTATCTATTTTTCTAATTGTTTTCTCCCATCTATTCTCTTATCTATTTTATCTCTATATCCTTGTTCAAGGAAAGGAAAAAAAACCTATTTTTGTATAGGAGGGAATGAGATATTTTGAAGTAAACGCTACATAGTGATCACTGATGACTGCGAAGGTCCACCCAGCTATTCCTCCACAATCATAATATTTAAGGGTGCAACTGGTTTTGCAATCAATTTTAAAAGGGTTGACTGGCCCCGCATAAGATCTGATGAAATGAAGATAGCCATAAAGCCCTTACTGGGTCCCAATAAGAGGTTCCTCTCCCACCCTGCTTCCAGTCACCCTGCTTCCAGGATGGCCGAGCTAAGTAGGGGGGGAAATAAACTTATTTGTTTAGTCATTATTTATTTGTTTGTTTGTTTGTTTTAATTTGATTTATATGCCGCCCTTCTCTGGAGACTCAGGGCGGCTTACAATGCGTTAAGCAATAGCCTTCATTCTTTTGTATGTTTTATACAAAGTCAGCTTATTGCCCCCACAAACTGGGTCCTCATTTCACCTACCTTAGAAAGGATGGAAGGCTGAGTCAACCTTGAGCCTTGGCGAGATTTGAACCAGCAGAAATTGCAGGCAGCTGTGTTAATTACAGGGTGCACTAAACCCCTGTACTATCAAGGCTCAATTGTTAAATGTATTTGCCGCCTCTTCGCCGTGGGGGCTACTCTGGATGGCTTACAATAAGAAGAAGGAAGAAAAAGGGAGTGTAAACAGAAGTAGAATAATAATAGAACAATAAAATAAACAATTACAAAGGAACACCCAAAGATAAATACATTAATATGATAACCAAAAAGATGGGTGGGTGGAGAACAGAGAGCAAGAGGGAGTAGTGATGGAGTCTGCCATCAATCTAGCAGCCACCTCCAGGTTTATCAGTTTTATTTGTTCATACCTGGCCTAAAAGAGCTCCTGGTCTTCAAAATATGAAGTTGTGTTCATATTTGCTGGCCTTCCTGACCACATTTTATCCCAGAGTGAGCCAGGTAAATTTGTAGAGTTATGCGGTGTCATTCAACCCATTAAGTTCAATCCCCTGCTCAGGGTAGGAATCAAAATAATTTACAGAGATGATGATAGCAAGGATGTTTTCACCAAGATAGAAGAAACATGGGGAGATGTGGTAAGTGATGTTGGTTTCTTTATCTTGGGTCTTTAACTTTTTGACTATCTCATTCGTTTTCTTTTCATAAAGTTGCTTACCTGGTGGGTATGAATATATAATACAGTCAGAGAGGGAAAATCTATAGTAGCTTTTTCCCCTGCCGCCACAGGATCACAGTTTAGCTGCCCAGCAATTCTGCTTCATGCAGAATTGGAAAGGCTTTGTTAAGTAGAAAAGCACTCTGGAAGTTTACAGATATATATTTGTGTAGTTTTTTTCCTCTTGTGATACATAAGAACAATGTTATTGATTTTTTAAAAATTTTGATTGCTTTTGTACACCACCCAAAGTCGCATTGCTCAAATTGGGCGACTATATAAATTAATTAAAATTTTAAAAGTAAATAATAACAATAACATGTATTTCCTAGGTTAAAATTGCAGAGTTTTCACGGACTCCGGAAGATTTCTTAAACAAATATGATGAACTAAAATCGAAGAACACAAGACATCTTGACTCACTTGTGTATTTGTTGTCCAAGCTTATAGAAGACAAAGAGGTAGAAGGTTTACTTTAGAAAGCCCATATAAAAACAATTTTAATTCTTAGTTACTGGTAGTTGTGTTGGTAAAAATAGGAGACCAAGCATTAAAGGAGTCAAGACCAACCATAGTTGTGTAGTGGGATCCAGAAAGGGGTACAAAACAA
Organism: Pantherophis guttatus; assembly: GCF_059756535.1. Taxonomy (NCBI): domain Eukaryota; kingdom Metazoa; phylum Chordata; class Lepidosauria; order Squamata; family Colubridae; genus Pantherophis; species Pantherophis guttatus. The sequence goes on along the minus strand of NC_142063.1, from coordinate 23,312,887 downwards.
GGAAATAGGGAAATCTCTTGCATTCTCAAACTAACAGTGTTGAGTTGAGGAATACAGCAAAGCAAAATAAAAGTCTGGGTTAAGTAACATTAATTTTCCAAGTCCCATGTACAGAATAATTTCTAAATGTAATACAGAGGTCTTTTCAATTGGAGATGATCACAGAATACAGGGGATGAAAGGGATTTTGGAAATTATCTCTCTGAGTCCAGGGTTCCCCAAAGTGGTTAGAATCAAGGGTCAATAGAACTATCCATTATAGTTGTTACTATTTTTTGTAGTACTATTAGTTAAAGTATTTATAAAATTATTTTCATGCAATAAATGTTTGGGGTGTGCATGAAGAATCTGAAACATGAAGTCATGGAGCCAGTGAGCTGAAGAGTTTGGAAACCCCTGATCTAGTAGGACCCCAGTCAGCTATCCAATTGTAGAGCATAGCTGAGTGACAGTGAACAAGTCTTTATTTACACATCTCTAGAGGAGAATCTACCATATCGACAGTGAGTTTGTCCCATTGTTGAACAGTTCTTACCATTAGGATTTTTTTTCTGATGTCTGACCAAAATTTGCTTCCCTATCACTGAAACCCCTTTAAATGATATAGGGCAGTGATGGCTAACCTTTTCCAGACCAAGTGCCCAAAGCGCGCACACACGAATGCGCACGCGTGTGCCCAAACTCCCAAAATGCAATGCACATGCTGGCCCCATGCATGTGTCCCGCACATGCATGCACGGCCCCCCGCACACATCCCAAACCCCGCGCATGCGCATTTCCCCCACATGCACCCTGTGCATGTGTGGCAGAGACCCAATGACCAGCTGACCCGGTGGGAGGCATGCGCGCATGCGTGATGGAGCTGAACTGGGGCAACAACTTGTGTGCCCACAGAGAGGGTGCTGCATGCCATCTGTGGCACACGTGCTATAGGTTCGCCATCCCGGATATAGGGGATCTTCTGCACAAAGGGAATAAATGCCATTCTAAGTAAACATCTTATTCAAGGATGCCTCAGAAGCTGAGTGAAGTTATTAATCAGCACTCGCCATAAAGCTAGAATCAAGAACATCTGGGTAAGAGAACAAACTCACGTTGCCATACATACCCAAATTCCATAATAGGTTTCAGGGAATTGTCAGAAACGCAAGTAGATGCCTAGATATGTTGGTAGCTGGAGGTATAGTAAGTTCAGCAAATAATCAGGAAATCGTACATGTACATGTGAAAGACTGAAGCCTTCATTATTTCTGAATTCTGTTTTTGGCCCATTTTTAGACATTGCAATACTTGCAACAGAATGCAAAGGAAAGGGGAGAACTTGCAGCAAGTGCAGCAGCCAGTAACAGTGGTAGCAGCAGCCTCACTTTCTCTGTCCCCTCAACATCTTCCAAAATGACTGCTCAAGAACTGGAGGAGTTACGGAAACAGCTGGGCACTGTGGCAACCGGCTCCAGCTCACAGCAGGTCTCTGAGGTTCTTCCTTTGTTTATTTGCTGTATGTAAGCCATGCAATCCAAAGGGCCATGCGTATTCTTTACGATTCCACATTTATTGAGGAGTAGAGAGTGGCATTTATTATCAAAAATTATAAGGAATCACAGGGAAATTATACTCTATATAACTCAATTAAATTATTGGGTGGATACTGCAATATGTTATGCATGGGCTATCCCTTGGCCACTTTAGTTACTCAAAATAACCCTGAAATGTTTCTGACAAGTTGCTTACTTATCTAGTACTCTGTTAACTGTCTTGGCCATTAAGTCATTTCTGAGCCCAGTTCAATATCTTAATGTTGATTTTTAAAGCCCTGAATAAACTACATGCCAGACTTGAATGGCTTGAGGAATGATTCTTCCCATATAAACGAGCCTGGCACTTTAGTCATTTTCTGATGACCTGTACTGTGGTTGTGGATGCTTAGAGTGGACTAAACAAAGTTATATTTACAACTTTTGAGCTCCTTGTGGAATGTGAAGGTAATACAGACTGAATGAAATTAACTGGCTGGTTGGGTGGGGTAAGGGTTAAGAAATGTTTGTCTGCTCACATAAAGATGGATAACACCTAACCATGCAGTAAATCAATTGCTAAAAAATGTCACTCTGCTGTGACAGAACTAATTTGTCTCATCTCTGTGTGTGGCAAAAAGGCTTCTTATATTAGTTTGGTAGGCATTTCACTTACAGAATGCTCATGTCTCATTTTTCTTTGGCAGCCTCTTGAACTTGTACGAAAGGCACTCCGAGAAAAGCAGAACAAGAAAAATTCTGGCCAGCCTATCCCATCATTCCCTTCCTGGGTGTATGAAAGACCAGCTCTTATTGGAGACTTTCTTTCTAGCTCTAGTTTAAGTACAGATACAACTGTGCCAATAGGTGAGTAAAAGTGATGGATTGTAAGAGACTATCTAATCATGAAGCTCCACACCAGTCTGTTGTTTGGCTGGAGCCTTTCATTAGCACTTAAACATTCAGCCTGTATTTTCCTGCCAGCGTACCTCAAAGGAACTGGGATGCAAAGTTAGAGATGTTAATTAATTTGTGTACATTATTCTGTTCAACAAATCAGGAAAGATTATTTTGTATCTTAATTGGATGCCTTTAATATAAAAACTTAATCCTCCAGAAGCCTGAAAGTTATTTGTTTGTTTTTCCCTTCTCCAAAATATTATATATCTTTGATTTCCTCATCAGGTACGTTACCATTGGCAGCCCAAGAGTCTGCAGTTGTAGAAGACCTGCTGTATGTTTTGATAGGTGTGGATGGCAGATACATCACAGCACAACCCCTTGTTGGTAGAGAGACTCGTACTTTTCTAGTGGATCCCAATCTAGATATGTCTGTTAAGGAATTGGTCACTAGAATCCTCCCTGTCGCTGCAAGTTACTCCATAATATCCAGGTACTAGCAAGTTCTTTAAAATGTCACTAGCGGAGACCAATGAAGGTGTCCATTTCTTATATGCTTCTTGCAACTACTCTAGAAAGCCAGGCTCTTGTTTCAGCTAATAAAACAGCCTAATGCTTGTTCTTATAGATGGATGGATGGATGGATGGATGGATGGATGGATGGATGGATGGATAAATTGACAAAAGGCTTGGATTATTGCAGGTTTGTAGAAGAGAAATCTTCCTTTGAATATGGACAAGTAAATCATGCATTGGCAGCAGCAATGAGGACCCTCGTTAAAGAGTACATGATCCTGATAACCCAACTGGAACATCTCCAGCGCCAAGGGCTCCTCTCACTGCAGAAGCTTTGGTTTTATATTCAGCCCACAATGAGGACCATGGAAATCTTGGCTTCTCTTGGTGAGGAATTCTTCTTTCTTTGATTTATTGGGATGGTGGTAAATATTTTCTGCTAGACCATCTTTCAACATTTACCTATATAAGTAGGGTGGCCAGTTTTTTAGTGAATCAAGTGGAATTTTTTCTGCCTGCATTTCTCTTCTTCAGTTGTTTTATCTAAAGCAAAATCCTAATTCAATTACTATTTTTAGTAACTACATGCTTGGTGCACTAAAATAATACCTGCTATTCAAATACCAGGGCCCTTGAGGCTATCATTCTTATTATAATTTTAGTTATTATAATTTAAATTCAGGGTAATTTAAATCACCCTGAAAACTATTGAACTGAAAAGAAGAGGCTTTTAAAACTTACAGATTTACATATTTAAAGAATTCAGTTACACCATGAACGTGCTCAATTTGAGCTGATCACTTATAGCTCAATCACGTTTACAGGTAATCCTTGATTTACAATCATAATTGAGCCATGGGAGTATGCAGCCATCATAACTGCAGAAACAGGTCATAAGTAGTCTGGGGAAATCTGCCGTAACTTTAAACAGTCATTAGACAATTAGTCATAAATCAAGGACAACCTATACATGTACTTCAATGGTGTCAGTTTGACTGTCATTTATTCTGCTAGTAAACATTCAAAGATGTTTAAAATTACATTGAGCCATTTGAGAGCTGCATTTAATGTTTTGCAGCATGCAGCTAACTAAGATCAGTGAGTCTTTTTGAAATTATCATGTTTAGTGGATTAGCAGTGTTGCAGTTGAATATTTGTTCAGGTGGACTTTATGCAAAAAATTCTGTGTGATCAGCAAGCAGATTCTTTCAGGATGAAAGATCTTTCATGGTAGATGCATTTTTTTCACAGTTAAGTTTTTAAAATTGCATCTTTTTTCCCCCAGCTACTTCGATAGACAAGGGCGAATGCGTGGGAGGTTCAACCCTCAGTCTACTCCATGACAAAACATTCAATTACACAGGAGACAGCCAAGCCCAAGAACTGTGCCTCTATTTAACCAAAGCTGCCAGTGTTCCTTACTTCGAGATATTGGAGAAGTGGATCTACAGAGGAATTATCAATGATCCTTATAGGTATCCTGAGGAATCGTGCTCTTTTTTCCTTCTGGGTATCATTTGTAGTATTGTTGGGAGGCGAGGTAAAATTTCTTGCACTGGTGGAAATGGTGTGTTAGCACTGCCAGAGTAACCAGAGTATATATAGCACACTGGAACAAACAAAAATTCTTTTCCATCTTTGTACTCTGATTTCCCCTTTCACTCTTCTCTCCCCTCCCCCCCCCACCCTTCTCCACCGCTGCTCTTCATCACTCCCAAACGTTCATTTCTTTTAATTTTATAGTGAATTCATGGTGGAGGAACATGAACTCCAAAAGGAAAAGATCCAGGAGGACTATAATGATAAGTACTGGGATCAACGATACACCATTGTCCAGCAACAGATTCCCTCCTTCCTGCAAAAAGTTGCTGATAAAATACTTAGCACAGGTAAGCATTTAGCTTTCAGTGAACAGGAAAGAGGGCAGAGGCTCCTGAAAAACAATACTGTAAGCACCTTAAAAATGTGAAACTTGTGCCTCCTTTGTAACCAAGACTGAAAAATTCTTTTTTTTAATCATGAAAAAACAATGGTTCTTCACAGAGCCTGAGAAAGCCATTTGGATGGAATCTTGCTGGCCTTGACAAATCCCTGCTGTTTTCTTGGCAAGTTTTTGGCAGTGGCTTACAACTGCCTGCCTTTTAGGCAGTGGTGAAATCCTCTGAAGTCTGCTACCGGTTCTGTGAATCTGCTACCAAGCACTCGCTTTTGCATGCGCATGCGCACCTGAGACTCACCCGCACAGTGCTAAAAAAGGAACATTTTGAAGCCTTCTGAGTCTGCAAAGATAAGTAGAACAGCGAGGGGAGGAATCCACTGTGCCATGTGATTTAGATTAGCTAGAAAGCAGGAAATCCGATGATTCTAGCTAATATAAATCGTGCATCACAGTTGATCGTCGCCCAGCTGATCGTCAGAAATACTGGTTTGCCCAAACCGATAGCATTTTTTACTACTGGTTCGGGAGAACCAATCCGAACCGGTAGCATTTCACCCTTGCTTTTAGGGCTAAGAGAGAGTGATCCAAGGTCATTCACTTGATTTCATGTCTAAGGCTGGATTAAAACTCAGTCTCCCAGTTTCTGATCTGATCCTTTAACCATTATACCAAACTTTCTCCCTTAAAAATAATTACATATTTTTAAATGTATCTGTGGTATGCCATGTGTGGATTCACTTCTTTTGGCTCCATTACAAGGCAGAGCAAGTTAAGCTTTGTTTGATGTAGAAGTTTTTAGTCAGTCTGTACCCATCTGAGTTATTCCTTTCTCTCTTCAGGGAAGTACTTAAATGTGGTCCGGGAATGTGGCCATGATGTTACTTGCCCAGTGGCAAAGGAGGTGGTTTATACCTTGAAGGAGCGTGAATATGTGGAACAGATCGAGAAGGCCTATAATTATGCCAGCAAAGTCTTGCTTGATTTCTTGATGGAGGAAAAGGAGCTTGTGGCCCACTTAAGGTTTGCTTCATTTGTTATATTCAGAAAGCATGGTTTTTACCTTGCTTTGCCTAAGAGGATGATTCAGGGAGGGTGGAAACGTGCTGGCTTTTGTTAGCATTTCTCCTTGTAGAAAATATGTCCCTTTTTTTTGTTGTTGTTGAGCAGGTCCATCAAACACTACTTTCTCATGGACCAAGGTGACTTTTATGTCCATTTCATGGATTTGACAGAGGAGGAGTTGAAAAAACCAGTAGATGATATCATTCCGACTAGATTGGAAGCTCTTCTGGAATTAGCATTACGTATGAGCACAGCTAACACTGACCCATTTAAAGATGATTTAAAGGTAAACGAGACTTGGCAGCCTGAAATGAAGACAAGATGTTATAAAGACAGAAAATAAAGACAGATGTCAGATTCACAGATAAAAACTGGGAGGTCTAGATAGTTACCTGTTTCTGCATTTATCAAGCCAATAATATAAAACCTTCAGGACAAAAAAAATCCTGAAGCAACCGTAACAGCAGATACACTATTAACAACTCAAGAGAACATTTAAGTCACAGCATTTGCCATATAAGCCAAGAGGAAGTGCAGCTGACAGCCTTTTTAGAGCAAAGGGTCATGTTGATTATCATTGTTAGTATACATTTAGTATAGATCTATTTCAAGCTTTTTAGCTTTCATCAGCTAGCATACCCTTACTCGGATTCGAACTTGGGCTTCCTGCATGTTAGGCAGTTGAATTAACCTTCTGAGCCACAAGTTCTCCTCCCTTCATCAGCTTGGGGGGGGGGGGGGGGACTTAATCTTTCCCCTGGCTCAAGCTGATGAAGGGAGGAGAACTTGTGGCTCAGAAGGTTAATTCAACTGCCTAACATGCAGGAAGCCCAAGTTCGAATCTGAGAAAGGGTATGGCTAGCTGATGAAAGCTAAAAAGCTTGAAATAGATCTATATTAGTCTCCCTTTATTTCTTTATCAGCAAAATATAAATTTTATATCTATCTATCTATCTATCTATCTATCTATCTATCTATCTATATATATATATATATATATATATATAATTATAGAAGCATATAAAAAACAGACTATATTTTGTGGGTAGAAGAAATTCTTTTTGTCTAAATTCCCTTACATGCATTATCCAACCTAATTACTTAATAATGCCTTATAATTAACAAAAAGAGTATTTTTTTTCTCCAATATCACATTTGTCAGATTCTTACTTTAGCTTTAAGCTAACCTCATTGTTCTTGTGGTTTCTTTCAAGATTGACTTGATGCCACATGATCTCATAACACAGCTCCTGCGAGTTCTGGCCATTGAGACAAAGCAGGAGAAAGCCATAATCAATGCTGATCCAACTGAGCTCACTCTCAGTGGCCTGGAAGCATTTTCTTTTGACTATATTGTGAAATGGCCATTGTCTCTCATCATCAACAGGTAAGCCAAGGAGAGGAATTTCTGCCAGAAAGAACCACATCATTTATAGGTTGCTGTCAATATACTTTTGCAGTGGTTTGATCACTCATTATTTAATAATCTCGGGTCCCAATATAGGAAGTGTTTAGGATGGACTAAAAACTGTCCATGCCTGGATGGCAGTGTGATAGCTCAATGGTTAAGATGCTGGCTTGTCGCTGGAAAGCTGACTGCCAGGTTCCAAACCTGAGCGCCATGCAACAAGGTGAGCTCCCATTACTTGCCCCAGCTTCTACCAACCTAGCAATTTCAAAGCATGCAAATGCAAGTAGATAAATAAGTACCACTTTGGTGGGAAGGTAACAGTGATCCGTGTTTTGCCACATATTCTGCGCTCTGGTGTGATGTCATGCTGGCCACATGACCATGGAAAAATCTTTGGACAGCACTTAACAGCTTTGTAATGGAAATAAGCACCACTCCCTAAAGTCAGCTACAACTAGCAAAATAAAATTATCTTTACTTTATGCCTATATAAATTTCCTTCTGAGAAAATTTAATGCTTGCTTAGCATTTGCTTGTAATTGCTAACTTTGTGCTTGACTTGTAGAAAAGCCTTAACACGGTATCAGATGCTCTTCAGACACATGTTTTATTGTAAACACGTGGAGCGGCAGCTGTGCAATGTCTGGATCAGCAGCAAAACAGCTAAGCAGTGTTCCCTACAGTCATCAAAATGGTAAATGATCCTTCAGTGTTCAGTGGACTAGAAATAGTTGTTCAACTATTTATGCAAACAGCCTTCTATATTTGACATCTAGTAATACCTTGCCAAGGAATGTTTCCCAACCTGGAAATTCTTGGCCTCCAGTTATGGAGATACAGGGAGGAATCTTAGTGCTTTCTGAATAAATTGTTTTTGCCATTCTAAAAGTGAAGGAAGTAAAAAGAAATAGAAAAGCAGGTCTGTTAATGGTTTCAAGCTTTCACCTCCCCCCCCCCCTTTACTCCAGTGAAATGTTTTGATGGAAAGCTAAACATCAAGTATGTTTGAAAGGTAAATAAATTTGAAGCTGCAGCTGCTTATTGAAAACTGCTTTGCAATGAGTGAAGTTGTTAGTACTTCAGTATTATCTTTAGTGATGGGGGTGACTTCTGGATTTCTGCCATTTCGTTCTCTGCACTAGTTAACAAAGTTATGGACTCAACCCATCTGCTTGCAAAGCATAGTAGTAACTACTCTGAGGCTGTGTTTGCACGCCACATTTAGTTAGGGATGTCAACTCAAGGCCTGGGGGCTGGATCCAGCCCTCGGGGTGGTTAGATCTGGCCCATGGAGCCACCCTGGAAACAGTGAAGGACTGGCCCGCAGTGCCTCTCCAAGCGAAAACTGAGCTTGGGAGGGCTGTATGCAGCTCTCTCGAGCTCCATTTTCTCTGAGAGAGGGTTGCAGAAGGCTGTCTCAGCCAAAACAGCTCGGGAACCTGTTTTCACTGGTAGAGCGCTCAGGCCACCACAGGTGCCCCCACGACGAGTGACATCGAGCTGGCCATGCCCAACCTGTCCCCCCAAGGTCAAACACAACCCTGATGTGGCCCTCAATGAAATCGAGTTTGACACCCCTGCATTAAGTCATATGAACAGTTCATGAGAGTATTCACTCTATGCCCTTATACTAACTTATGTGGTTCATTAACTATAATTGAAGACTTACCTGATAATACATCCCTGAAAGTGAATTGGCTGTTGTTTAGATTTATGAAAACTAAAGTTGAAACCCACAACAAGCATTGATTCTATATCCTGGTTCCTGCAAATAAAACAACAGCCACTCCAAATTCAGAGGCATGGTACCTCTCGGTGGCAAACCTGCACTTCCTACCCTGACAATCTCTCTTGAGTTTGTTGACCCCTTATAGCTTCATCAACCCTAATTGATCAACTCTTCCTTGGGCTCACTGCTCCTCTCTTTTTAGGTTTGCGGGTGCTTTTACTCTGCGTCAGCGGATGCTCAATTTTGTGCAGAATATCCAGTACTATATGATGTTTGAAGTGATGGAACCCACATGGCATATTTTGGAGAAGAATCTGAAGTTGGTTAGTCTGGATCAAACTATATTAGCTGGAATATAGCTGGAATATAGTCCCGTCTGGACTACTGTAACGCTCTCTACATGGGGCTCCCCTTGAGGAGCACTCGGAGGCTCCAACTGGCGCAGAGTGCGGCCGCGCGGGTGGTGATGGGAGCGACGTGGCGCTCCCATGTAACGCCTCTCCTGCGCGAGCTGCACTGGCTCCCGGTGGTCTTCCGGGTGCGCTTCAAGGTTTTGGCTATCACCTTCAGAGCGCTCCATGGCTTAGGACCTGGCTATTTGCGGGACCGCCTGCTACCACCAATAGCCTCCCACCGACCAGTACGCTCCCATAGAGAGGGGCTCCTCCGGGTGCCGTTGGATAAACAATGTCGACTGGCGGCCCCCAGGGGAGAGCCTTCTCTGTGGGGGCACCTACTATCTGGAACGAGCTCCCCCCCCCCCCGAGATACGGAGGATTCCAGATCTGCGAACCTTCCGTCGCGCACTTAAGATGTTCCTATTCCATCAAGCTGGCCTGACCTAAACTTTTCCTCTTTTTAAATGGGAATTTTAAATTTGGTTTTAAGTTATTGGGGTTTTAAAATGGTTCAGCCAAATTTATTTAATTTGTTTTATCTCCATTTTAAATTTTGTATTTATATGTTTTATTTTATGGCTGTTCACCGCCCTGAGTCCTTCGGGAGTAAGGCAGTATACAAATTTAATAAAATGAAATGAAATGAATAACTAAAGAGTTAATTGTGCTGCTGAGTCAAAACTATAGGAACCAGTTGGTTTCTGCCATCTATTCTAACTGCCTATTAGCAAAGCTGTAAAGGAGTTATACTTGGGGGGGGGGGGGAGGCAAATCTCCCACCACTAGGGCTCTTCTAAATCTGCAGATTTAGTGTTCTATATTGAGCAGGCTTCCTGGATGAAATTTTTGGTAACCTATGGCAACTGAGCAATTGGATAAGCATTCTTTTCAACTACAACTGTTAGAACAAAACAATTCTTCAAACTACAGACTCTCCTGAAATATGCGTAGCTATCTAGACAGAGCAAAGATTACCAATCCTACCTTGAGCAATTACCATCCTTTTTTATTAGCTATTGCTAATCTAGCTTCCTTACTGGTTTAAATCTTTGGAAGTATGGATGTTTCTAGGCAATATCATTGCTGCTAGGTTCTAGACAGGCCAGATAAAGTAACATTCACACAACATGCTCATTTCATTAGTTTTAGTGTTGGTTACTTGGTTGTATTCAGTCCCCAGCTCACTTGGTTTGGTTGTGATTGATTACGTGAACCTTGAAAACCAGTTAACTCCCAGATTGAGTGTTGAGTAAATTGAGGATTTTGAGCAAACTTATTTTATATTCCTGCAGAAAACATAGCTAGAACTGATAGCTGGAAGTTGTACGGTATGAAAGCCAGTAGTAGATAAACATTAGAGAAAAAAATTCCTCCAAGCCTTGAGGACCTGAAGGCTATTAGAAGAGAAATATTTGAATTGAGGTTGGCCACCATTTGTGTGAGATAAACTAATTGGATTCTGTTCTACAGAGCATCAAACAAGATTACACTAGGTGACTTCTAACTTCTCTTCCGTGCTTGCTGGAAGAAGGGTTCGTTGATGTTATTATATCTCCTTCAATAGGCCTCCAATATTGATGACGTCTTGAGCCACCACACAAGCTTTTTGGATAATTGTTTGAAGGATTGCATGCTTACCAATCCAGAGTTACTGAAGATTTTTTCCAAGCTGATGTCTGTGTGTGTCATGTTCACCAATTGCATGCAGGTAGGACCCACATAGCTTTAAGTCTTCTAGATTTGTTGAGAAGAGCCACCTGCTAAATTATGTAGGGCCTCAAAAGCGATATATGTATGCTTTGGAACATGAACCTTAACACCTGTTGGAAGTATTTTAAAGCACCTGTCTACAGTACTTAAGTATTCCTTTTCCCAAGGTTGCACAGTTGTCTGAAAAAAAGATGCAGCTTTTTATTTATTTACAAGATTTGTCAATTGCTGCAGTTGTATCAATTCTTGGCAGCATATAAAAAAAAATCAAGTAAAATTATCAGCTTCATGGCTGCTGCTGGCCAAGAAATCTGGGAGGGCAGATGTGTACCACCCAACCACATCACAATAATGCAAATTAAGTTTAGGAAATTGTCCCCTGCTGTGTCTTAAATATAATCTTTAAAGCAACACTGCTTTAAAGATAGGCGATATGCAATAGGCACCAAGTTCATGCTCTCACATGCTCTAGAACATGAAAAAATGTGCAGAATCCTAATATTATATGCATTTTAAATACGCCATCCTTTCTGCTTGCCAGAGATTTTCCCACAGCATGAAGCTAGATAATGAAATGGACCGCCTCACTGTAGAGCATGGGACTATGAGAGGCCCACCTACTAAACAGGAAAGAGTAGAGGAATCCACACGAAAGCAGCTTGCTAATAAGGTACGTTGTGGGTGCCAGGCTCTTCCCACTTCCTCTCTTACTCTAACACAGCACTTGAAAATGTTAGGCTATTGCATTTTTGCGCTGTATCAGAATCACTAAGTTAAGTCACACAAATGGTTTAGTCAGCTAAACACAATGTGTATGTTTCATTTTGGTTTGTGTGAATAACAGTTGGAAGGGACCTTGGAGGTCTCCTGGTCCAACCCCCTGCTTAAGCAGGAAACCCTATATCCGTGATGGCGAACCTATGGCACGCGTGCCACAGGTGGCACGTGGAGCCATATCTGTGGGCATGCAAGTTGCCCTAGCTCAGCTCCAGCGCATATGCGCGCGCCGATCAGTTGAATTTCAGGCCTTCTGGGCCCACTGGAAGTTGAGAAACGAATCGTTTCCGGCCTCCAGAGGGTGAGAGAGGCCATTTTCGCCCTCCCCAGGCTTCTAGAAAGCCTCTGGAGCCTGGGGAGGGCAAAAAAAGTACCTACCAGGCCCACCGGTAATCTTTTTGCCATTGTGTGCCAAAAGAGGGGGAGCGCGGGGAGTGGGTGGGTGTTGCGCGTGCATGCGTGGGGGAAGGGGAAGGGCATGGGGGAGGCATTGAATTATGGATGTGGGCACGCATGCGCACGACCCCCCTGTGCTCTCCCCCCTTTTGGCACTCGACAGCCAAAAGGTTAGCCATCACTGCCCTATACCATTTCAGATAAATGGTTATCCAATCTCTTCTTAAAAACCTCCAATGTTGAAGCATCCATAATTTCTGGAGGCAAGCCGTTCCACTAATTAATAGTTCCACTGCGAAATGAACCTATTAAGTTAACGGACTATAGTTTATGGCTAAATGGTATTTGAAAAAATACCATGTGGGAAAGCGCAGAACCTTTTCTCTTAATGCTGTACAATCATACAAATCATTTTTCTCAGTAGAGTTTGCAATTTCTAGTCTTTTGGCGCATTTATGTCCTTTGATGTTCTAAGAAATCAATTTGCTATGAAATGTACATGAAACAATGTAGGATTGCAGGAGTCTTCCCCTTTCAGTTGCAGTCTTTGGGTTAGAAATTATGCTAATTTCCTGTATTTTGCTTTTTTCAGTTTTTAGCAGAGCAGGCAGATTCTTTGCATGTAAGTTCTGGCTTTGAGGCAACAATAAACAAGTTTGACAGCAATTTCTCTGCACATCTGCTGGACCTCCTGGACAAACTGAGCATTTACAGTACCAATGACTGTGAGCACAGCATGATCAATATCATCTACAGGTAAGCAGAGATTTTTCTCCCAGAAAAAAAAATATATTCCTCTTCCTCAGGAATCTCTATTGAGTGTATAAAACTCTATAGAGAGAGCTAGTTATCAATGGCTATGCTGGTAGTGTGTGTATACTCACTTCAGGATCCGACTCAGTATGGCTTTCCGTTCCTGTTGCTGGAGAAGCTTTTGCTTTTCACATCCTATTTGCAACCTCTCCTAATCTGATGTGGCAGTGGGGAAGTAGAAGCTGGGCTAGATGGACTTTTGGTCTAGCACAGCTCTTATTTCAGTTCTTCCATGGTCCACCCACATAAACCCTACCCTTTCTTTTCTAGACTGGACTTCAACGGCTTCTACACAGAACGACTGGAGCACATGTCTGCAGAAAGGAGTCAGAAGACTGTTTTGCAAGTGGCTGCTCCTCCCAAAGTTGCTGCCTCCACTCAGTGAAAGGCCTGGTTTGTATGAAAGTCATTTTTCCCAGAGAAAAGTGGGAAGAGTTAGGGACTGCTTCGAGAATGTCATGGTTTCATCAACACTTATGTCGCACAAAAGTTGAGGAGCAGCAGTGGAAATATAAAATACAAACTCTAGCAACAATACTGTTTATAAAGGAATGTGACTCTGAATGCTTCTATATTTTTAAATCCAAGCATTTAAATTCTAAATTTTCTGTATTATAGGTGAAAACTAGTGTTTCTAAGTGGCATCTTTGATCTTTAAAAATGTACTTTTATATGTTGATGTTTAAGTCCTGGCTAACTAATTGTGTCAGTGACGGCTCAATTCAGTCAAGAAATAAGATAATGCCACCTATTTTGATCAGATATTAACAATTTGGAGTAGAATGAGTAATATTACATGAACTTTCATGGACACTGTTCACTGCTACTAGCCAACTCATTTGAGTATTTGCACTTTTGCTGAGAGCTTAACTATCTTCTGTTGTGTACACTCCATTCAGATAAAGCTTCATTAAATGTAATTGATTTCATCTGGTGTCTGGTTTGTATAAACCTATGTGCACATGCATGGGAAAATCATTGAACAAGAGTCTGATAAAATGAGGGAATTCTGTGCATTGGGAATAGTAGCAGAAGAAGCAGGAATTTAGATCTATTAGGTACATTGGGAACTATTAGTGGAACATGGCCACTAATGCTACTAAAAAGTGGCACTTTCACATTTGAAATGCCACTATGAAACGAAATCATTTTGAAGTCCTGAATTTCACATTGACAGATATCAGAGGAATTCTTCGGGGGTGGGGGGAATCAAGTTGTAAAGGTTGAGTTTGAAAAAAGACTGCCAAAAATAAAGGAACACAAAAGAAAGCAAACTGGATGTCAGAACAGATAAGGAAACCAAGAGAGCCAAAGCCAAGAAAGATTCAGGAGGGAAGATCTCCAAAATGATCTCCAAGTAACAATTTCAAAGACCTTTTGGAAGACACAATAAATAGTATTGCAACAATATCTGTAGAAGCAGGAGACATGTAGAGTTCTAAAAGATCTCTGAATTTAGAATGTTGCAACCTTGAATTGATATACTATGGACAGGTAGTAACTGATTCCAAGAAAATGAAACAAAGATGGAAGAAATTACTGAAACTTTGTACCGTAGAAATATCATTATCCAAGACACCTTAGAACACATTCCATACTTTCAGGAAACTCTCCATACTTTCAACAAACTCTAGTATTAGAAGATGAAATCAGATCAGTGCTCCAGTCAAGGCTATAAGAACAGATAGAACTACAGAAACATGGCAAACAATAAAAGAATTGTAAAAGTTCTAAGCAAACTATCCCAGAAAATCTGGGGAATGACAGCAGGGCCAATAGTTTGTAAGAGTGCACTACACATACCAACACCAAACAAAAAAAGAAAAACTTAACAGAATAGGCAAACTATCATGAAAGATCTCATATACAAGCAGGGTGGATAAAAATTGATTTTTTTAAATTTAAATTGGATTTTTTTTATTTCTATCAAATTTATTTTAATAAAATGCTTTTGGAGTAAATATCTAAAGATAGTTTTCTATTTAAGATACATTAATATAGTTTATTCAGCATGAAATGGAGTTTAGTTATGTAGCATGAAGCTGTATATTCTGCAATATTGGGACTGTCGGTGAGTCAACAGCAGATCAGAGGAGCAGCCGCGGGACAGATGACAGTTGCGCTTTAAAAATTATGATTTAAATCAAGTTGATTTAAATCAAGCCTTTTTACTACTGATTTAAACCGTGATTTAAATTGACTTGATATAAATCAAATCCACACTGTATATAAGCAAAATGTTTAGGATTATCCAATCCAGATTAAAACTCTACATGTAAAGGAAAATGCCAGACAAGCTGGTTTAGAAAAAAAGGATAAGATACATAATTGCTGGTGCATGTTGAATAATTAAGAAAACCAAAGAATACCAAAATAAATCAATATCAGCTTCATGGTTTATAGAAAGGCTTTCAATAGTGTGAATCTGTCCAATGTCCTGATGAAAATGGAAATCCCAGACTATCTTTGACAAAACACAGTAGTGGCCAAAATTGTGGAAACATTTTGATTTGATGGCTAATAACACTTTTTTGGGAGTTTCAAGATAATTATATTCCACTGCAGGAATGGCCTGGGAATAGCCCAGAATTTAACCCAACTGAAAATCTATGGAGCCAACTAAAGAAACTTGTTAGTCAGAAGTGACCTAGCAATAAAACCCAGTTAATAGAAGTGATCATTCAATCTTGGTTTCACATTATAATAGCTGCAGAAGTAAAAGACTTGGTTCACTCCATGGGAAGACATTGTAAGGCTGTAATTCATGCTAAAGGTTACCCAACTAAGTATTAACTGACGTGATAATTTTTGTATATCTCATTTTTTCTATGGTGATAATTTCTGTATATCTCAATTTTTTCTGTTTCACTTTTCTTCTTTATACTGTAACTGCTATTCTAATAGCAAATCCTTCATAAAAGTTATTGCATTACATTCTTGATTAAATTATCTTTCCATTGATATATAATTTTATGGCACTACTCCAAAAAAAGGTGGTTATTAGCCATTAAACCTCAAAAATACATTTTCCCCAAACTGTTTCCACAATTTTGGCCACTGCTGTATATACAGATTACACAGAAATGACAATTTGGAGGGAACTTTTGAAACTGACTGACGCCAGAGCAGGAAAGGATTAAGGGTGGCTGTTTACTCTCTCCTATTTATCCAATCTACATCTAGAATATGAATCAAGACACTGAAGCATGGTTGGAAAAATGATGTGCATAATTTTAAAACTGAAAGAACTTGCATTATGCTGATATTAATCAGATAAATAAAAACATCCATGATCTGTAAGCTCAGAGTCAAGCAGTAAAATGGGGGGGGGGGGGGAATGGATTAAGATCAAATATAAAGATGACCTAACTAATGACAGCAAGGAAAGTAATGAGCTTCAGAATTAACAAGATACTGAAGTGGATTGCTTCTGCCTTTTTGGATCTACTACTGTGGCAACATTAAAGGAAACGGCAGCAAAAAAACATTCCATAGACTAGCACTTGGTAACAGTGAAATCCCGGGAGAAGATACTCAGAGGCTGTGATGTGCTTGTTCCCATACAGATCACAATTGTGCATGCAGTAGTCTTCCCTATAACACTTTATAGAAACTAAAGTTGGGAGTTTGAAGAAGCAGCACAGAAAAAGTATTGACACTTTTGAACTTTGGTGTTGGACAAGAGCCTAACAATGCCATGAATAGTCAAGAAACCAGATAGATGAACCACAGAACAAATCGGTCTGAAGTTTTTACCCAAGGCACAAATACAGTACAAGGTTGAAATTATTTGTTGGACACAGCCCTGTCTTGCAGTCTATAATTCTGGGAATAATGGAAGGAAAAATAAAACAATTAGCAGCAAGGTGTATGACTTCAATTATAGTGATGTATTTGGATGCACTGATGGAAGCACTGAAGACAGAAAAAGTTGGGGATAAATCATCCTTAAGAATGTCGATCTGAGTATTCACTAAAAGTCAACATGAACTTGATGTCACATCATTATTCATTATAGATTTTAATAAAGTTGTCTTGGTTTCTGAATTTTAAAGGGATTTCTATTTTAGTTTTCTTTTTAAACAATTAAGATTGGAGGACAAAATATTCTACCGTTATCGAGTTGCTGTTTCATCCTACATCTCCCAATAAACACTAGCCCATTTTAGCAAAGTGACTTGTTTTCTGAGGTTTTTTTTTTAGCAACAACTTGTCCGTGATAACATAGGATAAACAACCTGAATCCACCATACACATTCTTAGAAAAGGTTATGAAAATAGCTTTATTTTCCCTATTCCAAATACCATTTGAAATACAAGCCTTTAAAAAAAAAAAGTCTGAAATGATACTTTCCAGTCATGAGATGCATCTTCTTCAGACACATTTGTAAATTCCAAAGCAAAGTTTTCACAGCAAGAACACAATTGAGTTGGAGCCAGAGCCTAAGAAGTAGTCTCAATAGTTTTTATCTTACCAACAAGTGGGACCAAAATTAATTGGGGTACGCAACTCCCCTGGAGTCATACATTTATCTTATTGAGCTCTTGGTTAATAGCATCAACTTCCAAATTCCAGTAGTAAAATGTATGATTGAGATTATTAAGATCTAGTACATCGGAGCCCCTATGTTACAATTGCTTTCAACGTAGGAACAAGTGCTTCCCTATAAGAGTGAAATAGCCAGGTTCAATTATTTTAATTGCCAACTCTTTTCTAATGATAAATGTTAGCGCTTGGATTACTTTAGTTCTTGAAATCCCCAGGAGCCAGCTTCTGGTGTGGAACAGCCCAAAAAAAGCCTTTGGATTCTCTTCCTAGCAGGCTCTGGAGAATGACACAAACTCAGTGTAGAACCGTTTATACTGCAAACAAAAAACAAAAACAAAACCCACTAATTCCTTTCCTCTGTTTATCAATAAGGCAGTTTGAGAACAATAACTGCCCTGATTTTGAGCAGTTGATTAATGTTCAGATCAAGGAGGCTAGATGGCATGAGCGTCAAGTAGCAGTTTCTTGAGCCCTGAGGTGGTGGCCTCCTTTAGAAGTCCTTGCAATCATGTGTTCAAACGCCCAGGAACCTAGAAACAAGTGAGAGGGCAGGCTACTGCCAAAGTAGAGCTTGCTGTTAGTAGCGATTGCTTGGTATTTCATCAGCTCCAGGTAGGCTGGTGTGAGTTTCAGCTGTCAAGGAGAAAAAAAATAATAAATACACCAAGGAAGGTATTCACATTACAAGAATTACCGTCTTTTTCAGAGTATAAGACACCTTTTTCCCCAAAAAAAGAGGGTGAAAATCTGGGTGCATCTTATACTCCGAATGTAACCCCACCCAGCTTCTAAAACGGAGGTTTCAGAGGCTGAAAAAAGCATCAGAAATGAAGCTTCAGAAAAGAAGCCCCCAAACAGAGCTTCAGAGGCTTTTTTTTCCAAAGCTGTTTCGGAGGCTTTCAGAGGCAGAAAAAAAAGCAAGGCACAGACCTCACAACCAAGGAGCCTGTTGCTAAAATTCACCTCTGGGAACAGCTGATTGGGAGTATTCCAGGAGGCCGGTCCACCTGCCAATCAGCTTTTTTTCTTATTTTCCTCCCCAAAAACGAAGGTGCGTCTTATACTCCGGTGCGTCTTATACTCCGAAAAATAAAGTAAGTGCAAATGCAGCAGGCCACTAGTAGGGAATGTTTTTACAGCTGTACTTATTTTCTTCCCCAAAAAAGTAGGCATTGCTTATATGTGTCTCATTCCCCCTAAACTTTGGTCAGATTGCTGATTGTAAGCAAGGGAAACTTAACTCACCTTATTTGAGTCAGCTGCTTTTTGGGCAGTGTAGTATTCTGCATCAGCCTTTGCTTTCTGTCTTGCTAAATAAGCAGCATCTAAGAAGGCAGCAGCAAAACCTCTTTTAGCCAGTTTTAAGCCATCAAGTCACCTGTCTGTTTCTTCAAGTTACCAAAATAAACCTTTCTAAACCTCTGCAACATAGCCCACTGTGAAATACATGAAGTCTAAGCATGTTTCTTTTTGGCCTCCAAGAACGAATTCAGAATAGAAGACAAAAAAACAACAACCAGGGAAGACTTTTGAGGAAGGCTGAAGTATGGGACGGGGTGTGTGGAATGTAATGACAGGAGGAGATTCCATTAAGTTGTATTCCAGTTCCAAAACCCGGCAATGGGGAAGAGAAAGATCAGGGAGAGAATAGAAGAACTAATATTTCCACAAGGGAACCAGTAAACAACATTAATCATTCCTACAAAGCCTTCTAAGCAGCTTGAACCAATCTTTGGAAATCAAGACAACCATCCTCCCATCCTAGTTCCCAGACACTGTGGATCATTGTCTAGAGATTGGCAAGAGATATAGAGCGGAGCACATAGCTACCTTCAAGCTCAGAAATTCGTTTCTCTGTCAACGTCTCCATGACTTTCTGTTGGATCTGTATCTTTGCCACTTCAGCAATTTTCTCTGCTTCTGCAATTGAAAAGCATTCACAGTTAAGCACAAGAACTGCACAGGCTGTGACAACAGTCAAGTGTGCCAATGCCCCAAGTTCATTCAACTTTCCTGAAGCTCACAAGAAACGATTTGTGGTCTGGCGCGCACACAGTTAAATCCCTACAGGTCCGGGAGAGTAATGTATGGCACATCCTTGCTCTTAACTTACTTTCCTTCTCTTAAAGACTCCATTACAGCAAAGGTACACAAACATGCATAAACTAACCAATGGCCAAAATAGTTCAACCTCAACATTTTTCATTTGGAGTATTGCGGCACACAAGGTAGGGATGGAGGGCTATTGGCACACATTGAAGGCTCCTCAAAATTATGCCACAATTCTGGCCATTTAGCTACTATTTTCAATACCTGCCAGACAGAAGATCCATGGTTCAACAATTATGCTTGTCAGTTTCCACACTCAGATTTTCTTCAACCAAAAGAGAATACTTAGCCCAGAGGCAGTCAAGTGAGATGGGGGGGGGGGGGGACGGTTGAGCAAAGCTCATTACCTATGACTGCCTTCCTCCTTTCCGTTTCAGCCTCCTTTTCCACCACTTTCTGCTTCTGCGTAGCTATCAAGAGTTTAGTCTTCTCTGCTTCCCTGCAAAGCAGAAAACGAATCGGCTTCTTGAACTGCCTACCTGGAAGGTCATCTCTATGAAGTTATCTCTATCATCAGCACAAGAATAGAGCTTTACGAAAGTCTCAGCTTAACTCATGAGAAATTCAGATGAAGACTCGGAAGCCAGAGATGGAGACTATTATGCTATTACATCCACATCCTGCTTTATAAATACCCCAGAGGCATCTAGCAGAAGCAGAATGCTGGACGTGCCTCTGATCTGATCCAGGAGGGTGTTCTTATACTCACACGAGTTCAAAATTTCTTCTGATTGCTTCAGGGATTTTGGGCTTTGTCACACGCACTGCCTGTGCAGAAACAATCAAATGGTCTTGATTAAACAATATCCATGTAGCATTTCCAAAGCACAAGTTCTATACCAGTGTTTCTCAAACTCGGCAGCTTTAAGATGGATGAATGTCACCTCTCAGGATTCCCCCAGTCAGCCATGCGACTTATGACCATTCATTTAGCGGCCGTTCAAAGTTACAACAGCACTGAAAAGTTACCTACAACAAGTTCTTGCACTTACAACATCCTGATTTGAGCGCTTGACAATCGTCACAAATTTACAACGGTTGCCGCATCTCATGGTCACATGATCACCATTTGCGACCTTCCCGGGCAGTGTTCTGTTTCAATCTCTTTCCATGACCCACACAGCTATACAACAGGCAAGTGATAGGTAGTACCTGGATGGTAAGGCCTGGTGCCATGGTATTCAGATCTTGTTGTAGTGCCAGCTTCAGGTTTTCATCGATCTGGTCTGGTACAAGAAAACACAAACTAATGAGTAAATTTGGTAAATTAACCAAACAGAGACACTTATGCCAGAGCTCAAAAAAAATTTCTGTCAGCACTACCCATGGCAATGCCATCTATTCAGCTAGAGAAGGGACTGGGATTAAATAGCTACTACTCTTTTAGCCAAGGTACATGAAAGAAGAATGTAGGGCATATCTAGGCGGTTCCATTCCAGGCTAACCACTGCAGATATTTTATTTATTAAATTAATATGTCACCCATCTCTCCATCAAGCAACTCTAAGTGGCTTGGATCAAGCTAAAAATGGGAATACAAAACATTAAAATAATAAATATTACCAAAAATATCTAAGGAAGGAGCACTATACAGCAGGCTGGAGATAAAATCTTCTCTTATACTATAATAATAAAATTGTAAATAACAAAACCTTCCACAAAACATGTTTTACATAGGTTTAATGACAACTTGCTGGGGTCAGTCTCCCCCCTAGCTGCACACACACCTCTCTACACTCAGGTTGCACTGGCCACTGGTCACATCCTCGCAAGCCCTCCTTGACCTATGCCATGTATCTCACACACACCCTCATGCCCTTCCCAACCCTCCCCATGCATCCCTCTTTCTCTCTCCTATCCAGCAGCAGCCACTTACCTGCCTACCGGCCTGGAACTTATAACTTTCTCCCCACTTCCCCACTGGTTGTGAGAAGCTGACAGAAAGTTGCTTTGCTTAATAATCATGGGATTCAGTTAATGACGACGATCAAGATTGCCACGACTAAAGCATTTTTTGCTTAAGACTTGTTGTTGTTGTTAGCCGCCTAGAGTAGCCCCATGACATTTGAGTAGTCCCAAATTAATTAACTAATTAATTAATTTACAACTGCTTTGCTTAGCAATGGAAATTCCAGTCCTACCGTAACTGCTATCATAGGTCAAGGACTACCTACGTGTGGAAAAGCCCATCCTCCATTGTGAAATACATAAAATAGACAAAAGCATTCCAAAAGCCATCCTCCAATAGAACTCTGTGTCTATGCAAAACCTCTTACCATGGATAGCAAGGTCTGGTCTGTATTTACCAATCACAAAATATGTGAAACTGCAGGTAATGAAATCACCAATAATGAGGATTGCTGGGAAACAATGTGTCCCAAATGTCAAAGACTCTCTGTGGGAAAGAGTGGAGCCAAAACACAGTGAGACTTACCAAAGAGCTCAATGTACACCTCCTGCAGGGTATGGACGCTGCAAAACTGGTTGAGTTCATGATGGATCTTATTGAAGATGAGCGCCTTGTCATAATCGGCAGTATAATTCCTCACAACGTCATAAACTAGGAAAGGGAATACCAATTTGCTTATCAATGATGTGACCCCCCCCTCAATCACAAAGCGATTCTATGCCGCTGATACAACACAATTACAACACCAAGTCAAAATAACAACTAAAATTAGAAAAAGGCAACCGGTGAAAGAACATATGGCACATGTCAAGGAGGATTGCATTTTATTCCAAAAATTACCATCAGGGAGTAGCTCCTCCTACTTTACCCTGGGACCTGTTGAGAGAGCCGGATTTTACAGAAGGGCAATGAGATGAGGGGCATATAATCTCAGGGTGTCACCTAGATTCCACAAAATTAGGAAGCCAAGACCTGGAGTGAACCAAGTCATTCAGAATCCAATCCACCAAAATGGTTCCTTGGCTAACCACATCTTGAGCCACAAAAGACTCCTCACAATGACCTTTGAGATATTCTTCCTACCTCTCAAATCTCACAAGAGTTTGGGTTCCCTTAAAAAATGTTGATGGGTAGGATTCTCCAGAAAAATATCCATGCCTTTATTTTTTGCGATATAGACCTAAGCTTGCACATGTATTTGGTAGGACTCATTCTTCATTCTCCCATTTTAGCACTCTAAATATCTGTTCTGATGCTTTACCTCCTCAGAAAACCAAGGAAGAGTATAAAATCACTCAAGTGCCATTCTGTGCAAGGCACTGATGTACCTTCATTTCAGAAAGCAATTAAAATCCAACTACTAGAGACTCAAGGAATTCCTCAAATGCCCTCTGGAAAACAGGCAACACCAGGCACTGGGGGCAGTGCAATTTGATAATCCCATCTGCAGAAAGAGGGGGGGGGATAGCTGCACCAGAGAGTGGTTTAGCTATGACAAGGAACAAATGCAAACCCACTTCAGATCATGTCACCTCTGCTCCAAGACAAAAAACAGATCCAATATGTAACATTGTGAGTCAGGTCCTCAATCATCTAGGACAGGCCACAAACTTCCAAGCCAATTTAGGTCGAAATTCTCCAGAACTATCAGTCTAGGGAAAATTTAATCACCATCCTGGCAGTGACATTAAGCAGTTCAGGCAAAGAACCTGCTAGGCAGCAAGAGAGTCTGGTGTTCCAGCAGCAATCTCACCTGCTCCCTTATACTGCACCCAACTGTATATTTCCAAGTAAGGAACAACACTGTGTCCAATCAGATTTGGTAATTGCCACTACAATGACTCTCTCATGGATGAGGAAGGATTTATTATAGGCCAGCCTGACATTAAGTAGAAATAACCAAAGCCCAGAGACACTAAGGATCTGGTGATCTGAAATTTGGGCTCAGAACTAGGATGCAGATGTGGGGAAAGGGAGCTCAGTGTAAGAAACAAAACCTCTCTTTCTTAGAAATGGCCCATTCCCTCTCTCAACACATCTCCCTCTGCACACTGCCATCAAAATGCTCCTGCAATTCCCACAAACACACAATATATGACAGTAAAATGCCTGAATCCAATCTGGTGCCCTCCAGCAATCCAGCAATCTTTATGAATCAACTGTCATATCAAACAATAACAAGCCAACTATGTCAGCGTCTCAGACATAGAAAAGGCTGACACAGAAAAGGGAGGATGAAGTTTGAACTTTTGCCTGCTAAATCCCTTTGAATTTTCAATCTCCTTGGAGATGAAGAGGGGAGGGGGAACATTCCTGTGAACTGACAGGAAAAGAAATCAGGAGAGTGACTTGGAAGATAGCCAATGAGAAGCAGAGAATTGGGGATCGGAAAGGGAGGGATTGGGGGGCAAAGGTCAGTACTGAACGCGCAGAGTCATGATCCGGTTGCCGTCCTCGAATAAAGAGAAAATTCCCTTAAAGATTGGCAGTTTGGAAAGTCATTTATTTTGAGATAGCACCGAAGCTAGACAAACTATAGTTGAACGTATCCTCCTTTTAGGAGCAATAAACTGCATAGCTTCTGCTCCTGTTTCTACATGTACTTGCCTACCTTCTATCTTCCCACCACTGATCTTGCTTTGAAGCTCCCTTCCCAAACTTGAAGCACCCCAAGAGTTCTCTTTCCTCTAAGCGTTTGTTTTCTGTTAAAGGAAAAAGGAAAATACCTGCATATGGTGCCAGCATATTCATCACCTCAATTCGGTCAATATAGATCATGACACCACCACTGCAAGAAGATAAGGAGAAAGCTCTTCCTTCATTGCATATACATATTTGCATGGTTAAAAACTATCCACTGTGTGCTTTTCTGGCAACGTCTTTGGAAACAATACACTCAGTTCACAAAATCAGGATTATAAACTATGTTCCTCCAGGATTATAAACTATGGTCCTCCAATTTTTGCAGAGTTTTTGTTTATCTTTGCGAGATTGGTCTTCAGAAGGAGGGCTGAAACCTCTAATCCCTCAGAACTGTTCAGTAAGAAGGCTGCATTATAAAAATTACTTCCCTTTCTTCCATTTTTACCAAAAAAGAAGATTTAACACCTTCTACTCTTCCACCCTGTGACTCAACCATTCTACTACACATCTTAATGGTGTATTTCTCAACTAGACCAGAAACACAATACAAACCACAAAACAACCATATACCTTGTCCCACATGGCACATTTTTCACTTCATCTGTCTGCAATGTTGTCTGGAAAAAAACAAAAAAAACAAAATTGATCAGCAAAGACATTGCAGAATGTAACATTTACTAATCTAACAATTATTGACATTTTGGAAACAAACTAAATTTCAGGAACATTCTGCTCTTTTTCTGAGAAACAACTTCAAAAACTTCAGTCCCACAGAGTTACAAGTGCTCCAACCACCACCTCCAATATCCAGGAGGAATTGCAGTTCATTTTTGGCATGAGATTGAGATCAAGAAACTGGAATGATGCAATTAAAAAAAAATATTATTATTTTTAAATTGCATTAATATTTTTCCCATAGAATAAGAGACAGGAAAGGACAGGACAGGACAGGAATTTAAAGTTTAAAAATTAATGACTTCTGACCTTCTTTTCACCAGATAATTACAACCTTCCTATAGGTAATCATCCACAATGGAGCCTACCCATTACTCCCACAGGTTGTGACGGTTGTGTTGTGGCCCGTCAGCGGCCTGTGCGGATTGTAGCTGATTCTGACAGCGAGGAGGCTGGTGTGCTGCGCCAGCAGCCTGTGCAGCTGGCACTCGAGTCAGACAATGAGGAGGCTGGAGAAGATGTGGTGCCAGAGGCAGGGATTCAGCCAGGGCTGAACCTCCAGAAGCTCCTTTAACTGAAGAGGACGAAGAGGAGGAGCCTCTTCTCGATGCAAGGGAGCGCAGAGCTGCCAAAAGGCAGGAGTGGCTCCTCAGGAGGAGGTCTCCTCTAGAGTAAGGCTTGGGGCTAATTGGCCACTCCCTTAGCCTATTTAAGGAGGAACGCCGATTGAAGCTATTTGTAGGGAACAACTTTAGTTCACTCTACTTCGCGTCTGGATTTATTTATTTATTTATGTATTGGTTCGATTTATATGCCGCCCTTGTCCGGAGACTCAGGGCGGCTTACAATGCGTTAAGCAATAGCCTTCATACTTTTGTATATACCTGCTTAATAGGGATTTCGCCCCCCCCCCACAAGCAGTGTTCTTTCTTATACAAAGTCAGCTTATTGCCCCCACAATCTGGGTCCTCATTTTACCTACCTCGAAAGGATGGAAGGCTGAGTCAACCTTGAGCCTGGTGAGATTTGAACTTACAGTAATTGTAGGCAGCTGGTGCTATTTAACAGCACTTTAGTCTGCTGCGCCACCAAGGCTCTTAAGGATTCTCTGCAAATTGCTTCTGGGCTTTCTGCCAACCTTAGTAAGATTGTCTTTGATTTCTTGTAGGCTGTTAAGAAAGTTTATTAACAGCCTTTGTTTGGAAAAGACTGAGTTATTTTAGTAAATTTAAGTTTTGTACAGACTTTGAGTGTGCTGTGTTCTTTGGGGTCCGTGCTGGGGCAGAACAGGTTGTAAAACAGTCATCATGTGACCAACTCAATTTTAGGAACTTTTTCTGGGGATCCTAAATTAAGCAAATGTGGCAGTCATAAAGCAAACACAGTGGTTGTAAAACTATTGCCCCAGTCCTTACATGAACCAATGGTTCACTAAGGCTATGATTTTGCTGAAAACCGGCAGTCAGATTTTTTTTAGCAAAACCATTGCAAAACATGGTCATGTGACCGCAGGACACTGCATAAGGCCATAAATGAGGCTGTGTTGCCAAACTCCTGTCAGAACTTTGAATCAGGGTCATGAGTCCCTTTCTTTGGGTCAGTTGTAACTTCATAGTAACTGATCATAAATCAAGATATCACTCCTCCCTCTTAGATGTTATACAAGTTCCTTCAACCTAACATTTAATCCAGGGAAACAGGGTAATTGCTAATAAGGAACTTGCTAAATTGCTATTTTGTTCTTCCTTCTTTTCTTCAATCCTTCTTTTTTATCTTCAAGCAATTAGCAAGATCAAGCATGCAAATGAGAGGTATAAGCTTATTTATAAGTATCTGTACTGCAACATTAGCCATTACCTACTTCTAGTAACATATTAACCTGAGGTGGATTTTTAGTACTGACAGGATACAAGGAAGTATCAAAACATTAATTATATTCTGCCCTGACGCTATCTGTATGAAAGACAAAGGCAGTCCTTTTATCATCAAGCTGTTTTCCCTCCCTCTGCTGTTTCCCATCCAAGGCAGTTACACAAACCTGTACTGTTCTGTAAGTTGTGAGAATTGGGATCATGATGTGATAGCCTGGTCTGCTCAGGGTAGAGAGCAGTGCACCTCCCCTATAATAAATTATATACAAAAAGAAAGCAAATAAGCATGAACTGAGGTCAGAGAGGACAACGTTCTTATAAAACAAAACCCACAGCAAACATTAATTTCATCTGTCCAACTCGTTTTCCTAATACCATACTCCAGTGGTTCAGAACAGAATAACAGAGTTGGAAGGAACCTTGGAAGTCTTCCAATCCACACCACTGCTCAAGGAGAAGACCCTATACCCGTGATGGCGAACCTATGGCACGCGTGCCAGAGGTGGCACACAGAGCCCTCTCTGTGGGCACGTGCACCATTGCCAGCTGCTTTTGTGGTTTCCAGCGCGCCAGCTATTCCCCTGGTTTATTGGCAGATAGGCTGAAGATAAAGGGGCAAATTTACAGGCACAGAATATTTACAAGTTGCCTTGTGCATTTAGCCAACTTAGTCTGGCTCTAGGCCTCTTCAGGAGTAGAGCAAAATCAAGAGATGAGAGCGCCAATGTTGTTTCACACCTTTTCAGGAACAAAACAGGACAAGCCGCCCTTTATTTCTGAGAAGTGTTGCTGGGTGGAGCCCTGTTTGTTCTAAGACAGTTTCCCAACCTTAGCCATTTTAAGGTGTGTGAACTTCAACGCCCAGAACACTTCCTATTTTGGGAGTTGAAGTCCGCACACCTTAAAACAGTTAAGATTAGGAAATACTTATCTAGGACAACTTTTTTTTCCATCTGGGACCATGCCCAGGTATTCGAGATCACAACACTACATTTGGGTTCATGCATCATGCCAAGTTACCATAAGTTTTGTCAACTATGGATCAACAAGGCTGTGAACCCAACCAATGGAAGTTGCTTAAAAAGTACAATTAAGCAAACCAGGACACACCCAGCCTCTGAATCACCACAGCCAGGTTGGTATCAGAAGTTGTAGTCCCAACACCACCCGGAGAACTAAAGCTTTTGCTCACTCAGAAGAAAGTTTCAAATCAGGACAGATGGTTGAGTAAATAGTCCTCAACTTGCAAGAGTTCATTTAGTGACTGTTTGACGTTACAACAGCACTGAAAAAAGTAACCCATGACTATTTTCCATCCCCGTGGTCACGTGATTTACATTTGGATGCTTGACCACTGGTTCATTTTTTATGACGGTTGCAGTCATATGATCCCCTTTTGCAACCTTCCAACAAGCAAAGACGGTGGAGAAGCCAGATTCACTGAACAACAACTGTGTTACTAATTTAAAGCGATTCATTTAGCAAACATGGCAAGAAAAATCGTAAAAAGGGGGCACAACTCACTCAGCACATTTCTCACTCAGCAACATAAATTTTGGCCTCAATTGTGGTCGTAAGTCGAGAACTGCCTGTATTGCCAGAGCCAGGCTGCAACCACGCTCTCTACTCAGGGGTTTCTATCATCTGCCCGGGGAAGGAAGGCAGCTTCTCAGGATAAGAGGTTAGTTAGAGCCACAAGAGGGATCCCGTCGTCCGGACTCACCTGTAGTAGACAGCCAGGTGTCCCTCCTCCACCTTGTGGACCGAGACCCAGAGCAGCAGCGACAGCAACAGGCCAGCCGTCACTGCTATTGACACCGCCGGTCCCCGTCTCCGGCTCCTGGTCGGAACCTCGCCGCCGCTTCCAGGCATCCTCCCGCCGCTCACACCCCGCTGCCACCACGGCCGCCACCACCACCACGACGTCGCCGCCTCTCCTGCCGCTGCATGTAACAGAACGGGACGGACTCTCCCCGCCTCCTTCGCGTTTCCGGCGGAGCATTTTGCCTGTTGCACGGGGGCGAGAAGGCGGCCGGAAGTGCTTTTGCGAGGCGCCGCCGTCGTGATGGCGCCGGAGAAGCCTTTGCGCCTGTGAGGAAAAGGGCGAGGGGAAGAAGGCTGGCCGAAGAAAGCCCCTTTTATTTTATTAAAATGGGGTTGCGGGGGATCTGGGCAGGATAAAACCCAAGCTCCTGGTCTTAATGGGAGTGTTAAAAAAAGGCCGCAAAGGACTGAGCTTTACTTCCTTTCTCTAGAATCCACGGGTCGCTTGGAAGGGGGGAAAGTTTATTTTTTATTTATTTATTTTGTCAAGCGTGTATAAGATGACAGATATAAGTATAAACATGATTATGAATGCATGAAACGGATACGAATAAAATGGGGACATTAGGATAGGGACGGAAGGCACGTTGGTGCACTTATGCAGGCCCCTTACAGACCTCAGGAATGGGGTGAGGTCAACAGTAGACGGTTAAAGTTTTGGGGGTTTGGGGAAGTAACCACAGAATCAGGTATTGCATTCCAGGCATTGTTTAAAATATATAGTTTCAAAGCAGCGTTTCTGATCTGGGGATCAAAAGAGCCCAGGTTTGCATAAGTGCACCAGCGTGCCTACCATCCCTGTCCTAATATTCCTTTTTACTTACTCTCTTCATGTATTCAAATTACGTTTATACTTTTACCTGTTATCTTATATATGCTTGACAAACAAACTTATGATTATGGTCTCCATTTGGTGCTTGAAAACGGACTTTAAATTAATCTTGGCTGCTTCAAAAACCAGGCAAGCTAAGTGGCGAATGATGTGATTCTGGAGCAATAATAGCCACCCCTGACATATCTCTTCATTTGAAGTTATTAAAGATGGAGGATCCCCACACTTTAATTGGGCTCTGGCTACCTGGGAATGAAGATGTTTCCTGAGTTCTCTGGCTCACATCACTGCATTTCTTCAAAATAGTCACTTAAGAACTCCTTTTGTCAGTAATTTTGTAGATTATTTTATCCCCAGGGTGTTCTGCCATAGTTTGTTGATTCAGGGGCTTTTTCTCTGCTTGAGACATGCTCGTTTCTCTCTCTAGGTTGGCCTGTGGAGATGTAGAAGGAAAATTTGGAGCTTTATATTCCAGAGTTCAAGCTGTTCAGAAGAAAAGTGGAGCATTTGATGTAAGTTTGTCTACATAGAATAACGTCCTAAAGCACTGAAGCTTCAGAATGAAAATACTCCTATCTTATATAGTCCTTCCAGTCTGTCTCAGTATCTGCCAAATAAGGAATCAGTTCATTGTTTATGTCAGCACTGGGTTCTCTTCTTTTTCCAAACAATCACCATTTTGTTTATTTCACCTTCTAAAAAATCTGAGAAGCTGCATAGAGGAGATGGAACACTAATAGAATTATATGGCACTAAGGCAATTATATGAAATGTCAAGTTCCAAACTTGACATTTCAATGTAGCTAATCAAAACTACGTGCTACAATATATCATATTGATAATTTTATGATACTGCACAGGGCTATTTGTATCATTTCAACAGGTTAAACTTTTTAATCCACTCACTAGCCCAAATTCTCTAGGTGAATTACAACTGATTTAAAGCATCATTATGATAAAACAATGAAAATAATGCACCACTTTTTTAAAAAATGAGCAGAATGCATTATGGAGAAACTACACAAAAGTATATTAAAGCTACCCTTGTTGAGCTAAATGTCTATGGAGATTCTCAGTCATCCAGGTCATGGATGTCCCAAAGGTGCTTTTTCAAGAGACAACTGGAGTTTCTGGTTTTTCTTTTGAAATCGTTTTGCTTCTTATCCAAGAAGCTTCTCACTGAAGAAGCTTCCTGGATGAGAAGTGAAACATTTTCAAAAGAAAAATCAGGAAGTCCAGTTGCCTCATGAAAAAGCACCTTTGGGACTACCTTGTTGAATTCATCACCTTTGTTTCTTCTTTGAAGGAATATTTCATGTCACCTCAATATTGTGTTCATTTTTATACTTTTTAATTATTTCATCCCAAAAATTTGTCGTCCATATAGATTTTTTAAGACATTACCTTAGCTGAACTCTTAAACTTAAAATTAGCTTATTGTGCCTCTTTAGCTGAAATTGCTAAGGTGAAATTTTTATATTTTTCCTAAAGGGAAAAATATTGAAATAAGTAATATGCACCGTAGCTCTTTACTTTTTAAAAATTCAACTGTATAGTACTGATAAATACCTACTATACTTATATGCCCTTCTTGAAATAGCTAGAGATGCCATTGTGGTATCCCAGATTGAACAGGCAAGTTTATAGCTTGGGAAGCATTTTAAAGATGAGGTATTTTCACCTTGATGCATCTCCTTTGGTTATTCCAATCAGTGTTATAAAAATTGTATGAAATGTTCTTACAGTTCCTTGTGTGTGTGGGAAACTTCTTTGGCTCTGCTCAAGATTCAGAATGGAAAGATTATCAAACAGGAGCAAAAAAAGGTAAGCAAAGTTACTGTTCAGCAGGACCTGTTGGCCTTTGCAACTGACAATCGTGTTATAGAATCTTTTTCACAAATATGACACTGCAGCTTAGACCTCATTTTTACTTACTATGTCTGGGCTGTACCACTTGAGGAAATTGGCTTGCTGACTGTTCTATAACAAATGAAAATTCTTCCCATAGGGAGTTTGACAAAGAGAAATATTGATATTTGTATACATACCAAAGCCAGTTCAGATAAATTCTCTTAACATTTCTATAAGGTACTTTGTCCCACTTTTTTGAACCAAAATATTTCTCTTCTATTCCCTACACCCACTGATACTTTGATCACAAATTAAATGGGTATACTGCTGATTTCCAGATCAAAATAAACATCTTATTACTCTACTGTAACATGTATCACATAACATTCTACATGTATAACTACAATTTTTGTTGTTATTCTACTTATTCAGAAGCTCATAGAACATCTATGACCTCAAAAGTATAAATGTTTCAAATTAATTCAGACAAAATTGTGACTGTCAGATACACAGAAATAAAACAGCAAATTGCTGCACCTGCTAGAAATGAAACATCAGTTGATTTCTGTGCTCCAGGAAAAATAGCGCAAACCCTTTTAAGTTAGAAGTCATATAAGTTTGTACTGAACAGTACAATACAGTAGTTATATATTTCTGTTGTATTACTGTTCAAAAATACAAAGAGGATGCTTTTAAGTAGCAGATAACGGAAAATCCTCACTATCATTTGCATGAAGCACAGATTCTTCCTCAGAACATACTGGAATAGCAAAGAATTTCTTAAATTTAAAATAAATGTCACAAAATAAAACTTTGACTTAAATCATTTTGCTCATACTAAGTAGAATGCATTTCTGTTGTTGTTTTCTTTAATTGTACTCTTGGGGAGGGGGGTTCTTTAGCCCCTATACAGACATACGTGTTGGGTGCCAATAATGATGAAACAGTGCGTTGTTTTCCTGATGTCAGCGGATGTGAACTAGCTGAGAACATCACTTATCTAGGTAACCTGGAAGTTTTATTTTTATGAGTTAATTTTGGGGGTATAAATAACTGAAGTTGGAATTTCTGCCTTCTCCAAGATTCTCATATAAGCTTCTTGTGATGTGGTAGGCATTTGCTAGGCATAGCTGAGCTCATATGATTCCCGAGATCAAAGGGCTTCTAAAGCCCCAAGGAGGCAAGAAAGAGCTGATTGCTGCTGAGATTCTGACTATCTTTGACTAACTTCCTCTTTGTTTAAATAATGTCCTTTTTTAAACATCAGAATGTGAATTATCTGAAGTATCCACAATTGTTTCCCTATTCCCCCCAAACGGGGGGAATATATGATATATCTGTTCATTGTAGTTCTGTCTAACTTTTATTTGTAGTTTGGAAAACTGCTGGCATCTGTCCATGCCTTGGCAACTGCAGGAAAGAAAATACATTTTGTTTTGTTTTTTATTTATTCATTCATATTTTACACTTGTCAGTGAAAAACAAAATATACAAATTAATATTAATATTGTTAATACTAAAAAAAGTTTAAAATTATAAAAGGCACAAATAAAATAAAAAGATTAGGCAAAGAGGAGCTGTTAATTACCTAAGATCCATCTCAATATTTGCCAGTCCGTCAGGTTCCCCAAGCCTGCTGACACAGCCAGGTCTGGAGGTACCTCCAGAAAGCTAAAAGGAAAGAGGCCAGCATTACTTCAGGGGAGGAGACATTCTATAAAGTGGGATCCACAGCAAAAAAGGCCCACATGAAATGGGACCCACAACAGGCCCTTTCTGCTGGATGTGGTGGAACAGACAGATGTAATCTGAGAGAGATAGCGCTTCAACTGCTTCAGCTCCATGTCATGTAGGGCTTTAAAGGTCAAAACCAGTACCTTTAATTCAATGTGGAAATTGGTATCCAATGCAGCTCATAAAACAGAGGTGTAATGTTTGATTAGCTCCCCTTTTTTCAGTTCAGTATGGAGATGAAAGTAAGACTTAGGTTCATCTAATCTTGCAACTCCAATTCATTCTTAAGAAGAAAAAATGTGATACTTCTTCAATCTTTTCTCTGTTTTGACTTTTTATGTATGCCAGACTGTCACTGAATTTACATATTATGCTAAACCAGAACACAAGAGAGTTGAAAATTGTGTGAATCCCTGACACATTCACATGTGTCTTCTAATCAAAGACTGGGCAAGGGGCAGTTCGTATCTTTCAGCACAAAACAGAGATACTACTTTATCAATTAAAATACATAGTTTGGGATTAGGTATTCCTTATATTTGAGTGTACAGTATGTTAAAAGCGTGTTTCCTACAAATTCTCTGGCTGAATCATGTTCCATTATATGCATAGGGCGCAAAGGTGTCTTCAGTGGAGCTTCAGGACTTCAGATTGCTTATCTCAGTGGAGTTGAATCCACAGAAGATCCAGCTCCTGCACATTGTTTTAGTACTAAGGATGTGATTGATCTCAAGACTTCCTTGCAATCCACCTCAAAATTCAAAGGTGTGGACATCTTGCTCACCTCTTGTTGGCCCAAGGGGGTAGAGATCTTTGGCAACAGCCCAGTAAGTAGTACATTGGAAATGAAAAGGAATTGTATGATAGGATTTATGTCTTCCACAAAGACTCATAGTCTGCAGGTGGAATGTACCAGATTGGCAGTGAGTATAACTCTGATTTTTAACTTGAACCTAGTAGAAAAAGCTGACTATAAAGAATGACACAATAAAATTTATTAATAATAATAACCTATGGTTAAATAAAAGAATACTAAATACAAATTGGACACAAGAATATAGGAAAACTATTAATGTTCTCACAGGAATTTTTTAAGAGAGGTTTTCCTTCTTGATAAGTCCAGTACCAGCTCTGATGTTGTTTAGAAGAACTGGGAAGACCTGGCTTTTCACCCAGGCTTTGGCAAGGAAGAGTGAGATCCCTCAATATATTGTATTTGCATTTTTATTATTAGATTTTTATTCCATCTATTTCTCCTTCCTCCCCTTCATTGAGTTGGTGTGTGTAAAAATAAAAAAGGCAACCAGCATATGGAATTCTCTTGCCTCCTCTTTTCCTCACAACAAGCCTGTGAACTGGGTTGGAGTAAGAGAGAGTAACTGACCAAAAGTCATCCAACAGGCTTTCTTGCCTAAGGGAACGTGGAACTTATAGCCTCCTGATTTCTAGGATAGCATCTTAATCACTACATCAAACTGGCTTTATCTTTTAAGTATTATTGATCTGAATGTAATTTCTTTGATTGTTGTGAGCCACCCAGAGTCAGGCAGCAAACCAGTTTAATAAATCATTGTTATTCGATTTAGACCATAGAAGCATTGTTGATATATTTTCTATATATAAATCCACTGTAAACATTAGTAACATTAAATATTTGTGTGTGTGTGTGACTGTTGTTTTTTACAGGGAGATGTGAACTCTTTGAAATGTGGTTCAGGGTTAGTATCTATACTGGCTGCAAGTTTAAAGCCCAGATACCATTTTGCTGGTCTTCAAAAAATCAATTATGAAAGACTTCCTTATAGGTATGTGAATCCTTGGCTAATAACTGCTATACACTATAAACCCATTTCTAAAACTGCAGCAAAATTGTCTCAGTACTTAATGAAGTAAGTTGCATAAATATAAGGCCACGAAAAGAGATAAACTAGATCAAAACAAAGCCCACTACTTGTAGTTCTGTTCTCACAGTGACTACAAGTAGTCCTTGACTTACAATCGCAATTGGGACCAGAATTTCCCTTGCTAAGCAAGGTAGTTGTTAAGTGTTAAGTGCACTTGATTTTATGACTGAGTTTGTCACAATTTTTAAGCAAATTACTGCAAATTGTTAAGTGAATTTTGCAGTCAATTAATTAATCTGGCTTCCCCCATTGGCTTTGCTTGTCGGAATCCAGCTGGCAAGTTTGCAAAGGTACTCACAAGACCCCAAGTTGTTACAACTGTCATAAATGCATGCCATTTGCCAAGTGGCTGAATGTTGATCACATGACTGGGAATGCTGAGACAGTTGTAAATGCAAGGACCTGTCATAAGTCACTTTTTCAGTGTCATGGTCACTTCACATGGTCACTAAATGAATGGTTGTAAGTTGAAGTGTACCTGTAATTACTTGTAGAAAACCCACAAGCAAGATCAGGACATGACAACACTTTCCAGTCATAACCCAAGAATTTGCCATGTGAAAACATGCTGCCTCTGATATTGGAGATAATGCATAGTCATTAAATAGTAACTTTTTATAGTCCTGCCCTCCATTCTTAAGAGAGAAGTAATTTCATAAACAACTTTTTATGGAATTAATTAAACTACACGGACAATTTTATGTGGAATTCATGTTGCATATATACATGTTATACAGACTAAAGTTTCCAAAAGCAAACAGTTTTTTTTTTTTTTTTTTTAGAGTTGTTGCATCTCTTTTCATCAAGACAATTGAATATCTTCCAGATCAGGGGATTCTTTCTAAAATCTGTGCAAAATTCTTTCTATAGAAACCATGCTGTTCTTCAGGAAACTGCACAACATGTCAGCAGATTCATCGCCCTGGCCGATGTTGGCAACACTGATAAAAGAAAGGTGAACAGAGACTTTTTTGCCTTTTCATACCTGAACTGAACATAGAAATAACCAGGTTGTATCCAAGCTGATTATATTTCTTGTCCTAAGCAGCATAGTTTAATTTTGGCCAAGAAATTTGACTACAATAGTGCTTCCATTAAAGGAAGCCCAAAAGTTGCTTTGCATTTGGTGTTTTGCATTGAAGGACGAGATCCCTCTATAATTGTTAATTTCCTTTTTTTAAACTACTTTATTGGCCTTCGTGTATTTTGTCTCACAAATCACAAAGCCCACCAGTTTATGCAGGAGTACCCAATATACTAGTGCTTCTGAGCATATTGGGATGATAGCCAGTCTCACAAAAAGTTATATGCTTGGCATGGCCTACCAATTCCAACTCCCTTGGCATAGGCAGCCTCCCTTTAGGCCTCTCTTGCGGGTCCCCTACAGTCTTTCCTAATTTCCCTTGTGATCTATCAGTTGCCTCTGCTACTTTGCTACTTCTCTCCTTATGCTGTGATGTGGCTTGCCAATTGCAGTGGTTTGATTCATGACACGTGCTAAGCCAAAACCAAATTGACCATATATGCCTTTTGGCAGTTTGCGAATAAGTGTTGCTATTTCAGTTGGTACAATCTGGGGTGTCCTTCCCTTTTGACATTCATGTATGTGTGTCTACTTGTAAGTTTGTTATGACATACAATTTTCATTTTGGATGGAAAATGCATACTTCGATCCTCTATTCTTAGAAAGTGCTTAAACAGTACCCTGCAGGTTTTCTGCTGTGGCTCTATTCCTTTTTTGTGATTTCTTTCTCTCAGTATCTCTATGCGTTCAGCATTCTTCCAATGAATTCAATGGATCCTGCAGAACTCATCAAGCAGCCACAAGATACCACCGAGAACCCATACCGAAAACCTGGGGATGGAGGAAGTTTTGTATATCAGTTACCAGATGCAAAGGTAGAGGGATTCAGCATTCATATTTTCCAATCTCTTAGACTTGCTGAACTTGTAACATAGTTTTGGATGGTCTGGGATAGCTAAACACTGCCACTGCCTCTGATGAATGGGTTCCAGTTCTGGTATCCTCATAGAAGTGTACAACTTTTTTTAATGAGTCAGGC
This sequence comes from Pantherophis guttatus, assembly GCF_059756535.1. NCBI lineage: Eukaryota > Metazoa > Chordata > Lepidosauria > Squamata > Colubridae > Pantherophis > Pantherophis guttatus. Next base: position 23,275,758 of record NC_142063.1, on the reverse strand, counting down.
CTCTTCTGCTGGGCATTTTTAGGACTATGTGACATTTGGAGTAGATCTATGGCTGTAGATCTATCAGCACAAACCAGACACACTTCCCCATTTCTTCTACATAGCACTGATTTTCCTTCCTTTTTTGGTTAGTTAGTTGATCCTAGGCAATTTTCCAAATTTCCTTAAAAATTCTGGATTTATAACATTCCTTAGAACAGTGGTTCTCAACCTTCCTAATGCTGCGACCCTTTAATACAGTTCCTCATGTTGTGGTGACCCCCAACCATAAAATTATTCCTAAAGCCATTGAAAATATATGTTTTCCGATGGTCTCAGGCGACCCCTGTGAAAGGGTTGTTCGACCCCCAAAGGGGTCACGACCCACAGGTTGAGAACCACTGCCTTAGAAATAAAAAAGCTACATTCGTTCGTTCTTTTATTTCATACTCATACATGTGTGTGTATGCGCATGCACATACACATAAGTTTATTTTGTATTAGGGACTCCATGTTCCAGCTGCTTTTCAAAAAGAGCTTTATTCCAGATGTGTAACATATCAAGCTGAAATACACATGAAAACAAATCTTTTCTAGTCTTGCCCTCTGCCCTAACAGATAATTTTCTCTTGCTTCTAAAGGAGGAGCCTGCTAGCCAATTTTTTTTCGATTTAAGCAACAAGCCTAAAGGAAAGAAACGACCTATGAAAGGAGAAGAGAGACGTCCACCTAAGCGGTCACCTTTCAAACCCCGTGAGTACCAGACTCATTTATCTTTAAAATATTGAGCAAGAAAAAGCACAGGGCTACAAATTGACGTTGGCTACCTAGCTTTCATTTTTATAAATTAGTGGAGGGGTCATGTTTGTTTTCTTCTAAGAGTAGAATATTTTGGTATTTGTTTTGAAACTCTTCAGGGCGACCAGCAGATTTAATACATTCACACAACTAAGGTGCTTGGGAAAGTCCAAGAGGACTCGCTCACTGTATTAATAAAAGACTTTGATTTTATTGGTCTTATCATTGATCCGAACAAATTAAGACAAACTCTTGGCTGTACGTTGAGAGATACTATCTAGCACAGTGGTTCCCAACCTTTTTTTGGCCATGCCCCACCTAAGCATCTCTAAAATCCTGATGCCCCCCCTCCCGCCGTGACATATAATTCTTACTTTACTCAAAAAATGAACTCTACTCACGCTGAGGAAGCCTAAAAGGTCATTAATTTAGTTTAAACAAAGTTCAAATTGCCCCCATTAAAAATCAAATTGCCCCCTTGTGGGGCGTGGGCCCCACGTTGGGAACCACTGATCTAGCACAATATGCATTAAAGCATTTTCCTTAATGGTGACAGAATAGAGAAAGGAGAGAAAGAGACCCGTTTGACCCATCTTAACCTTCAAGGACCTCTAAAGATCTCCTGTTAAAGATATAGCAGAAGTCATTGGTGATCTGTTTTAAGTCACTGCTGAGTTTCTGATACCTATCTCCTCTCTGATTTTAAAGCATTGCCAACAGCTGCCTGCTGGTTTTGCCTTGCCAGCCCAGATGTTGAGAAGCATTTAGTGGTGACCATTGGCACTCATGTAAGTATCTATTTTCCAGTGTCTGTTTTAAAGATGAATTATATATAATATAAGATACTCAAAATATACAGTAGATTTGGACTTGGTTGGTGATGTAGATAGGATATCAGTGGCAGCTCTTTCGAATAGTGTTCATTAATCAGACTGATGTGAAGCAGAGTACTTGTTTTCATTCCTAAAAGTTATGCATAGTACATGTTTCTCTCACTGTTAAACAGATGTTGACAATCTCTCTTTTTCCATAATTCTTTGGTTATCATTTGGCAGCATCCTGCACAATCTTCATTGCATTTATTGATAATCCATTTTCTCTCTGGTTCTTTTGTCAATAAAGTGGCATAAAAATTTCTAATAATGATTTTTTTAATAGTTTTCTCTGACTGTAAATTTTGTTTCTTTGTGAGTGGAAAGATTAGGACAATATAACATTTCAGAATGTCAGTACTGTTCCTATCGGTTTAACATTAATAGCATGAAGGGATTGGCTACGGAGAGCTAATGATTCTCACCACTGTTTTTTGGGTTCTTTTTCTAGTGCTATCTTGCCCTTGCCAAAGGGGGCTTGTCACCTGATCATGTCCTTATTTTGCCCATTGGACACTATCAGTCAATGGTCGAACTTGCTTCAGAAGCAGTGGAAGAATTTGAACAGTACAAGTCTGTGCTGAAAAAATTCTTCAAAGCCAAAGGAAAAAGGTGTGTGATTTATGAAAGAAATTATAGAAGTCAACACCTCCAGCTCCAGGTGAGGCACTTCTGTCTTTGCAGGATGTTTTTAATTTAATTTTAATGAAAATTTCTGAATACTTGGGGTATGATTTGATGGTTTTAACAGCACTAAGAATCATGGAATATCCTTCCTTTCTTCAGGATAAACCTTAGCTGTGCATTCTCTTCATAGATAGTGTTCTGCTTATACCACCATGTTTTTCTAATGATATATTGTGGTAGTTTCTATTTGGCTGACCAGAAACAGTATCTGAACAGCGTCTGGCTACCACAGAGAGTATAAGTGAGGCAAGAAAACTGAGGGCTCCAGAAGAAAAGCAAGTCCTCAGTACTTCATCTCCCACAGCCGATTTTCTCTTTCACATTCATAAGTTTAAGACTGCAAGAGAGGCATTTGCCTTTCGTCATGATGATAACCTTTGCTGAGGGCCCTCTTTGGTCCCAATGATGGAGCCCTTAAGTTGCCTTGAATATTGCTTTTTTAACTTCCTTTTTTCATTCCTAAATGCTGTGAAAATATTATTCTTCTAGGTTGTTCCTGTACCCCAGGCCTGTTGTGTTACTGAAGATATTAAGGAAGCCTTCATAAGTCAAGCAGAGGAACGTCACATTGAGTTGTTAGAGATACCAGAACATTCAGCTCTCAAACAAGTAAGAGTCAAGCATTGCTTCCTTTACCAGAAGATTGTTGCAAGGGATTCTGGGAATGCAGGAGTTGGATCTCAGCCTAGCATGTTTTTTTATGTGCCCATTTCCTTTATTTCTAAGCAGATGGCAGGATACTGAGTCAGCAGTTCCAGTGTGTATTTTTATTACATGTTACATACTATCAATGAGTGTTTCCCGTATCAGGCTTCCTCAGTCTGATCACTTTCTAGCAGCAGGGTCCTCAGTTCCAAATGTTCAGCCACAGCTATTGCCACTGGCTGCTAATTCTTGCAGTTAAATTACAACATCCCTGGCACATGTCCTTCTGTAATTTAACAAACCTTCTTCTCTCACAAAGAGCATCTCTGCCAGCATATTACATCTAAATGTATCCAGAATAACAAATAAAAAATTACCAGCATCACTTTAGTCCCTAAATACTTTAGCACGTATTTGTTGTAACTTGTCAAAAGTTGCCTGCTTAAAAAACCCAATGAGTTCACAAAAAGGATTAGAGCCTTAATTCAGTTTTGTCACAACCTGAATGATGTGAATGAAAAATTGCTTACTGAGCAAAAATCCAGCTGCACCAAAACTTTGGCACTTGCTTTCATTTTCCTGGCAGCCTGGTAAACATGCTTCAGAGATCATGTGTGCTTATTTGTTTTTGTTTTTGTTTTTATCCAAACAGACTCTTCTTTGGAAGGGAATGGACAAAATATTGCTACATGGAAATGTTTCTTGTCTTTCAGATAATTCAGCCAGGGACACCGTATTTTTATGTTGAGCTTGATAATGGAGAGAAACTCTTCCATCGTATTAGCAAAAACTTTCCCTTGCAGTTTGGAAGGTTAGTTTATTCTACTTATTTAATCTCTCTCTCTCTGTGTGTGTGTGTGTGTGTGATTTAAATGGCTACCCAAGTCACTGATTGACTCTGGGCAGCTTATATTTGGATAGAAACATAAAAAACATAGGAAATAAAAGCAAAGCACAATAAACATCCAGAAACAGAAAAAAGAATAACAAAAAGATTACAGAATAACCAAGACCAACTATTACATAGACCATTCAGAAGCCTTTTGTTCTGGACTTTGCCCATCAAATGGAATGAAAGAGTGTTGTAAAGACAAGCTATAGCTTCATAGTTACTAATCCCTGTCTTTGTTCTCAGTTGGGATTGCATCACCATTTTTTTCCCTTTGGCATCTGTTCCTTCTTGTTAGGTTTTATTTATCCCTCTGCATGATCCTCAAGTGGAGATCCATCAAGTGGCCTTTGGAATATATGGCTTCATAGTCTTCAGTATTGGGAACTTGGAGCACGATGATAGAGTAACACTAGTTTGCATTCTGCTGTTTTCCACAGGGAGGTGCTGGCCAGTGAGGCCATCCTTGGCATGCCTGAGCGAGCAGACTGGAGAAGCTGCCAAACAGGACGGGACGAAGAAATTGCTGCAGTCCAAGATTTCCGTCAAGCCTTTGAGCCCTTTGATTTTGCCCAATCGGATTGAGTATCTGAATGGAAGTGGGAAAGCTCTCTTGAAGAACAGATTTCCTTTGAAGCTTCCTGTCAAGCCACAGGAATTTTGCAGGGCTTGGAGTTCACTTTTCCTGCTGGCTAGGTCATGAAGGAATGCCTTTAATCTGACGGGAACCAGTGCTTGAAGCACTGAAGATTATTTATTTATGAAATCTTGCTGGTCTACAGTTTGGGCCTCATTTTGTCTGCACTTATTGGCCTGTGGCTTCCAGAAGGCCTTCAGAAGAGGCGCTCGCAAAAGATTTTCTTTTGCAGCTGACACCTCTGTTCCAGCCAGTGAGTTTAAGAGCTATGAATCCTCCTAGATCGGGGAAGTAGTTTAAATCCTTTGATATTGAAGGTAGATATGCAGTGTGCATCACACAGTACCCCAAGTTCTTGTGCTCTGGCAGTAAATGACTGCTATCCAGGTCATGCACTAAAAGAGAAGAATACAATCTTTGAAAGCAGTGGAAGCCTCAACCCCCTGCTATATAAATAGAGGAGGTGGTGAAAAGCTAGTGCTGGTTGCAAGCTGATTGTGCAAAGGGAAAAACATGCACAAGCAGGGTACGTGTTAACTGTGTTTTAGGAAAATAAGGGAAGTCAGATGTGCAATGCAGATAAGCAATCACTGCTGATTCAAACTTTCTGTTCAGCCTAAGTTTAGATGTAAGGTGATTGGGCTTTTAAATAACTATATCTGTTGAGAGAGAGAGATTATGAATCCTAATGTCAAGCAAACTACTGTCTTAATGAACAGCCTTGGAGAATAGTTAAAATATTTTAATGGTTGGGTCAAATGAATGTTTTTTATGAGAATGTGGTTTTTTTTAATACGTGAAAAGCAGATAAAATATTTTCCTGTCAACTTTTGGCTAGCGTTATCAGCTAGGAATAAAGTCATCTATATGAGCTCAGTTAAAATTTTCAAAAAGTCTGTTACTTTTGAGGAAGTGATTATGATTTATGAGGAAATTATAAGATCATATACTATATTACAGTAATAGAGTCATAAGGGGTCTGTTTCTTATGGCTTATTTGGAATTTCTCAAATGTGACATACCAGCCTTTTAATTTACTTATATCTTTCTTATTTTTATTTTTTCAATAATTTCCTTGGACACCCTATTCAGCCTAGGAATCCAAATTAAAGTTTCTCCAATAAATGGTGATGTGGTCTTGTAGCATCCAGTGAAGGAACCCTTCTTTCTAATTAATTGGTTTCACTGTTGGACTGTTCCTACTGTTAGAGCATTTTGCTAACATTCAGGCAAAATGGACTTATAGGCATTGGGGGGCGATATGGTCACATTTCAATTAAGATAGAAGTTAAAATGGTCTACTCACTGGTCTTCTCTGTTTCATATACGGCTACAAGACGTGGACAATAGTGCTGAAAGAAGCATACAGGTATTCCTCAACTTATAACAGTTCATTTAGTGACCGTTCGAAGTTACAACAGCACTGAAAAATGTGGCATATGACCATTTTTCACACTTAACGACAATTGCAGTATCCCCATGGTCACATGATCCAAATTTAGATACTTGGCAACTGATACATTTTTGCATGTCATAAATACGACCTGACAAGCAGAATCAGTTGGGAAGCCGGATTCATGTTACTAACTTAACACAACGAGTGATCCACTCAACAACTGTGGCAAGAAAGGTCATAAAATGGAGCAAAATTCACCTCACAACTGTCTCACTTAGCAACAGAATTTTTGGACTCAATTGTGGTCATAAGTCGAGGACTACCTATATTCGTATTCTTTAGACAGCCAAGAGGCCCAGGCATTCATGACTATAGAAAATCAACTTGAATGTCCATTGGAAACGAGGAGGCTGAAACAAAGCCCTTTGCACTTTGGGCACATCCATAGTGATGCCTCTGGAAAAGATAAAACAGGTAGTCCTCGATTTACAACCACAATTGAGCCCAAAATTTCAGTTGTTAAATGAGACATTTATTAAGTGAGCTTAATTTATTAAGCATCCCTGGCCTGCTCTGCCCTGCCCTGCCCTGGCCGGCAAAGGAGATGGGAAACCGGCGAAGCAGCATGGCAGCCAAAAACAAAAGCACATTCCAGACATACCTCTCTCAAAGCTGTCTCCGAGGGTTACCCACAGCAGCCAGAAGAGAGTGATCTCTACAACCCACGAAATTGCTCCGAATGTGACTGATGACACACCCTGGGGGGAGCGGGAAACGGTCAAGATTGGGCCATAAATTACATGGGGTCAGAGTTGGCTTCACTTGGAAGTGCTGACATGAATCTCCTAATAAATAACTGGATTTCTTTTGAAGCTTGGCTTGAGGCTCATGATTTAATTAGGGCATCTGTGGGAACCCTGACGCCATTTTATGATCATTCTTGCCACAGTTGTTAAGCGAATCTAACCCGCTATTAAGTGAATCTGGCTTCCCTGTTGACTTTGTTTATTAGAAGGTTGTAAAAAGTGATGACCTTGAGACATAGCAATGGTCATAAATATGAACCAGTTGCCAAGCATCTTGAATTTTGATCATATATGAGCACGAGGATGCTACAAAAGTGGTAACTGAAAAAAACTTTTCCATGCCATTGTAACTTTGAACGGTGACTAAATGAACTGTTGTAAATCGAGGATTACCTGTATTGGGCAAGGTAGATGTAAGGAAAACAAGAGGTCAGAACATTAGGTGACCAGAAGGAGTACAGAACAGGAAATTACAGGATTGCACCTCTAATAATTGTGTAATGCAACAAAAAACAGGACAGTTTGGAGAACGTCTATCCATAGAGTCAGCTACAACTCACTGGGATATAATATACAACATCCTTCCAGGAACTTGAAGAACGTTACCATATTTCTCCTTTCCTTTCCTTTTCCCAAGACTATTTAATTCCATCAATCCTTCCTCATAGTTTTGAGTCCCCGGTCATTCTTGTTGCCCTTCTTCGCATCTTTTCCAGTTTATTTGAATTGTTAAAGTGTGGTGCCTAAACCTAGACACAGTATTCAAAGCGGGGTCTGATAAGTGTAGAATAAAATAGAATTACTTTCTGTTCTTTATTTGCAGCAGGAAAAAAAACAGCTGTACAGTTTGTTGTAATAATAGTCTAATAATGTGGCACTTATAAAAGCCTCGTATCCAACCTCATGTATATACCTGCAGCACACAGGATGTGATAGCAGGGGGTGGGCAGATCCCACAAATCAGGAAACTGCTCATTGTTGATGTTGTCATACCAAAGGAATAAATTCTCTACAATGTTGCATCTTTTCAATATTCAAATGAATTATTATGTTCCACTCAGTCACTCCTGGATTAATTTTGTGGACAAATGTTTATTCTTGGCAATTTTCTGTCAGGATAGTATGAAGATTCTGACAATAGCAGCCGGTTTAGCAGCAACTCAGTGTTTTCAGTGGATTTATATATCATCCAAAAATATGCAGTATTTTGCATAGAAATACTTCAATGTGGATGCAAGGGGAAACTTTCAGTTCTTTGCAATATTTGCCACTGGAATCATAACAATACACACCCACTTGATGTTGGTACACAAAACTCTTATAAGGTGAAAAGGACAAGCAGTCACATATACTATTCTGAATCCCATTCTAATCAAACCATTATGCGTCAGGTTTTTTTAAAAAAATTAAGCAATATTTCCCATCCCCATCCTGCTTTGAAGCCAAGACATGACAACCCAGCGCCATTTCACCATATATTTTAAATTGAGTAATGGGTATTGTTCCTCTTCCCTGTAAAAACATGTGGAGAGAGACAACACCTTTAAATGGTGGTTTCAGGCGCTCTTTTTGGCAGTCCCTGGTAGCTACCTCTCCCTGGTGTTAGTTGACTCCTATACTTCTCGATGGGAGAGGGAGCTGACGAAGAAACTCCACCTGCTAGGTTTTTTAGGGGATGCCTTGGGAGACTATGGCCTTAAGGACGCCCAATCTAGGGTAGTCCAACGGCTTGTGGACATAGACTTGCAATATGTAAGAGCTAGAACTAATAAAATCTGCTCCCCTCTGATCTTCAGCCAATTTAACAATTATGGACTGAGGATGGCCTCATATTTTTACACTTTAAATCATCCCTAAGTCTTCTCCCTTGCTCGTTTCAACATCTTGCCCTCAGCATTGCTGGACGGACAATTTAAGAGGCTCCCAATAAGTGAGCGGTTATGCCCCTGTGATAGAGCTGAGGTTGAAACTGGAGCATGTTCTTTTATACTGCCCTATGTATAACACAGGCAAGACTAAATTACTGTCTCTCCTAGAAACAGATCTCTCTGGATCCAATGCTAGTAATTTGACCTTATATTGTTTAGGAGATGGCTCCTCACACATTACTTTTCAGGTTTCTAAAAAATTTTAAGAGCTGTAACTATTAGAGGAGAACGCTGTAATTCCTCTCAGCCAAGGCTTCTGGTAGCCAACTGTTTATGATGTTACTTTCCCCACGTTCTTTTGCAATTATATTTGTATTTTGGTCTGTGACCGCAAATAAAAGTTATTATTTTATATTATGTGGAGAGAGAAAGTGATGGCTAGCTGCTAATTGGGGTTTTCTCCAAGATAGTCTCCTCAACTATCTTGATCAGCCAGAGGGAGTACTGTGCAGTCTGAGGACCTTTGTGCAGCAGAATGAAAACATTTCTGATAGTTTGGAGGATGAATCTGGCAGTTTAAGGTTAGTTTTAAAATCTAGGAATCCTGTAAGGATATCATGCTCTTGTTTTCTGTTATGAAGGTCTTGAAGCCAGTACTCAACATGCCTATTAAACTAATCTGAGTTGTCGTAACTTGCAAATGAAAAACTGGTTTTTCAGAGTGAGCTACATTTCTGCAGTAAAAGAGTTCATGCTGCCTGAGGCTTAAAGCTCAAACCACAAGAGTCTGAGGCAGAGTAATTTCCAGAGCAACTGTGAAGGAAAGGGGAAATTCTTTACCAGAAAAAAAGTATGTCCCAGCAGACTTGAGCAAACCAGAATAATTTTTTTCTATCTGTTTTTCTTCTTTTTCTTTTCCATTGGTATACCAGCTTTACAGTTGATGCATGTTTCTAAGATGTGGGATACATGTCGTCTGTTTAGTGGCTGCCTCATTTAGCAACCATTTGCAGTTATGACAGCGGTGAAAAAAAATAACTTTATGATTAATTCTTGCATTTACAATCTTGGCCGGTTTGTAAAGCAAAGGAAAGCTGAAATAAGCTCATAAGCAACTGACAGCCAGTCATTTGGTAACCATTCATAGTCAAAGTAGCCACAGAACAGTTGCTGTGCAGCTTGTAAAATACTTACAGGCGTTATAAAGCAATCGCGGATCTCCTTCCAGACATGACTGCATTTTTGGCACTTGGCAACCTGTTCATATTTACAATGGATCGGCAAGGGCCCTCCGATCATGTGATCATCATTTGCAAACTTCTCTGCCAGCTTCAGGAGAAGCTGGCAGGAAATGTTGCAAACTGGACAAAAAGATTTGAGGTTTGTTCTCCCAATATGCTGGGAGATTTTCCCCTCTGCTCCGTGTAGGGAGGGGCAATCCTGTACACTGGACGAACAGACCTCATATCTGGCAACAATGTTGGCAAAGCCAAAGAGGAGGTGGACACTAGCAAAAGAGGTGGGTTCTAGAGGAGAAGATGCTAAGGGGTCTAAGCCCTTGCCTTCTGAAACACGGAAGCTCAGAGCCTTTCAGAACACTGACCTCGCTAGTGTTTTTCTCTCCAGAGGAAAAAACATTAGCAAGCACCATTGTTACCATGTAATTTGGAAAAAGAGCCTTTCAAGCCATTACGAGATTGGAACCAGCGTATAGGATGGAGCAAGATGATGGAAAGGTAAATGAATTTAGGCATGGTGGGGCAGGGAGAGGATCAGTGGGCCTGGCCACCCGCCGCCTCCCAAAGGACAGCAGGTTTTGGTATGCAAGTGGGCACCAGGCTTCTTACCGTCTCCCCCATTCCCTGAGGCATCTCTGCACAGTCGCTTAAAAACTGCAACAGAGAAAGCTCGGGTTGTGATCGTTAAATAAGGCTGTCGGGTGTCTCGCTTAACAACCACAACGACAGCCAAAAATTCCAAACTCAATTGTGGTCATAAATCACCCCCAATCTATTGCTGCCTCCTGAGTCCCAGCTGATGGCTAGAGGGAAAAAAAACTGTTTAAACTCTTGCCATGGGGCTTCAAAGGGCCGCCCTACAGCTGATCAGTGTTAAAAGAAAACAAATGAGTAGACCAGTGCCTGCAAAAATAAATGGGTAGACCAGTGCCTGCAAAGTAACGGGCGAGCTCCCGTTACTTGTCCCAGCTTCTGCCAACCTAGCAGTTCGAAAGCACATAAAAAATGCAAGTAGAAAAATAGGGACCACCTTTGGTGGGAAGGAAATAGCGTTCCGTGCACCTTTGGTGTTTAGTCATGCCGGCCATGTGACTATGGAGGTGTCTTTGGACAGCGTTGGCTCTTTGGCTTTGAAACGGAGATGAGCACTGTCCACTAGAGTTGGGAACAACTAGCACATATGTGCAAGTGGAAACTTTACGTTCATTTTTACGAATACAGTACAATGTATGTTTTGTAGGTATTGCAGGTATTTGCCTGTAGCTGTAGGGTCAAACTCTACATGCTCAAAGCTTTCCTCACAAAAACAGGAAACTTCCAGAAGAATCTGATCTAGCAAAAGATTTAAGACCTGTACGTGCAGCAGGATCTGTTTTACTTGAATGTGTTTGGCTAACTGCAGCCCCTCCTTCCTCTCACTGGTTTTCTACATCTTGGGTGATGAAACTGATTTCGGTCAATTCTAAGACTTTGACTCATGCTTTGCGCGATGGAGCCTTTTGGACTCACCAGTATTCTCCTGCTCTTTGGGACCTGCCTTCTTTTCATGGCAATCCGGAGAAAGACTTCTGAAAGGAGAAGGATGCCTCCTGGCCCTTTCCCTCTCCCATTGATTGGAAACTTTCTGCAGTTGGATACCAAGAATTTTCCCAGGTCCTTGGAAAAGGTAAACAAGCACAATGGAGAGCATGCATGCTTGCTTGCTTGCTTGCTTGCTTGCTTGCTTGCTTGCTTGCTTGATTGATTGATTGATTGACTGACTGACTGACTGATTAGCTATACAGGTAGTCCTCGACTTTTTTTTTTAATTTATTTTAATTTGATTTATATGTCGCCCTTCTCTGGAGACTCAGGGCGGCTTACAGTGCGTTAAGCAATAGCCTTCATACTTTTGTATATTTATACAAAGTCAGCTTATTGCCCCCACAATCTGGGTCCTCATTTCACCTACCTTTGAAAGGATGGAAGGCTGAGTCAACCTTGAGCCTGGCGAGATTCGATCTTACTTTAATTGCAGACAGCTGGTGTTAAATTACAGTGCTTCTGTCTGTTGAGCTAAACCAGGCTCTTACGTCCACAATTGAGCCCAAAATTGCTGTTCTTGAGAGAGACATTTGTTAAGTGAGCTTTGCCCCATTTTATGATCTTTCCTGCCATAGTTGTTAAGTGAATCTGGCTTCCCCATTGATTTTGCCTGTGAAAAAGGTTGCAAAAGGTGATCACGTGACCCTGGCACACAGCAGTGGTCATAAGTATGAACCAGTTGCCAAGCATCTGAATTTTGATCACGTGAGCATGGAGATGCTACGAAGGTTGTTAAGTGTGAAAAATGGTCATAAGTCACTTTATTCAGTGCCATTGTAACTTTGAATGGTCACTATAAATGAACTGTGTAAGTCAAGGACTAGCTGTACAAAACTAGATACTGGCATCAAATATGCAATATTAGAGTATTACTTAAAAGAGAATAGTGGCTAAATCCTCTTGTGTTGGAATGCAAGTGTGGCCACTTCCACCCCTTCCAGTTCAAGAAAGAATGCATTCTAGTTACAGCAAGGAACTAGAAGATATTGGATGTAAAATTATCATGTCAGGTTCATAACCATTTCTGCTTCTTACTAACTGGGAGAAAATCTTGTTCAATTCAGATCAGGCAGCAATGCAGCAAGAAGCTCAGACTGGATATCTTTTCCTTCTTGACTAATTGGGAGTATCATTTCAGAGAAAGAGAGAACCTGTGCTGTTGCGGTGGTCTCATGCGGTTGAGTGAAACCCAGAGAAGTAGGGCAAGAATAGAATAGAATATAATTTTTTATTGGCCAAGTGTGATTGGACACACAAGGAATTTGTCTTGGTGCATATGCTCTCAGTGTACATAAAAGAAAAGATACGTTCATCAAGAATGATAAGGTACAACACTTAGGGTACAAATAAGCAATCAGGAAACAATATCAATATAAATCGTAAGGATACAAGCAACAAAGTTACAGTCATACAGTCATAAGTGGAAGGCGATGGGTGGTGAGAACGATGGTGAGAATGAAGATTAATAGTAGTGCAGACTTAGAAAATAGTTTGACAGTGTTGAGGGAATTATTTGTTTAGCAGAGTGATGGCGTTCAGCAAAAACTGTCCTTGTGTCTAGTTGTTCTGGTGTGCAGTGCTCTATAGCGTCGTTTTGAGGGTAGGAGTTGAAACAGTTTATGTCCAGGATGTGAGGGGTCTGTAAATATTTTCACAGCCCTCTTTTTGACTCATGCAGTATACAGGTCCTCAATGGAAGGCAGGTTGGTAGCAATTGTTTTTTCTGCAGTTCTAATTATCCTCTGAAGTCTGTGTCTGTCTTGTTGGGTTGCAGAACCAAACCAGACAGTTATAGAGGTGCAGATGACAGACTCAATAATTTCTCTGTAGAACTGTGGAGGAAGTCAATATAGAAAAAAGGGTGATAGGAAAATGCCTCTGGAAGAAATCCCCAGATATCGTTCTGACAGAGGCAATCTTCACTGTTTAGTCTCATGAGCACATGCAGTTGGAAAGGGGTGAGGCAAAGAAAACTGGGCGATAGTCTGACTTTGGAGCTTGACTTCGGAAGTTTTGGGAGCTTCATCACTGGAAGCTTTCAAGCAGAGACTGGACTGCCACTTGTCAGTAATGGTGTAGGGTCTCCTGCTTGGGTTGGACTAGATGACCTACAAGATCCCTTCCAACTCTGTTAATCTGTAAATCTGGATGAAACCCTGTCCATTGCCTACATTTAGCACCTAACAGACTGACCCCTAGCAATGTGGCTGGAGAAGAAAAGTTGCCCTTTTAGAAAGCTCCCGGAGTGACTTAAATGATCGTAGCAAATTAATAGTCCGTTCATACAACTTTGAAATCTAAAGACATGAGAAACAAGGAGGAAAACAAGTTAACTCAGGCACAAATCTGCCTGTAAGATGTGGAGAAAGTTTTTTGGCCAACAGCTGCAAGACGTAACATGTTTGGAGTCACTGGGTGGGTGATGGAAAAAAACAGGGTTAGGAGGCCAGAACCAAAATTATGTAGGATACTATTTTATCTTTTGGATATAGTTATTTTCCTGATCCCCATCTCCCTTCCCTCTCTTAATGGTATCTTTCCTAAATTACTGGGCTGCTGGGAGTTTTTATCACCAAGTCTAAATTAATCTCTTGTAGACCATATTTGAAAGGACCAAAGGTTAGCCATCCTTGTTTTAATTGCCAGCTTTGATGATGTCAGGATGAGGCCCAAATGAAATCACCACATATTCCCCAAGCAATGAGCAACCAACATGATTAGGAGAATGAAGGCTAAAACATATAAAGAACGGTTACAGGAACTGGGCATGGCTAGTCTAGTGAAGAGAAGGACCAGGGGAGACATGATAGCAGTCTTCCAATATTTGAGGGGCTGCCCCAGAGAGGAGGGGGTCAAGCTATTCTCCAAGGCACCTGAAGGCCAGGCAAGGAATAATGGATAGAAACTGAACAAGGAGAGGTTCAACCTGGAAATAAGGAGAAATTTTCTGACAGTGAGAACAATCAACCAATGGAACAGCTTGCTTCAGAAGTTGTGGGAGCTTCATCACTGGAAGCTTTCAAGAAGAGACTGGACTGCTATCTGTCAGAAATGGTGTAGGTTCTCCTGCTTGGGCGGGGTGGGTGGGTGTTGGACTAGATGACCTATAAGGTCCCTTCCAACTCTGTAAAGATGCTTCTGTACAGCTGGTCCTCCTGAAGGAGAGAGGATCATCTTCAGTTGAGAAGAAATTAGGGCAATTGCAGTTCAAAGTGCATCACAGTCCTATCAACTGTTCTATAAGGGACAAATCATGGTAAGATTTATTATCCTGATCCTTTGAACCTCCAACACAGAGCATATCCTACCCCTATAGAGTAAAAAGGGATTTTAAAAGATCAATACATTTTTGTGCTTGACAATGACTCTGACGGGGACCTGGTCTTTTGAATCACACAGTACTTAGAACTTTAAAAATCCTATAGAATAAAGAGCAGATTGTGGTCTCCTGGTGGTCAAAGAAGAGGTTGTATCTGTATCCATGTATCTAGTATCAGTCTACTAAAAATGAGAAGTCTTGCTGTATCAATGTGACTGAAGAATTTATTAGCAGCCTTGTTTGAATAGTTCTCAAACAAAAGAAAGCTACTTGAGAAAGTGCAAGAAAAGCTTTAATAGCCCCCACTTATTCAGAACATCTTTGGTCTTAACTATTGTCAAGCGAAACTAAGTCACATCATAGCTTATGGTTTCTCCTCCACAGCTAAGTCAGAAATATGGACCGGTATTCACTATCTACTTGGGCTCTATGCCAGTTGTGGTGCTTTATGGACATGACATAGTGATGGAGGCCTTGGTTGCACAAGAAGATGAGTTTAGTGGCCGAGGAGCATCTCCCATCCTTGCAAAAACCACCAATGGAACAGGTTTGTTGGAAGGGATTAATCCATGGGTGAAATGCTACCGGTTCGTACTGGTTCGGGCGAACTGGTAGCGGCGGTGGTGGGTGGTTCGGAGAATCAGTGGCGGCAATACAAGGCTCCGCCCGGATGTTGTTACTTCCTGGTTTTAACCTGTTTTTTACACTCCGCACATGCGCAGAGGGACCAAAATTGCATGTAATGAGCGTGCGCACTTCCGAACTGTTAGGAAAGGTAAGTAGATTTCACCCCTGGATTAATCACAAAAGGGGCCAAATCTACATAGGCATGATCAACTCTCAAAACAGAACAAAAATAGATTTCAGAAAACAACTATTATTGCCTCAGTGACTGCTTTTTCAGCCACACAATACACTCAATCTCAACAACATGGGTAGGGGAATCCCTGTGCCCTCAGATATTGTTGAACTTTGAATCCTAACTATTGGCTATGCTTTCTGGAATCACTAAGATTTATGGTTTAGCAACTACCAAAATGCTACAGGTTCCTGAATCTCACCAGCTCAAGGTTGACTCAGCCTTCCATCCTTCCGAGGTCCGTACAATGAGGACTCAGATTGTTGGGGGCATGAGGCTGACTCTGTAAACCACTTAGAGAGGGCTGTAAAGCATTGTGAAGCAGTATGTAAGTCAAAGTTCTATTGCTACTCGCATTTGTATGCTTTCGAATTGCTAGGTGGGCAGGAGCTGAGGCAAATAACGGGAGCTCACCCTGTCATGCAGCAGTCGGGTTTTGAACTTCCTACCTTCCGGTCAACAAGCCCATCATCTAAACCGCTAGGCCCCCAAGGCCCCCTTTATTCAAGGCAGCAAAGCTATTCAGTTAAAGCAGTGTTTTTCAATCCCAGAATTAAAGTTGGCAGATTTGTAAAACCCTGAATTAAAATACATCAGCAAACATCATTTCAAGTCTCCCCCCTCTGCCCTCATCATTACTTGGATATTGATTTCAATATATACCAGTAAAAAGAAATGGAGAAAAGTTACATTAAATGGGACGTAATGAGAAAAATGTGTGGAGGGGAAAATCTTCCAATGAACTTCTCAAACTCTTTAAAAAGACCCTGAAGGAAGTAGGTGGGTGTATTTCGGCCTGAGTTGAAAACAGCTGAATGCTTGCCCTTCAATCTTACCTAGTTATTATCAACTGCTTATCTGCACTGAATTCCTTTCTAAAGACTTAAGAAATCCACAATGACTAGGAAGGGATTTCAAAACAAAAGGGGATTAAAATGTACATGAAAGAGCTGAAAATAACTAACTCAGTTGGAAATGAGGCTAAAATGCAAAGAGGATTTTAACTCTGTTAAGCATTTAGTTTAAAAATTTAAACAGGACCAGAAGCTGGAATGGGAGAAATTCTTTATTTCAGTTTTTTAAAAAAAGATTTAGTAAGTAGAAGTAGTCCACGACATACAACAGTTCATTTAGTGACTGTTCAGAGTTACAACAGCATTGAAAAAAAGTGATTTATGACCATTTTTCACCCATATGACTGGCAGTATCCCCATGGTGACATGAACAAAATCAGATGTTCGGCAACTGACTCATGGTTATGACGGTTGCGGAATCATGTGATCACTTTTTGCAATCTTCTGACAAGCCAACTCAATGGGAAAGCCAGATTCACTTAACAACTGAGTTACTAACTTATCAACTGCAGTGAGTCACTTAACAACTGTGGCAAGAAAGGTCATAAGATGGGGCAAAACTTACTTAATAACTGTGTCACTTAGAAATGTTGAGCTCAATTGTGGCCGTAAATCGAGAACTACCTCTACATCTGAAAGAATTCATCTCTTAGGCAAGAATTATCAAGGAAAATACTAGATGTTGCTCAGTTGGTCAAGTTTCTGATTAAAGTACTAAATTAGTGCCTCTAGCATAAAAAAGATTGAAGAAGATAGTACGTTATGTTATGTTAACATATTCCTGATTGATGCTGGCAAAATTGTAACAGGCAAAAAAACTTCCATATAAGAGGCATGAGTGAAAAAGCTGAGAACACTAATGTAATCATGAGCCTCGAGCCAAGCTTCAAAAGAAATCCAGTTATTTATTAGGAGCTCCATGTCGGCAGGTTCCCAAGTGAAGCCAACTCTGACCCCATGTAATTTATGAACCTAATCATGACCCTGCTTCCCCCCTTCCCCCAGGCTGTGTCATCAATCACATTCGCCAACAGAGCAATTTCATGAGTTGTAAAGACCACTCCCCTCTGGCTGCTATGGATAACTCTGAGAGACAGCCTTGAGAATGATATGTCTGGAATGCACTCCTGTCTTTGGCTGCCGGCTGCTTTGTCAGTTTCCCATCCCCCTTGCCTATGGCAACTCAAGAGCAGACTAGGGATGCTTTGCAAGTTGACAACTAACATGATAAATCATGTAGTAACAAAACACAATAATCTCCTATTCATCCTTATCTAAATAGGACATACAGTACTGTAGTACATACACACAGCGTTTTGCACACTCTTACACACACACACTTACAAAAGTGAAAATATCAAGACATTATTATTACATTTCCAAATGAATCTACTAGAGGTAATTTACACAAAAAATGTAAAAATGTACTTTGGTGACATCAAACCCCAATAGAAATCTCACATGTATCTTCTCAATATTCAGTGAGATGCTGGCAAGGCTGTAAACCGAAGGGAACATTCTTCCACTTTTACTGGGAATGTGATAAAGTATCAGACTTTCAGAGGAGCGTGTTTAAAGAAATGTCTTAAATTACAATTTTAAAAAAAGTCAATTCTATCTGAAGCTGGATCCTGGCAGTCACTCAGAGTCAACCGGGGTGAAATGCTCCCGGTTCGGACCGGATCGCCTTATCCGGTAGTGATCATGGTGGGTGGTTCGAAGAACCGGTAGCGATCGCAGCGCAAGGCTCCGCCCACCTGCCCGGTTGTCATTACTTCCTGGTTTTAACCAGGAAGTAATGTGTTTTGTACCCTCTGCGCATGTGCAGAAGGTTTCGCTTTTTTGCTTTTAAAAGTTAAAAAAAGGCTCTGACGATCACAGCTGAGCTGCGCAATCGTCAGAGCCTTTTGGTTTACTTTTAAAAGCATTTTTTTACAACTTATTCGCCCGAACAGGTTTGTAAAAAAATGCTTTTAGAAGGTACAAAAAAGGCTCTGATGATCACAGCTGAGCTGCGCACCTCACATTTGGTGTGTGGTGGGCAATATGTATGTGTGCGCATGCATAGCCAGCAAACCGGTAGTAAACCAGTTCAGATTTCACCACTGGAGTCAACATTGACTGAAAGGTACCAACCCCCACTTCCACCGAAATAGAAATATTTGGATGACTTGAAAAGATATGGTCTGTAGCTTTACTTGAAAAAATACTCTGGTAAAATCCATTGTATGGCAAACCACAGGATTGAATCATTGTTTAAGAACAGGGGTATCCAACCCTGGCAACTTTAAGACGTGTGGATGTCAACTCCCAGAATTCCCCAGCTAGCATGGGAGATGAACTTCCGGGAGTGGACTTCTGTGGACTTTTGGGAATTGAAGTCCATCAATCTTAAAGTTGCCAAAGTTGGACGTTCCTCTTTTAGAAGGAGTAGTGGAATTTCATTCATTATTTATATAAGAGAGAAGCATTCTGGAAACAACTTTTTATCAAATATTGTGAGCATTTTAAAATGTAATAGCACTATGTGGATTTTTGAAGTTCAAATAAACTTTTAATTGGAGGGACAGATGAGGTGCTGTATGTTTGACTTTTTGTTTGCTTGTTTGTTTCTATGAAAACCAAGCGCAATTCAAAAGAAAGACCATTGGTTAGTAGTTATTGTATTTACTAAGCTGAAGAAGCTTCCAGATTCAATACACAGTTTGAAAAGGCTCAAGTAGCAAAGGAGAGACAAGACTGTCTGGTTGCTGGGTGATCAGAAGGAACACTGTTTAATTATTTCCATAGTATAACATTGCACATTGCATTGCCTCATATTTCTCCATCACAAACAATTGGATAAACAGCACAAGAATTTTTTCATTAGCATTATGAAAAATACACTTGTTGTTCAATGTATTTTAAGAAATCCAGTGACAGGCTTTTCAACCATTGTGAGCAATCTCTTCTTCCATTCATTTTCATTTCTTTGCTCTCCTCAGGAATTGGCTTCAGCAATGGAGAAACCTGGAAACAACTCCGTCATTTTGGAGAAACCACACTGGACATGTTGGGCAGGGGCCAGAATATTGAGAAGAAAATCCAGAAAGAAGCTGGTTTCTTAGTGGAGAGACTGAAGAGCACAAACGGTAAGAATTCAGTGCCTTGCTCAAGGTGGTCTTCTCTAGCAAACGTGTTGAAGCAGACTCAAGAAGCAAAAGTTAGAAAAATAAAGAAAAGGCTGAGAACACTTGGAGCATCCCAAAAGGTATGGATGTATAAGCAAAAGGTACATCCACCCAGCAATGAACAGTTAAGACCTTCCTTCTTAGATGAGAGCAGGGGTTTCCAACATTGGCAACTTTAAGACTTGTGGATTTCAACTCCCAGAATTCCCCAGCCAGCTATGGGAGTTGAAGTCACCAGGTCTTAAAAGTTGCTGAGGTTGAATATCCCTGGATTAGAGTTTAGTAATCTAGGATGTTCATCCCTCCATCTTGGAAATAATATATTTGTTCATTGGCAGGAAGGACATTTGATCCCACCAGTCTCCTCAGCCAGACAACAACCAACATCTTATGTTCAATTGCCTTTGGGAAACGCTTTAATTATGAGGACAAGGATTTCCTGAGATTCCTTCACTTGTTGAATGAAAATGCCAACCTTCAATCTAGCACAATGACAAAGGCAAGTATAGGAGGGGATCACGCAACGGAATTTCCATTCCAGATGTGAGGTGGGCTAAGATAACCCTGCAAACATTAGGAATGTGGAGAGAAAAAGTATCAAGCCTTCGGTATTTCTCTCCCCACTGCAAAAGAATTAATGCTGAACTAGCTGGCTGTGAATGTTTGGGAGTTGAACTCCACACTTCTTAAACCTGCTGAGATTGACAAACACCCGTCTAGCACATCATCATGACTTTTCCCACCTTGTCTTCACAGCTATACAATATTTTCCCAACAATCTTGGATTATCTTCCTGGATCTCATCAGAAGATATTTAAAAATACCGAGGAGGTAAAACAGTTTGTGTCAAGGCAGGTGGATATGCACCAGAAGACCCTGCAGCCTGAGCATCCAAGAGATTTTATTGATGCCTTTCTTATCAAAATGGAGCAGGTAATGGGGATCAAAGGATTCCTGAGGCAACTCCTCAGGTCAGCCTTGTTTAATGGCTAAGGTAAACAGCCATGGTTGCAGGACATCTGAAGGAGGCAAGACTCCATAAACACAGATCTTCATTCTCGATCTTATATTTTCTAGAGCAGGGCTGTCAAACTCCCGGCCCATGGGCCGAATGTGTCACATGCTGGCCACGCCCACACCTGGTTAACAAGTGGGGGGGAAGTCCTGATATGTCACGTGACACTGCCATAATGACATGAGTTTGACACCCCTGTTCTAGAGCATAGATGATGGAGGAAGAGGGTGAATGATGTGTATTTTAATGTATGATGGCAACAGATGACAGCATCTGATCTTTACTTTAAGATAAATAGGATAAAGTAGACTAAGTAGTATTGGATCTGAATAGAATTAGATGAAAGAGCACTAAGAAAGCCCAGAGCTGTTGATTAGACTAAGGAAAATTAAAAATCCCAGAAAAAACTAGTGACAAATAATATGAGAATTCCCTTTGTATTAATTTATGTTGAGACACAATGTAGAGGAGAGCAAAGAGTGGTAGGAAATCCCTTTCTTGTTCATCTCATTCCTGCCACTACTTCTGGATTGAAGAGGAGGTGGGGGGGAAAGGTAGTGTATTTGGGCATGGTAGGCATGGTAGACAAGACTAGTAGTCTTGGTATGTAGGGATCTCTTGGCTTTTTATAGTTAAAAAAAAAGTGTGAGAAAGAAACCTAAAGAGTTTGGGAAGGTAACATCTCCATGTGGGTCAGCTTTTCAGTGCTCAATTCCAGGCTGAGCTTGCAAACTTTTGCAACCTTTGCATATCTTTTTATAATCACAAGAAAATATCACTGTTATGTCTTTGGCAGACGAATGCATCAATGGAAAAGTTATTGTATGTTATATAAGGTTTTGAATATTGTTGCAAGAATGATTTGCCCCGGCTCTACAGAGTGGGCAGATTCTAGTTGGTGAGAACACTTGGTCTCCTGGCCCTAGTGCTCTCCCTGCACCTTGATGAAGCTCAGGTGTCAGGATACCTGGCCCTATTTCATCATGTTTGATTGACCCAGTGTAGACGGTAGCTGCAGGGAAGGACTCCGCTAGGCTGGGACTCTGTAGACAATACTTTCTTAAAAACTAAAGCCATAGGCATCCATTAGAGCCAGTACTTTGTTCAGTTTGCATTATTATATCAATATATAAATGACACATTGTGTAATTCTTTACATTTGTCACACCAGTTGGACAACAATTAGATGTGGATGATATCACTTGCCCCTTTGCCCCTCAACCCCAATCCCAAAGCTGTTCTCTTTTGTCATTGCTCAACTCTTTCCTAACCAGTTTGGAGGAAGAGAGTAAAAAAGGAGAATTTAATTCCCTTTCTGCCATTTTTTTTTACAAGGGGGGAATAAATGGAAAACTGAAAGGAAAGGGTCGGGGTGGAATTTAATTGCCAGTGGAATAACAGCACTCAAGTGGAAAATGGGTTAAATATCACGTTTCCCACCATTTCTCTTTCTTCATCGGTTGAGTAGTGCTTGAGGCCAGAACAAGTGTTTAAAATATTTGTGTCAGGCAGACTAAGGAAGGATGATGGTGATTTATCTTCAGTCTTCTTTCAGCTCTATCTCTATTTCTAATAGTTATAGGTACGATCTAACGAAGGTAGCTGGAAGAGATTGTGTCTCAGTCTCCAAAGTGTCTTTAGAGACTAGACTGTTCTTGAATTACTGAGGACTGTTACTGCACAACTATTCTGCATGTGTTTGTTTCATCCTTTTCCTCATTAAGACACTGTGTTATAATTTATTTGTTGAGCTTGTTCATGTCTGGAATACCATATATCCAACTATTGATTAAAACATTTCGATTCTGCAAAGTATAACAACGCCCTTGGAGAGAGTGATGTAAGATGTGCACACAGCCACATAGAGATGGGACTTACATTACATTAAGCCAATGTTTGCCTAAGTATAGGTTACTGAATAAATCACAATTCATAGAACACATTAAGCCTTAAATTATGACTTACAAATCTCAATGGGTTCATACAACATTCTAAGCGAAAGAAAGAAAGAAAGAAAGAAAGAAAGAAAGAAAGAAAGAAAGAAAGAAAGACTTTGTGTGATGGAAACCTATAAACTCATAAAGTAAGAGTTGTTTTGTTTACATCAACAATGCCTTTCTAAATATTTGTCCTCTATCTCAACACTTTGTACAGGAGAGACAGAATAGCCATTCTGCCTTTGATCTTCCCGGTTTGGTTAGAAGCACGTTAGACCTTTTCACTGGAGGAGCACAATCAACCAGCCTTGTCCTAAAATATGGACTTCTGGTCCTCATGAAGTACCCCAAAGTACACGGTAAGATAATAATATTGGATTTCCCTATTTAAGTTTTATATAGAAGTGTACTCATCCATGGTGAAAACAAATGTAAACTCAGAAGGCCTATTTTTCTGTGTTCGCAATAAGGGATTTTTTTGTTTTTGTTTTTTAAAATAAATATACAAATATTAAAAATGCAGAGTTAAAAAGAAACCAGTGGTGAAAAGGAAGATGAATATAATTCTTTATAGAATTCTTTATTCTTTATTGGCCAAGTGTGATTGGACACACAAGGAATTTGTCTTTGGTGCATTTGCTCTCAGTGTATATAAAAAGACAAGATACACTCGTCAAGAATCACAAGGCACAACACCAAGTGACAGTCATACGGTACAATAAGCAATCAAATCATACTAGGAAACAATATCAATATAAATCGCAAGGATACAAGCAACAAAGTTACAGTCATGCAGTGGGAGGAGATGGGCGACAGGAAAGATGAGATGACCAATAGCAATAGTAGCGCAGCCTAATATGAATAGTTTGACAGGGTTGAGAGAATTATTTGTTTAGCAGAGTGTTGGCGTTCGGGAAAAAACTGTTCTTGTATCTAGTTGTCTAGGTAGAAAAACAGAGTAAAAACCCGAGGGTGTAAAACAGAATTATTGTTGTTCATTCATTTGCCATTCAATTTTGAATAGTTCTGCAGCAAATACAGGTAACATTTTGTCAGAATTTATTTAAATGTTGTAATCAATGATTAGTGATAGAAAACATTATACTTACATTTTATATAATGGAGACATGGAGATCAAAATTCAGAAATAGTCTGATAAACAGGATTCAATACATACAGTAAATTGATAAAAATTGTTTGAAAGCCAAGAAATACCATGGCATTTTACCTGTTAGATAAAGATTCCACTGTTAGATTCCACTGGATCAGAATATTCTTAGATGTTCTTAATATGGAGAACTATGCAGATGTCTTTGCTCAGCTATGGAGCAAACTCTGCAGGGAAGTTTGTGTTACAACCCACCTTTTTCTATCCAGAGAAAATTCTTCAAGAAATTGATTCCGTGATTGGCCCATCCCAAACACCCTGCATGGCAGATCTTGATAAAATGCCCTATACTGATGCTGTAATCCACGAAATTCATCGGTGCCTAGCTCTTGTGCCACTGAACTTGCCACATGCTGTGATCAAGGATACTTTCTTCAGGCAGTATTTCATTCCCAAGGTGAGCCTGGCTGCTACATATAATCTCCATTTAGAGCTTTGTACATATCTGCCATGTTCTCATTCCTTCTTAATTAGCAGGCATTAGCAGATTATAATTGTTAATTTGGCATAAAAGACAAACGTATGAGAATACACCAGTGGTGGGATTAAATTTTTTTTACTACCGGTTCTGTGGGCATGGCTTGGTGGGCGTGACGTGGCTTGGGCGTGGCAAGGGAAGGATACTGCAAAATCCCCATTTACTCCCAATCAGCTGGGAGTCGGGAGGCAGAGAATAGATGGGGGTGTGGCCAGTCATAGGTGGTATTTACTGGTTCTCCGAACTACTCAAAATTTCTGCTACCAGTTCTCCAGAACTGGTCAGAACCTGCTGAATACTACCTCTGGAATACACCCATTTGACTTAAATTGCAGTTGTAGTAAATACATATCAAATTTAGCTTTTTGCTTGGTTTCACCTTTTGTTTAAAAAAAAAATACTTTGGGCGTGTCATTTAAAAGTCAGATTCATAGCTCAAAACAAATTCACGAATGAAGGCGAATATATGTGCCCCAGGATAAAGTTGCAGGATGCAATCTGGGTCAGTCACCGGGACCAGAGATCTCATCTTCCAAGCTTTCAGACTCATGCTGGAGCCCATCTTCAGGGAACTTCTCTCTAGCAGAGTGTGTGCTGTTCTGTGTGTGGTATTTATAGTCCCTGTTGTAAGTGGCTTTTTAGATGTGATTGGGGTGTGTTGATGGCTGGCTTTTAAGTCATTAGTTGTCCTTTGCTGATCAGTCCTCGCTTTCTAAGTACTTGATAGGCTGGTGGTAAATCAGGACTCCTGTTGACTGACGAGGATCCTGTTTCCCAGGCTTCAATCACAAATTGTGTCACTCTGCCATAAGGCATCCTTTCACAGACTGATAGATGCATGCCTAAAGGAATCCTGGGAGTTGCAAATATGTGTGATTTTAGATGAAGGATGGCTGATTCTCAGTAAGCATTCCACGCACTTGTAACAGAAATATTTAACACTATTGGTCCATGAACTATTTACATCAGTGTAATACATCATTGCGGCTGTGTCCAGTCTCAATGCATCACTAGGAATGGCTGGTGGGTTCTCCTATGTTTATATCCATATAGTCCTTGCTAAAGGATTCAGAATAAGCTTTTGAGGGCTGTAATTTCACAAAGGCTGGTAGTAGCTACTAGGAAGAGAGCTGTTTCTATGTGATACCTAAAACATGAAATCTCAAGTCTCTCATATTACATACCGGTACATGGAATTATCCTACTCATTCTTAGACATCACAGCAATTCTACCCAGGCCAATTTTAATTATCTCAGAATAATAACATTCCATCTGGTATACACTATGCTGGTTGAGCGGAAACTCCCACAATTCTCTGTTGGTTCTGCTCATTAAGAATTCTGATGGTTATAGTCAGGATCATTCTAGAATACATATCAAAGCATCAGTGGTGTATATTATTTGTTTTAGAGGGGTATCAAACCCCAAATCAACTATTCTAGCACAAAAATGGACTTACCTTGGTGTATGTGCATTTCTGCCAGAATGTTTTTCTCTTTGTTTCTTGAAAAAGAATCTCTTCGACATTGAACTTGTCATTGTCTAACTAGGGAACTACTGTGTTTCCGGCTCTGAAATCCTCTTTGTATGACAGTAGAGAATTCCCTAACCCAGAACAATTTGATGTTGGGCACTTCTTGGACAAAAAGGGAGCTCTAAGAAAGAGCGAATTCTTCATCCCTTTTTCCACAGGTAAAGATATCCTAATTTTAGAGCTGAAATCAAGGGAGAAAATCATGTTAATGTTTATGCTTTTTCTAGATCAATTGTATATTTTATTCACATTTTTTTGAAAGCAGAAATAGAAAAGTAGCCAAACACATTTCTAAATGAATGTAGAAAGGATTACCTTAAATGTCAAAAATAGCTATTAAATGTCTGGGGCTTTCCCCTGTATTAAGTCTGTTATATCTCATATCCCCATAGTTGGACATTTTACTCTTTTAAGCAAGCTGCCACAAATCAATTATTCTTTCCTCATTTTTCCTTGCAGGCAAGCGGGTTTGTCTAGGCAAGAAATTGATAGACATCCTAATATTTATCGTCCTGACAACTATTTTGCAGCATATTACTCTGAAGCCATTGGGGGGTCCTGATGACCTTGATACATCACCAACAGCTGGATTTCTGACAGTTGCCCCCAAATCCTATCAGCTCAGTGTTGCCCCTCGTTAAACAGAATCACTCAACCAACCATACAGCAGCTCCAAATACTGCAACTGTTTTCACATCAAACCTTGAAGTTTGTGATCCAGTACCTGATGCATAGTGCTTGAAAGAAAAGCAACTTCTTTGAATGTTACTGTATTTTTGTGATTTTTTTAGTTGCCTTTTAAAATGCATGATATTCAAAAAGGTGAAGTATAAATGTTTAAATAAATTTTCTAAAAATGAAAAACAGATTTTGAGCAAGTGATGGTATAAGAGATCTGTGAGTAAAGGAGAGGACCAGAATTGGATCCCATTATTTTAAGCTCTTATGTTCTTACAAAAAGAAGAGGCAGAAAAATCTTCTCTCCACATTTTCTTTCTTTCTTCTTTCTTTCTTTTTCTTTTTCTTTCTTTCTTTCCTTTTTTCTTTCTTTTTCATTTTCTTTCTCTTTCTTTCTTTCTTCTTTCCTTTCTCTTTTCCTTCTTTCTTTCCTTCCTTCCTTTCTTCTTTCTGTCTTTCTCTATTTAGTTCTCTATTTATTTATTATTTGAATTTATATACCCACTGCTTTGTTCCATAGATCAACATTTTAAATTAAAAAACTATTATAGTCCATTTACAATCACACATATTCATAACAATCCACACACTCAGCTTTCCTTTCTTTTCTCTCTCACACAGAACAAATGTTGCAGCACCTAATTGATTTTAGTTGATCTTGCGGTCGAACTAAGCAAGATTGACCCTTGTTAGA
The DNA here is from genome assembly GCF_059756535.1 of Pantherophis guttatus. Taxonomy (NCBI): domain Eukaryota; kingdom Metazoa; phylum Chordata; class Lepidosauria; order Squamata; family Colubridae; genus Pantherophis; species Pantherophis guttatus. Next base: position 23,248,652 of record NC_142063.1, on the reverse strand, counting down.
GCTTAAAAGACTACTCATCAGGGAATCCAAACAATAACTCCGAAAATGGAAAAATAAAAAACAGAGAAGCAAATTGAGCCGAGGTGGCACAGTGGTTAGAGTGCAGTACTGCAGCTACTTCAGCTGACTGCTAGTTCAGCAGATTAGCGGATCAAATCTCACCGGCTCAAGGTTGACTCAGCCTTCCATCCTTCCGAGGTGGGTAAAATGAGGACCCAGATTGTTGCGGGCAATATGCTATTTAGTATACTGTCTTTGGTATACTACCAAAGTAGACTCCAGAGTCCTCGGACAGTGGGCGGCATAGAAATATGACTAATAAAAAATAATAAAATAAATGCCAAGTCATTTTATATGGTTGCCAAGAAAAAACATGAATGTGTGTCCGACTCAGATTTGGAGGGAATTTTAGCCTTGATAAAGAAAGCAGTAGAACTTGCAAGGAAGATTCAGATGATTGAGGCAATGGTCAGGTCTCAGATATGTCTAAAGCACAGATGACAGTAGGAGCACTGTCCCCAGTGAGGGCTACTCTCATGTCAAATCAATCAACATGCCTTCAAGTATTTCAAAATTCATTCAACAACTTTATTGCAACTGGTGAAGATGATAATATGCTTCACACATGTTGAAATAGTCACCAAAAGACTTCATCAGCTAGCTACACTCTATGGTTCCACAGTACCAGTAGTCCTCAACTGACAATCACAATTGAGCCCAAAATCTCTGTTGCTAAGCAAGATAGTTAACTAAGTTTTGCTCCCATTTTATGACCTTTCTCGCCATAGTTGTTAAGTGAATCGCTGCAGTTGTTATTAGCACATTTGTTAAGTAAATGCGGCTTCCCCATTGACACTGCTTGTCAGATGTCGCAAAAGGGGATCACATAAACCTGGGGTTCTGCAACCATCAGAAATATGAACCAGTTGCCGAGCATCCGAATTCTGATCACGTGACCATGAGGATGCTGCAACAGTTGGAAGTGTGAAAAACTCACGATTCACTTTTTTGGTGCCATTGTAACTTCGAATGGTTACTAAATGAATGGTTGTAAGTCAAGGACAACCTATACTGTCTTCCAAAGGCACCATAGATTTCGCAATTCATGAACTACTGTTGTTGGGTGTGTTGGAACAAAAATTCCGTTAATCTATATTGCCTTGCGTAACAAAAATACAGAGAAATCATCCTGCGTCCTGATTTTTGTCATTTAAAGCCCGCCAAGTGTAAAATTTATCCTGGTGAACACTTGTTTCTTTAAAATGGCAGAGTAGAAATCCACATGATGACCATGTTGCAATCCTTGATCAATTGGAGGCTCATATGCAGTGGTGGGATTCAGCCAGTTCGCACTACTTCGGGAGAACCGGTTGTTAACTTTCTGAGCAGTTTGGCAAACTGGTTGTTGGAAGAAATCATTAGGGCAGAGAACTGGTTGTTAAATAACTTGAATCCCACCACTGCTCATATGGTAAGCGACATCAGCAACAATTCAATGGGTGTCCTTTTTTTCTGAAACCATCTGAGAAAATGCAACCAAATGCATCATATTTGCATAGGAATAGCAGCAGCTACATGTGCAAAGTATAATTTTTGTTACAGAAAATTATAAAAAGGTAAAGGAGTCTCTATGGATTTTACTCCATTAGTGATTGCCGACTTAGGGGAGTGCTCATCTCCGTTTCAAGGCAATTGAGCCACTGCTGTCCAAAGACATTTTTGCAATCATGTAGCCAGCATGACATCATGGGGCACTGTTACCATCCCACAGAAGTGGTACCTATTTATTTACTCGCATTTGCATGCTTTCAAACTGCTAGGTTGGCAGGAGCTGGGGCGAGCTCACCCCATCAGGTGATGCTCGGATTTCGAACCTGACCTGCTGGCTTTTCACTGAAAAGTCTAGCACCTTAACCGCTGAGTCACCACACTGCCCTTTTTGGTTCCATCACCAACTCTGGTTCTAAGATTTTGATCTCAATTCATCTTGCTATTTTATGGATCTCCATTGGACTAAAACATGGGTGTCACTCTCTCCACATCACGTTGCTGTCACGTGATGAATTGCAATGATTTTTCCCTTCGCGGAGCTGGCCTACGTGTGAGGCATATGGCCCACCCTTGGATTAAAGCATCACTTAAAATAATAGCTTCTGAGGTGTCAGTCCACTTCACTTTTGTATAATAATAGAATTATTTTTGTAGTCAATTACTTCTGTCTGCCATATATTTATATCAAAATACTATTGTAAGGTCCAAAAACTGCACTTGAGTCACCAGAATGCCAAAATGAGATTCAAGAAGAGGCTTGGGGAAAAAACAGCTTTTATTTGTACAAAGAAGAGCTGGGTAGACTTATTCCATATGCATAAAGACAACAAACATGCAAGGAGAAAAGCCACACCTAAGTGAGTATAGCCACAATGTCTTATATCCAAATCTAGCCAATCAGAGACAAACGTTTGTTACCTAACATGGGTAATGTCTTGCCCATGCCCTCCTTATCCATGGAGCATTCTTTGTCCATGCTCAGTCCATGCTTTGTTATCTTACAGAGCATCCCTTGTAGCCTTATGTAGGCAGCCTCTTCTCTGGCCCCATTTATGATGATCCTGGGTAACTGTTTTTCTTCCATCTTCTAGGATGTGCCTAGCTTTGAAGCAAATAACAGAAGTGAGATACCAAATAGCAAAGGATACAATTCGAGGTTTACAGAATTAATTCCTAACAAATAATTCCTAACTGTAGCAAAATAGCACAAGCAATTCTTAATAGAAGCAAACAGCAAAGCTTAGATTGATTCGTGTCAATATGTCCTTTCACTATAATTACCAGTATCAAACGCCCCTTCTGTTTTAACTTTCTGTAAGTTTTCCAGCTTTCAAAATTCATATACTTTTCCAAAGATTTGTATAAATCATTAACTGTTATATTGTCCAAGAAGTGCAAATTTAAAAATATTGGGAGACTATTCAACAGAAGATGCATATTCTACTATTCAAAATCTTCCACTGATCTACACACGAAACCATAGGCATACAGCTAGACAAAAGCTGTTTCAAGAATATTCGAAAAGTTGTTTCTCTACTTATATAATAATATTCCTTTTTCTCCCTTGTTTGAACATTTACACCAATATAAAAGCAAAGAAAATATATGCAGGAATATTTGGTCACATTTTCCTGAATCTTATAAATGGCAAGCCAGTATATTTACGTTTTCCATTTATATGATCAGGACATATTAACCCTTCTTCCTATTCCTTTTTAATTTTAACCTTCTTTTATTTTGCTTGAAAGTGACCTTTTAAATTCAAATCAATCTATTTAATTTTAAAAAATCCAGGCCTCATTGATAACTAGCTTTCTGTTACTCCCCTTGATGATATCCCCCCCCCAATTCCAATTCCAATTCCAAGAATAAAGTAGAACAAAATAATCTGTAGTTTGGGTTGTGTCTAGAAGGAGAGCACTCAATGAACTCCCTTTGGGAGAACAAAAGCCTATACCTCCTCTCCATTGTGCTATCTACGTAATGCCGTAATTACATCTTCGCACGAAACTCTCCTCTAGGTTTTCCAACGGATAAATTACGAAACGGAGAGAAACTTCTCTCCCTCTCAAACTTATTCCACTAATCTCTTCAGGCAGATTGTGGACACCTATCAGTCCATGTCCCAACTAAATTGTGGAGGTGACTTAGGGCCCCCTCCGCATAACAGGCAATACTTGCACCCTATCCGTGCCTTCCGTCTTTTACAGCTGCCCAATGGCAAGCTGGAAGGCGGGACTTCCGGCGCCGGTTGCTAAGACAAGCACGTTTCTTTCCTTAACAACGGCGAGGAGGCTGGCTTTTGGGGGGCTCGGGGTCGAGGTGACGCAGGTGAGACGTACCGCCGAGTGCTCGTTTGGGGCTCCCGGCGTGGACGGAGCCGCTTCTCGCTTCTTCCTCGGACCGGGCGGCGTTCACCGTCCCCACGCCTTTCCTTTGGCGGGTCTGGTCCTCCCGAGAGTGCCGCCCGCCGCTGCTTTTTTAGCCGGGTCTTAGAGGACGCCTTTCTCCAGAGCGGCTGGGTGGGACTGTCCCACATTCCAGCCCGTGTATGATCGGCGGGCGGAGGCGAGCATCTGAGCAGGGCGGCTCGGGAAGATGAAGCGGCTCGCCTGGGCTCTAAAAGAAGGAAGGCAGCCGAATCATTGTTTCAGCCGGCTCTGCGGTTCTTCCTCGCCGCTCCTTTCGGAGGTGCGTGGGAGGAAATTCGGATTGTCACTTAAGGTATATTAGGCATGCCTTCGGTTAGGGCTGGGTCTCTATAGAGACGGTTTACTCTCCCGCCGGCCTTGAATCGCGTGGGAAGCAGCAGGGTGTGAGAACCATTGAGCATGTGCAGAGAGTGGGTGTGTTTGCCCCACGAAATGAGTAGCTGGAGCCCAACCCTTGCATAGATAAGAAAGCTTTGTGAGTCTGGAAATGTACTTTTTAATGAATAAAATAGCAGGCTTTGTCACTTGATTATAGGTAGGAACTATAAGGGATAAAGAGCCTTGGTGGCGCAGCAGACTAAAGGGCTGTTTAATAGCACCAGCTGCCTGCAATTACTGCAAGTTCAAAATTTCACCAGGCTCAGGTTTGACTCAGCCTTCCATGCTTTCTAAGGTAGGTAAAATGAGGACCCAGATTGTGGGGGCAATATGCTGACTTTGTATAAAAAAAGAACACCGCTTAGGGGGGGCCAAAAGCCCTACTAAGCAGGTATATACAAAAAGTATGAAGGCTATTGCTTAACGCATTGTAAGCCACCCTGAGTCTCCGGAGAAGGGTGGCATATAAATTGAACCAATAAATAAAGACAATAAATAAATAAAATAGCAGGCTTTGTCACTTGATTATAGGTATGAACTATAAGGAATAAAGAACTATAAGGGATAAAGAACTACAAGGGATTAGGAAGGCTGAGCACCAAAGAATTGAGGCCTTTGAACTATGATGCTGGAGAAGACTCCTGTGAGTCCCTTGGACTGCAAGGCAATCAAACCGGTCAGTCCCAGAGGAGATCAATCCTGACTGCTCTTTAGAAGGCCAGATCCTGAAGATGAAACTCAAATACTTTGGTCACCTAATGAGAAGGGAGACTCACTGGAGAAGAGCCTAATGCTGGGAAAGATTGAGGGCAAAAGAAGAAAGGAGCGACAGAGAATGAGGTGGCTGGATGGAGTCACTGAAGCAGTCGGCGTGAGCTTAAATGGATTCCAGAGGATGGTAGAGGACAGGAAGGTCTGGAGGAACATTGTCCATGGGGTTGCAATGGGTCAGACACGACTTCACAACTAACAACAACAAGGGATAAGGAGCTATTCTCCTTAGCAATGAAAGGGACAACAGAATCTTGTTTTTTTTTTCCCCTTAATATTTGACAAGTCATTCTAAATTAAAGGGTTCCAAAATCAAGTGACCCAAATGGATCTTTTGATCGTGCCTCAATAGGACATTGGATTGATTTTGATTCCATGTGATAGTCAGATCAAAAGTTACTATGACATGTATTTTGCATGATATCTAAACACACAGATGAGCCAACACCTCTAACCCCTGGCTATGGGTTTCAAAATAACTGAATGGTTGGAAGTTATTAACACACAGTATAGTTTTCACTACAGTTGGTACTTGGTGAAACCGCGTTTCACTAATTTTACAGGTGAAACCACTGGGATAATTTACTTGGAGGCAATGCAGTTTTAATGTCTCAAGATTATTGAAATGGTTGGCTTACAGAATAATTAAAAAACAATATAGCAAGAAAAGAATGATACAAGACAGTATCTTTTATACAAAGATATGGCAACACAGTTTTACAGTTACAATATTTAAGAAGATCATTATTTAAATGTCCTCAAAAAGAGCAACAGATAAGCTAGCTAAGACCCTAGTACCTCCAAAATCACTTTTCCTGTAAGACACCAAAAAAATATCTTAACATTAGCATAATTTTTGTTAGTAATGGAAGATTATTTGCCTAAGGTTCCAGCATTTGGATAGCAAGATGGTATTTCCTTCCAGATTTTGAGGTCTCTTACATTTTGTCTTCCAAGAAGGCAGAATTACTGTATACATTTTTGTATTTTGATTTATCTTGCTGTTCATCCTTTAGTAGTGGCTTTTTACAATTTGCAGTCAAAGTTCAGAAATTTTTCAAATGTATCATATGTCAAGTGTACAGAGTATCTATGTTGCCTGTAAACAGCATACTGAATGATATTGTGTGATATTTTTAGAAGGAAAGCAGCACATTGACATCCTTCTAATATCACCCAGTTTTGTGCCCAGAAAGTTGATTAATTCTTACTTATTCACACCTTCCATTATTTTTTATGGAGCTACAGAATGTCTTGGTGATTTGGAAATTCATTATTTGAAACCGGCTTACACTGAAATATACTAATGTCCCCTCTGAATCAGTGTCTCTTACTCTAAAGAGAGCTGATTTATAGATTGTCCAGGAAGAGATTTTCTTCTTCTTATAATACACTTTAAATCTTTAAAATATATGTGACTACACAAGTTTGGCCAAGTGATTAACTGTTAATTCCACTGGGGGGAAAAGAGAGCTAGTTCCTTATCTGAAAGAGTAAAAAATGACTTGCTCTGAAACTCTTCTGAAACTCTGACTCCCAATATGGAATTTAAACAAATGAATAAACAGAGATCATCACAGTCACCATAATTCAAATATTTTGTTACTGTTACTATTTGAAGCCTGCCTAGTTTAACAATATTAGTAAGAATAAAAGAAACGGTAGACAAATGTAAGTGTCATATAAATGACCACTTAATTTTATTCTCTTAAAAGGATTTGCCTGTATTATATTCTAAATATTATGCTATATTGTTTTTTTTTCTTTATTTTTCTACATAGCATAAGGTATTTTTCCAAAACTGACCTGAGCTCACATTGCTAGCCTACACGTGATTGGTTCCCTTCAAGATATTCTGCCCCCACTTGAAGTCACAGTGGACAAACAATGGCAGACACTGGGGAGGGGAAAAAAGAAGAAGCAGATTATAAGAGACTTCACAGCTTCCCACTGATTAGGGTAAGAATGGAAGTGAAGAAAGATGATATATTCTGAATCAGAAAATACTGAAATTTAATGCCATTTTTATATCTTAAATTTGCCACAAAATCTAACCAGGAGAGTGAGAGGAAGGATGGAGAGAACTACCGGTAGTTGCCATAGTGACTGAAGAATTATTAGTTTATCTGCGAAAATCTGATTACCCAAGGTATACAGGACACCCTTGATCAAAATGTGCATTTCTGTCCCTCATAGCTTAGTAAGCATCATCATCTTTCATGACTCTTTTGTACGATATCTAACCATGTTTTTATAGTGTATCTATGATGAAGAAACCTTTGCTATAGGCCCAAGCAAGCTGACACTTCTTTGTGTTACATAATGCTTGTGAAGTTTTCTGATCAAGGAGAGTCTACTCTCCCCTCCATGTTTGAGTGATGAAATGTGGCTCATTCTAAAGCTGGCCTAAGAGATTCATTCCAAGGTCTTAAGTAAGGTCAAAAGTCAGGCTTAAGATTTTTGTATGCACGAAAATGGGGAAAAAATTGGTGGTAACTACAATGGAGGAATGGTTAGTGAACGTGATCAATATGCTGAAAAGGCTAAATTGACTTGTTTGATTGGAGAGAAGACAATATTGCATTTATTGGTAACAAGAAACCCCTTATGGACTGTTCGCATTAAAGAAGACAAAAATGATTCTTGCAGGCACTAGTTTAGCACAGATGGCTGCAAGAGAGAGGTGTGATAGTTTCTTCATTAACCATGATAAAGTGGCACATGTGAAGCTTTCCCCCTTTGTGTGACATTTGTGTGAGAAAGAAGGATTTTATCTGGAACTAGAGTGTATGGCGTAGACAAGGATTACTGGGGAGAAAGTCTGTAGACTTGTATTCTTGGTGCTTAATTGTCTGTAATGAATAAAGGCAAATTTAGTGGAAGGGATTTGAATCCTTCCATTCTTCATGTCTTACTATCTGATTTTGATTTAATGTTATGCAATAACCAATCCTGGCTTAATACTGACCAAGATCCTCTATGCTTGTAATTTTTTCCCAGCACTCAGACATGCCGGAAGAAATGCGAGTCGAGGCCATGGAATTATGTGTCACTGCATGTGAGAAATATGCCACCAACAATGAGGTACTGACACTAAAACTTCTGTATTTGGTGAGACACTAGATAGGCTTCAATTAATTTTTAACCACCTCTTCCTAAAGGAAAGGTAATAAAAAAAGCAATAAATCTTTGTTCTTAAAGACTCTAGTGCCATTTGTATATATTAAAAAGCAGTAATCATAGTTTGTATGCCCTCTTTACCCCTGCTTTTGATGCTAAATCCCTTTCTATACTGAAATGATAATAGACTATTTTCCCCCAACGTGATCCCTTTATGCTTAAAACCTAGCATTGCATAATATATTAACAGTGGTGATTTTTTTTGTAGCTCAGTGTAAGCATTGTCACATGCATTTTTTAGCCCCCTCAGTTTGCACATAGTTGTTTCCGTTGGAGGAATTGGATTCAGGTTTTAGTCAGGGCAGAAAAATGCCTGCTAAGTTCCATTCAAGCATCCAGGAAAGAGTGTTCATCATGCAAGCGCTTTAGATTTTATTTATTTATATTTCCTATTTCTAAACCGACCATCTCCCTCAGAGACAGATAAGCTGTGTTCCCTACCTATGTCACTCAGATGACATTGTCTCCTGCGGCCACTGGTTTAGCGCATATGGCTGAGGAGAGGAACTAGAGTAGTTTCTTCCATAATCAAGACAAAGCAGTACATGTGAAGCTTTCCCCCTGCCAAAATTTGTGCAAGATGTCATTTAAGCAAGGTCAGGAAGAAAGTGGGAGCTAGTGTTCCTAATATTTCAACTGATGGAGCTAGTAAGGTAAAAACCTTTTGTTACTGTGTTAAATATTCTGGCAATAAGTACAGGTAGCCCTCGATTTACGGTCACAATTGGAACCAGAATTTCTCTTGCTAAGCAAGGCAGTTAAGTCAAGTCATGCCCAATTTTATAACCTTTTTTGCCAGAGTTGTTAAGTGGATCCGGCTTCCCGCATTGACTTTGCTTGTTAGCAGACTGGGAAGGTTACGAAATGATCACATGACACCAGGATGCTGCAGTTATCATAAATGCATGCCAGTTAACAAGCATCTGAATTTTGATGTGACCATGGGAACGTTGCAGTAGTGAAGCTGTGGCATTTTTTCAGTGCCACTTTAACTGAATGAATGGTGCTTAAGTCAAGGACCACCTGCATGCTAATTAATATCAACTGTTTTGTGTGTGATCAGATGTCAACACGTTTACCTACAGCTTAGGCTATTTCTTTGTGCATTCCTCAAAAAAAAAAAAAAAGTCAGATTTAGCTCCTGACTTTCTTAATACGGACATGTGGTTTTCATGGCAACAGTACAGATGTGGCTTACTACCACCTTTTTCAGGAATGTTTTTGGAATTTTTTCATCTAGATTAGTCCTGACCTTCCTGGAGATATTAAACAAGCCATGGGCTACTTAGCTTTGTGGCCCAATATTGCCCAGATATTGCTACCTGCTGGATCAGTCCACACCTTTTGTTCTAGTAATTTTTTTGCGAGATAAAAAATACATTCCATTTTAGTAATGTTACTTTTTTTTCTTTTGGTTTCTGTTCCCTTCCATGTCAAAACTTTTCCTTCAGAGCGCTGCCAAGATGATCAAAGAGACAATGGACAAGAAATTTGGATCTTCCTGGCATGTGGTGATTGGGGAAGGGTTCGGCTTTGAAATCACCCATGAAGTGAAGAATTTGCTCTACATGTTCTTTGGAGGCAGTCTAGCAGTTTGTGTTTGGAAATGCTCCTGACACATTTTTCGCTACTGAAGCTCATCGCAAGCAGGATACCTTTTTCCCCAGACTTTTAATTGGTTTTTGTACAATTTAAAGGGCAACTTTATTTTTAATAACAACAAATATTGGGCTTTTTCTTATTTATATGCAAGTTATATGAGATATATTTAGTGTGTATCTGTAAATCTGTTTGAGCTACCTAATCCAGCTCATAAGTGTTTTGATTCTGATTTTACCAATGTGTCTTCTTGCTTAGAGGTGGGATTGTGCAAGAGCGATTGGGGTTATGAAGCCATACATTGGAGGTAGTGTGAGAATTTTAACCCAAGTTTGCTGCTACTTCTCCTTGCTATCCTTCCCACTTTCTAAGAGCAGACCCGAAAAGGCAGCTTTCGTTCTGCCTGGATGGCAGCTGCATGGTTGAGAAACCTAAGACAGTGGATGGTTGCTGAAATGATTTTGCCTCGCCACCTCACTACACCTAAAGAGCACTGATATAATTTGTGGAGCATATGGTGCAGAAATAGAGATATTTTGCCTAGCATGGGGATGGGGTGGGAGTATCATACCAATATGTTCAGAAACTGGTAATGGAAAGAATGGACCTGACCTGCCAGTTTCTTATACTTCTAAGTACAATTGTACTTCCATTTTGTAGGCTGATGCCATCACAGAGGTGTTTGATTAATGGAATGATCTTAATTGTATTTTCTATATCCCTTGTTAGAATTTGGAATGGAAAGGGGATTTACTTTTTGCAATAAAAACTTTTTTAAATGCATGGCTCCTATCTGAGAGATTTTCCTAGAATTTTGTGCATGCCCAGAAATGGTGGGAGACCTGTATGTACCGGCTTTCCAAAAGGATGCAGAGATCCTACTTACAACGTGACTGAATTCAGTGTTATCCTTCAGTTAATGCTTATGCCACCATGTTGTGGCTCACCTCTGGCTTTCATCTTGAAAGCAATGAGCCGGATCGTATTTCTTAATTCTTAGTTGATGGGCAATCCCCAAGATATGCCTTGCTTATCGTGTCCCAAAGGTGCAATATGCACTCATCAACTTCAAATCTCTGGTTAGCCTTTATGTCACATTGCAACATACCATAAAATGGTAGTTAACTGCTATAGAACTATTCTACTAAATTTAACAGGACAAATGATTTATCCCTTCAGGGAAAAAAAGCTTGCATACTTTTCTTTCTTTTACCCTTACCATAGTATCTGGGCAGCAAATTACATACTACAATGTAACAAAACTGCTCCCGGAACAAACATTTGCGCACAGCTTAGTTGCAACCACTACACAAGGATGTCCCCATGGCCAAATCCTGCCAGTTTAGAATACCACATTAATGGTATCAAAATGTATCAAGTAATTCACACTAACTCAGATAGCTGCATTTAAGCCATCCATCAAAGTTATCGAAGCAGCCTTACTATCATATCATGGCCTGATTAAAATTGGTCCATCTTTCAAATAAAGTTAAGAGGTCATTGCCATCTTTGCCCCAAAATAGAATGTATGAAAGTAGAACTAGAGGTTTGTTAATTATTTATTTTAGAAAATTATACAGCTGCCCATTTTTAACTCTGCAACCAAGAAACAATGTCAACAATATTAATAAAAAGCAGTGTAAAACTATACGGAATACATGATCCAAGCTCGGTCGGTCACTGGGACCAGCAATTAGTCTACTAAATTTATGGACTCCTGATGGAGCCCATCCTCAAGGAATTTACCTTACAACCTTACAACCGCTTCCTTTAATGGTTGCGGAAAAGACCCCTCTTTTCTGCAAGTGCGGAAAAATGCAAAACATTTTGCCGACCGTATCGCCACTAAATAAGTCCTAATAAAGGCTCTTAAGAGTGTTCGGTCAGATTCAGATTTACTGGTCCTCCACCGCCGCTCCAGACGTCTTTTCTGGCGCTTCATCTCCTGGAGCTCCTCAGTAAACCAGGGAGTTTTCCTGGATTCACTGCTCTTGAGAAGTCGCAAAGGCACAATCCGATCCAGTGCCCCAGACGCTGCCTTATTCCAGGCAGCAACCAGGATCTCTGCCGGGCTGTGGACAAAGGAGTCAGGTATCTCCCCAAGCTCCTTCTGGAACCCTACAGGATCCATTAGGCACCTGGGGCGGAACCACTTAATCTACTCCACCTCCCTGCGATGGGGGGGGGTGGCGTCCTAAAGTCCAACCTCAGCAGGAAATGATCTGACCACGACAAAGGAGATCCAGATCACATCTCCACTGCCCCGAGAGAAACACCAAGTCGAGCGTCTGTCCTCCCCTATGGATCGGACCCTGAACTACTTGGGTCAGGTCCATGGTTGTCATGGAAGCCATGAACTCCTGAGCCACATCTGAGGATTCGCCAAGTGACGGCAGGTTAAAGTCCCCCAGCTTCATGAGCCTGGGGAACTCCACCGCCAACCCGGTTACTGCCTCTAGTAGCCCAGGTAGGGATGTTGTAGCGTAGCTGGGAGGCAGGTACGTCAACAACAGACCCAACTGAACCCTTGAATCCAACCTCAAGAGGGAGGGCTCACATCCGACAATCTCCAGGGAAGGGATCCTGTGAGGGCAAAGACTCTTACGGACAATGACTGCCACTCCTCCACCCCTTTCCTGGAGTCGCGGCTGATGCAGTATCTGATAGGGGAACACCCTCTTGGCCCAGTCAGGTCTCAATTATGCATGCCAGGTCAGCCCTCTCCTCCAGGATTAAATCCCGAACGAGGGGGGTTTTATTAACAACAGGCCTGGTATTAAATAGCAGCAGCCTGAGGCCAGGCCCCTGATTTCCCAAGTCACCAGGTATATGGGATGAGCCTTGTGAACCAAGACCAGAGGGACCGGAACACGTAATCGTTTTGACATAGCGAGTCCTAGTTCCCCGAGAGCGGCCTACCCCTCGGCTCCCGTCATATCTACCTCTCCCAGTCATAACCGCAATATTCCGGCTCTCCATCTCCCCAGAGACCCCCTCCCCATCGGCCCCCCTCTTCCCCAGTAGGCAAGGCACTTCATTCATTCATTTATTTTTATTTATTTTATTTAATATAATTTATATGCTGCCCTATCTCCATAGGACTCAGGGCGGCTCACAAGTAAAAACAAAGCCAATAAAAGACATAAAATACGTAAGTATACATACATAAAATACATAAATGTATAAATATATAGTTTAAACATAAATTAAAACCCATTAAAATAATCAAAAAACCCCTCAGTCCAGGCTGGGCGATGTGAACAACCATGTTTTTAATTCATGGTGGAAGGTGCGAAGGTCAGGAGCCAACCGAAGCCCCAGGGGGAGTTGATTCCAAAGAGTAGGCGTGCCCACAGAGAAAGCTCTACCCCTGGGGCCGCCAGCCGACATTGTCTAGCCAACGGCACCCGGAGAAGGCCCTCCCTATGAGAATACACTGGGCGACAGGAAGCCATTGCTGGCTGCAGATGGTCCTACAAATATCCTGGGCCTAAGCCATGTAGGGCTTTATAGGTCATTAGCAGCACCTTGAATCTCACCCGGAGAGCAACCGGTAACCAATGCAAGTCGCGCAGGAGAGGTGTAACATGGGAGTATTGGGACCCTCCCATCACCACCCGCGCGGCTGCATTCTGCACCAGCTGAAGCCTCCGAGTGGTCCTCAAGGGCAGCCTCAGGTAGCAAGCATTACAGTAGTCAAGACGGAGGTGACTAGAGCCTGAGTAACTGTGATAGCAGATAAGTTGTTGGTTTTGTTTCCCTGTGTTGCCAAGTCCTCATTCCCTATCTCCTAAGTACCTGATAAACTGATAAATTGGCACTCCTTTTGACTGACAAGGGATCCATTTCCCAGGCTTCAATAATTTTACTATATGTATACCTGCTTGGCCAAAATCTTAATGGTGTAAGTTTCAACGTATGTCCTCATTCATTGCAATCTGAGACTCCCAATGAGTTTGGATCTTTGTCTGACCACTTGGCTTATGTTCTTGCAATCTAATGGTTAGCTTCCTCCATGTCTGCCCTACACAGAGGGGCAATCCGTGCAGGGGATCTGGTAGATTACACTGGAAGGATCTCCCACCTTCCAGCGATCTTTGCAATGTATGATGTGTCCTCATATGGTAGTCTTTGGGCAGTGTGCGATGCCCGGTTGCAGATCTAGAAACTGCATTCTACTGCTTGTGAAATATTTTTTATGTATGGCAGAGTATGTCATATAGTTGGGTTTTGTGCCTTATTTCTTCCTCCCCCCCCCCCCCCGCGTATTGCACAGGAATCTTGTAATAAATGCTTGTGAAGTTCCATTCCTCATACAGAATAGTTAAGAATCATATTGTAACTAACAGTTCCTTAAAAAGTATCCATACAATAAATCTATTGGTAGTCCATTGAGGTCCTGACCCTACCATCTCAGGGAAGAGCCAGGATTTCCAAGGAAAAATGTTCCAAAGGGCAGGTACTTATATCTTAAAGTTAACAGAGAATTTTTTCAACAGAACCTTATAATCAACTGCTTTTTAAGCGAGGAAGAGAAGCCATTTTCATAGGTGTAATCCCTCCCAGACCAATTTTATCAGACAAAGAGGGAAGGAAACAGATGGTGAGCTTCTATTTTACATCTACATTTCTGAAATCCATAAGATGAAAAAACAAAATAGGACAAGCAGATTGTCAATATACCTGTATGATCTGCCCCAACAATATATTCAAGTCCATTATTTTTTCCTCACAGCTCTAAGGCACAAGGCAAATACTCAGAAAAATTCATGGTCAAGTGATCTGTCCCCGTCCACACACACACACAAACACAGCCAGCCGAGGGTTAAGAAAGTACTTGGCACGCACACAGGTTGTTATCTCAAATTTGGCAGCAATATAATCACCGTCTGCCAAGAGCTTTTACTGCAACAGATAACATAACATTACATACGCCTTGCAAATAGTCCAGCAAAACAATATTCCTTTCGGCAGCTTCAGACGTTGTTCAAGTGACTAGCCAAAGTTCATTTTTGTTCGTCATGGAGTTTTACCAGCCACCACCCTCTCTTATATAGTCTCTGGGGTGACTCAGTTCTAATCCCTAGCACGCCTCCTCAACTGCTGCAATCGTTTATCACGCCTTCGTTGGCGTGCATCCAGGAATGACAGCTCTCCTTCGCTCTCATCCGAGACACCTGGCTCCTAGCTAATGTCCTCTCCCGGCACCTGAGACAGTGCCAGAGAGGAGGGGCCTAGAGAGGGAGGCCTGGCTGACTCCTCTTCCTCATGTTCGGAGCTTTCTTCCTCCGATGAGATAGGCTCAGAGGGCGGGGCCACAACAGTCAAGTATGAATTTGAAGCCACATCTTTTCAGGCTAAATTGGACGTCACAAGATTAATTCTTCCAGGAAGTCAGCCACAAGTCACTTTAACGATCATGTGTCTTTTTTTTCTATGAAAAATTGAGGAAAAATAGATTATTCATGGTGCCAACAAGTGCATGCTACATCTGAGATAAACCTCATAACCCTTTGACATTGCCCAACGTAGGTACCTTAACTTACCAGAACCAAGTTTAAAATAGAGGGAAAGCCATCCAAAACCCAGAAGCCAAACATTAAGCAATAATTTCAAAAAAATCATTTCTGATTTATATTCATTCTCCCCTGTGCCTGTGGTAACAGAATAACAGAGTTGGAAGGGCCCTAGGAAGTCTTCTATCCCTGCTCAGGCATGAAATTCTATACTATTTCAGACAAATGGTTGTCCAATCTCTTCTTAAAAACCTTAAGAGCACCCACAATTTCTGAGGCAAGCAGTTCCACTGATTAACTGTTCTATTAGGAAATTTCTCCTTAGTTCTAGGTTGCTTCCCTCCTTGATTAGTTTCCACTTTGCTTCTTGCCTGCCTCCAGGTGCTTTGGAGAACAGGTAGACCCCCCTCTTCTTTGTGGCAGCCCCTAAGATATTGGACATTATGTCATCCTTAGTCCTTCTTTTCATTAAAGTAGACATACCCAATTCCTTCAGCAGTCCCCTAATCATCTTTATTGCTCTTTACACTCTTTCTACAGTCTCAACATCTTTTTTAGACCGTGGCAACCAACATTTTTTATATTGTAGTTTTTATATTTTAATAATGATAGTTTTACATTTTTAATAATAGCTTTACATATTTATTGTTTTACAATTCTGGTATGCTAGCCAGTCACTTTTTATGAAATAGCTTTATAAATTTCACAAATAAATCAAATCAGGGTGTAAGATGTGTAACACCAGCTAGTAAGTATATTTTAAACTTATTCTGTCAAGGGAACAGATAATTTATTATTATAAGCACATTCCATCTTTATTTTGTACAATTTATTGCTGCAGAAATAATGCTCCTGCCTATTTTCTTGATAATACCCAGTCTGTGAGGTTGGTTCAGCTAAGTGACTGCCCAAGCTCAAACCAAACTGGCTCTTAATCTATAGAAATTCATAGTACTCAGGAATCTTTCGACTCTAGCAGAATATAAATAAGGGAAATATACTTTTCAGATAGAATTCTATAGTGATACTTGATGAAATATCCATGCATCTGGTTTAAAAGAAAAAAAAACCCTGCCAGTAAAACGCTAATTTGCACTTTAAAAAAACCCACTATGAACCAAGCAAACTACTCTAAAAGCCCAACTCACATTATGATGTGTAATAAAAAGTTAGTCGTTTCTCATAACAGCACTGGCCATCCTTGAATAACATTGTCTTCTAGCGTAACACATATTTAGGAAGGATTGTTTATCTTTTGTTTCTCCCGACAGGATCCAGAGAAAAGTTTCACCCTCACCTCTGGGTTTAAGAGAGAATTTACTTTACCCCTCTGTATTGGCCACTTAAAGCACCATCAGCCTTAAGAGGGCAAAGCTAAAAGGGGGAGATGAATTCCAGACGTAGGTCCATCTCAAATTATGACTGAAGTTGGTAACACTGCAAGTGATAATTTTTCAGAAATGTTGTGGCAATGGATAAATTTTAGGGGTTTTTTTTCCAAATATGAGATTGTGGGGATTTTTAAAAGCATCCTTTCCAGTTATGCTTTGAGATCTAGTGGAGGAAAGGAATACATTCACCAGCTTCTCAATCAAGTCAACAAGAATCAGAAAATCTACAAACAGAATAAGAGTTGGAAGGGATCTTGGAGGTCTTCTAGTCCAATCCCCTGCTCAAGCAGAAGGCCTTATATACCATTCGACATGTGGTTGCCCAGTCTCTTCTTAAAAGCCTCCAAGGATGGAGCATCCACAACTTCTGAAGGCAAGGTAATAAGGTGGAGCCATTCTCTTACTAAGAATTTAAAAGTAAAGTCAAGAATCTTTTGGTAAATCCAAAATAAAATAAGCCAATGGATGGGGTTATCAACAGAGTTTAACCTAAATAGGTACTTTACTTTGGCAATGGAGAAATTGGATGCATCACAGAAAAGTAACGATCTCCAAGTGCCTGATAGCCAGAATGTGACCAAGAAGTTAATTAGGTATATAAACTAAATTAAAAGAGGTAATTTATCTACATGATGAAGAATAAAATAAAACTTACCATTGTTTTCTAACAGAAGGAACAGCTACTGCTTCAGACCTTACATTCCTCTCATTCAGCAGAATCACTTCTGCAAAACACCAACCATTTCATCGCAGGGCATTTTTGTAAGCAGACAAGCTATCCCTCAGGTCTGTACCTGGAACGGAATGAAAGAGAAGCAACAAAAGTTGATGTAAAGAGCTCAAAACAGTCTAATATAGTCACAGACTATAACCAGGCCTATCTGAACCTTTTTAGGGTGGGTACTGTGTATGTGTATGTGTGTTTTGGTTGGTTATAAAGAGCAAGTTAAGGTAAAGGAAAAGGTTCCCCTCGCAGGTATGTGCTAGTCGTTCCGATCCAGGTGTTCCCGACCAAAGGTGGTCCCTATTTTTCTACTTAAATTTTTTACGGGCTTTCAAACTGCTAGGTTGGCAGAAGCTGGGACAAGTAAAGGGAGCTCACCCCATTACTATGGCACTAGGGATTCGAACCACTGAACTGCTGACCTTTGAATCAACAAGCTCAGCGTCTTAGCCACCACGTGCCTTAAAGAGCAAATTACGCTATAATAAATTTTGTCACCTTAAATTCTTCATAAATGACCAAGAAACGAGGTTATCACAACTCAATAGTGGTACATCGAATTGCAGTTCCTACATAGGAATACAACCAGTGGTGAAATCCAATTTTTTTTACTATCGGTTCTGTGGGCATGGTGTGGCTTGGTGGGCGGGGAAGGATACTGCAAAATCTCCATTCCCACCCCACTCCAGGGAAAGGATATTGCAAAATCTCCATTCCCACCCCACTCTGGGGCCAGCCAGAGGTGACATTTGGTGGTTCTCCGAACTACTAAAAATTTCCGCTACCGGTTCTCCAGAACCTGCTGGATTTCACCCCTGAATACAACCATTTCAATCAGGGTGGATAAAAATTAATCATTTTTTAAAAAATAAATTTAAAAAAACAGATTTTTTTGATTTAAATCGATTTTTTTTTATTTTTATCTAATTTATTTTAATAAAAAACTTTTGGGGTAAAAATCTATGGTAAGATAGTTTTCTATTTAAGATACATAAATAATTTAGTTTATTCAGCATGAAATGGAGCTTAGTTAGGTGTCATGAGGCTGTATATTCTGCAACACTGGGACTATCGGTGAGTCAACAGTGGGTCAAAGGAATAGCAGAGATGACAGTTGCTCTTTAAAAATTATGATTTAAATCGAGTTGATTTAAGTCAAGCCTTTTTACTAGTGATTTAAATCATGATTTAAATTGTGATTTAAATCAACTCGATTTAAATCAAATCCACCCTGATTTCAATCAAGAAAAATCACGAAGTTGGGACTAACGAGGTTCTCCTTCCCTCCTGCCGTTGCCAATCCAGTAACGAAGCCGGGGATTTGCCGTTATAACGCATCCCGCGTGCCCAAAACGTTTGTTTCTCACGACAGGATCCGAAGGCGGAGACCCCACCCCGCTTCAGGTTTCAGTGAGAGCGCGCTCTACCCCCCTGTGTTGACCATCCTAAAGCACAGACCGCTTCGGAGGCGCGAAGTTTAAGGGGCCGAGAAAAGACGCGGGAGTTCCGACCCTCACCTACCCTGCGCGCTGAATATCTACCCTTCACGGGCAAGGCCTCCGCCTGCCTTCCCTTCGCTGCTGGGCATCCTGCAGGAGGGCTGGGCTTTCGTTCCCTTTCGCCCGCCAGCTTCTTCTTGCGCCCCGCCATCTTCCCTTCTCCCGCCGCTGGCCTGCTTGCAAAAGAGCCGCAATCGTTGGAGAGCTACGCCGCCTCTCACGCCGGGCGAGAAAAGAACGCAGGAGGCGCCCGCTGGGTTTATATAGCCCAAGAAAGGCGATCCCGCGAGACTGGCCTGGCTGGGAAGGGGGCGCGCAAAGGCGGGGCGAGAGGAAAGCAAAAAAAAAAAAAGAGAGAGAGAGAGAGAGAGAGAGACGGGGGTGGGTGGGAGGTGAAAAGCACCTGCGCCGGTTTTGCCGCGCAAATGGCTGTGGGGTTCATTGGCTCAGCAAGAGGGCACCGTCTACGCAAACGAGGATATCTTATTAAAAATAAATATATGATTGGAAGCAAGCGCATAAATGTTCTTCAACTCCTGTTTTGAGGAGGGACGGGTGTTTGGTGTAATTTACTTTAAACATTATAAAGTATTAATTTTCGAGCGGGTTTGCTCCATGAGGGAAAGAAAAACTCTCCAGATCACGTCTATGGAGGGTTCTCAATCCTCCAGGTCATGGTTGTCCCAAAGGTGTTTTTTGCAAAAGAGAACTGGGTTGTTGTTTTTTCTCCTCTCCTTGAAAACGTTTCGCTTCTCATCCGAGAAGGTTCTTCAATTTTGGCTTCTGAAGAAGCTTCTTGGATGAGAAGCGAAACGCTTTCAAGGGAAAAAACACGAAGAAAGTCCAGTTGCCTTTTGAAAAGGCACCTTTGGGATCTGCAAGATCACGATATATTCTGGATCGAGCGAAGGCTGCGAGAGGAAGGAGGCTGTGTGCGCGCTCATAGCACGTACCTGCCACGCAGTCCTACTCCATCGTTTTCCTTCGAGGAGCAGAGAGGTCTTTAGAACATTTTCTTTATCTTTGAACCAAACCTTTGATCTGGTCGATAGGAGGATTTAACCAGAGAAGTGACAAGTTTTTAGGCAACATGTATCCTGAATCTTACAAATTACTTTGTAACTTGCATGTAGTTTTTGTAAGTTAGTTACAACTGCTGCCAAACTGTGCATGGCGTTCGGTTCACCTGTTGTATAAGATCCTTCACCGTTTCAGTAAAAAGCCTTAACCTAGGGTTCATAATTAATAATCTAAAATCTTTATTGTCAGTGCACAACATATGTACAATGAGATTGGTTGAGCTCCCTCAGTGCACACACCCCAACACAATACAATTCACAGTGAAGACAGAAAATCCCATACCCAATAAATTATATTAACACCAGTGTGAACATGTTACACTTAGAGATACTTTACTATATCTTTACTATATTGTAAAGAAATCTGGCTAAGGATGAAACATTTGCTTTGTGTCTGAACACTAGTTTTTGCAAAAAAAAAAAAAAATAAGACTGAAGAGAATTTGGTGGTATAACCCTATACAGTATGGTTTTATTTTCCTTTTCAAAAAATGTATTTGATTAGCTGCACCTTCTCTAACATTGTAGCATTCATCTAAACTCAAGACATTTGTACCATTTGGATAACTCTATTTCCCAAATCACAGCAGGAATGAAGTCTGTTGCATGAGGTTGCACAATGTTTGCACTAGTTTTTTTTTACTGTGTAATTTGCAATCATTGATCCCATTTTCCACATCAAGCATTTGATATAATTTTCAGATCAGCAGCCATAGGATCATGCTTCCCATCAAAATTGCTTTATATTTTCTCTCCATTCCAAATTTAATTCCTTGCTAGTTTATCTGTTTTCACATTAAACAATATTGCTCTTTTTTGTAACAACCATTTCTGCAATAATTTTGCCCTCACATGGCACCACTGAACAGTGGTGTCTGTCTTGCACTAAGAACTTCTCATGACCCTTATATCCTTCCTCAGTTTTATCACTCTTTCATCTTAACCAGTCTTTATTTTCTCCTTTTGGTGTGTTTTTAATATTCTTTTTGAAGCGTGTACATCAAAAATGCTTCGAAGAAAACCAGACCATTTTCTAAGCAGATACTGATCAGTCATTAAGTTGTCATAACGTCGCTTGCATTGAACCTAAAGGTGCTTTTTAAAAGGCAACTGGACTTTTTTTTTCCATTGAAAAACGTTTCACTTCTCATCCAAGAATCTTCTTCAGTTTTGAAGAACTGAAGCAGCTTCTTGGATGAGAAGCAAAACATTTTCAAAGGAAAAAAAAAACAGGAAAATCCAGTTGCTTTTTAAAAATGCATCTTTGGGACAATCCTAACCTGGATGATTATGTCTGTCCACAGGCACTTTTATGGAAGGTGGCTAGAACGTAGGACTGAAACAAAGTACAACACTCCACATACTGCTATGAAACATCTAGGTGACAAGAGCTATCACCACCTCACCTCCTGGTGACATGAGCACATTATTTTGTTTTCCTGGAGACAATACAGGTGGCTTTCCACGATCTTCCTGGCTTGCTTTACTACGCAAAATTGTTAAAAGTGAAAGAAATAATCCACGTTGCTCAGTTCCTTGGAGCAAGGGTGGAATAAATACATATCTTCTCATCTTAATTTCTCATTCTCACCAGAAAATGCCAAACCTATTTCCATGCAAAAGAAAACCAAGACTCTCTAAAATTCTGGTCATTTCATTTATTTTAAACAGACTTTTAGACAACAAATACAATGCCCTGGTTGAAGGCATGATGCTGACATTTCTGGCAGCTGGAGGGAACTGGTTAAATAACAGCAGTGGTCTTAGATCTAACTTTGGCAAGTGAACCCATCTGTCCCTGACCAATCGTTATCTTGTGCATTTCTCAGGGATTCTGTGGCCTTCCAGAGTGCTGAACTACAGTTTCCAACTTTCTTGGCAGTAGCATTTGCAGATGGGTCAGACTAATGACAGCAGTGCTGTGGCATCACAATGCAAGCTGTATCCCTTTTCTGTGAGCTTCATGACATCACACACAATATCTCCAAGGGGTGGCACTTGTGATCCTGCAGTGGGATAGCGCTTTCATCATTCTGACAAAAACTGCAAGCTACAGCGCTACGATTCATGATTACTGCCACTAGGACTGCTAGAAATTGTAATTTAGCAACTCCAGGAGGGCCTCATCTCAAACCTGGTCCTTTTAAGTGCAACTATGGGCAAAAATATACCTGTGAATGATTAAAGTGTACCAATCAATCCATTAGTTACATTTGTTCAACTAACATATGATTTTTCATGGTTACAAGTAACAGGCTAGGGCTGTTTTTCCAGGAACTGACGGGTCTTGCTGCAAACATCACATTCCCAACTTCACGTTGATTGCTTCTCCCAATCCACTTTGTAAAAAGCAAGCACTTAAATGTAATCTTTGCAAGTATATCATTAACTTGAACCACAGAACTCTTTAGAAGGAGGAAAAAAGAGCCAAATTGTGAGCAGACATATGTTGCTAAAGAGCGTATGTAATGTTTTGTGTTCTATCAGAAGTGACCAACTGCCACTGAGCAGACCTCAATGCTGGATTGCTCTAAAGGAAGCAGTGAGGAAGCAGCAAAATCTTTGACCTAAAACCATTTTGGGGGGCACTTGCTTGTTCTGCTAGAGCAGCCTTTCCTGATACGTGGTGGGACCCAATTGAGAAAGGCTGTGTTGGAACTACAAGGGGCAAGATGGGAATTCCGGTCCCAACACACCCCAAAGGGGCTAGATTAGAGGCACTCACAAGACACTGTGTCTGTTTTACCATCTTGGGCATTCTTACAGGAACTACCATGATTATATAGCCTTGTTCTCACAATCACCAGATACTGCAGCACCTAGATGACTGTGCCATTTGAAAGCTAAGCGAGAGCTGGCAGAAGGCTTCCCAAGCATGACCCTCTATGCACAGAAACTGTCCAAGGAATGAAGACAAAAAAAACAAACAAAAAAACTAGAACCTTTCTCAGTGGCAAAGTAAGTTTTCTATATACAGGTTGATTTTTCTTTACGGAGAAGCAGATCATCTTACAAATTCCACAAAGAGACTTCAGTTGCATGTTGGTCATCTCAGTTGCTGCTTGAAAAAGATATATGGATAGGATGTTCTTCTCGGCTAGATGATTCAGAAATGGACAGGGGTGGTGGTGTCAGGCATCCATTTTGAGCCCCCCCCCCCCCGCCCTCATGTTAAGAACACCTTGTGACACCAACTTCATGTTCTTTCTTAAACCGAGTGCCATCGAGCAAATGACTTTGCATGTTGTAAACTCTGCATCTGGGAAGTCTGTTGTAGATAATTTGCAAAAACAACCCAGCAATGCAAACAAAACTGATTTCAAGATGTCACCAGAGTTTAACTAGCATTAAGACATATCAGCAGGCAAATGGTTGGCAAGAGGAGCTCAGCTAATACTCAGAAAACTTCAAAAAGGAGGACGAATAGTCCCCAATTTCTGAAGCAAAGAAATAAGACCAGCCAAGTTTTCCCAAGATTGGCTCTTGGCCTCGTTTCAAGGCAACAGCTACTCCTAACAAAAAACAACACTGAACAGGGTGTACAAGAAAAAAAAAACATTCATGAGGTCTGCACTAAACACGAGGTCCAAGTACAGCTGGATATGGGACACAGCCTGATTCCACTTCCAGCCAGCAAGACAACCTTGGCCCACACCTTCAAGCACCAAACATGTTTCTGACCAGGGATATTGATTACTTTCTTGGCCGCAGTAGCTGAGTTGACGTTATTGTGTTCGAAGCTGATAATCTAGGATGAAAAGAAAATTTAATGAACTCGGTAATGAGGAGCTATGAACCCATACATAGAGAGCCCTTCTACTCCATTTTTTTTGAAAAACTCGTTCATGCCTTACCACTTACCAAAAAAGCATCCAGGCATTTTTCTATGGAAAGAGGCATGTGAAAAATTGCCTTTCGTTTTACCTTTACAACAGCAACTATTAGACTGGGAAAAAGTGACTAGTCCAAAGCCCCCTGGTGGATTCTCTGATCAAGAAATTGAAAATGGTCTCCTCATTGGTACTCCAAGATTCCAATCACCATTCCACCCCTGGCCGTACTTTTTTACCCATGGTTTTTACATAAGATCATCTAATTCTAAAAACTATGCTCGACTATATACTAACCATCCCACCCCTTAATTAATTGCGCAATTAATTTTCCTAGTTTTGTTGTCAGCTCTGTCTAACACAAGGGTGTCAAACTCAATTTCATTTGAGGGTCGCATCAGAGTTGTATTTTGACAAGGGGGGGGGGCTGGGGGGCATGGCCAGCTCAACGTCACTCGTGTAAGGTGCACCTGTGACGGCCTGAGCTCCATTTTTGCTGGCAGAGGCACCGCAGGCCGGTCCTTCCCTGTTCCCAGGACAGCCCTGCGGGCCAGATCTAAACACCCCACAAGCCAGATACAGTCCGCAGGCCTTGAGTTTGACACCTCTGGTCTAACACATATATTTTAATCTTCTATTTTCTATTATAAATTTTACGTTGTATAGTATGCCTTATTTTAATTGCGAAGCTTCTGGCACGAATAAATAGTCCCATTCCTTATCCCAGGAGAAACACGTGATAAGAGCTCTTGGTTAGTTAACCAAATTCAGCCCCACCTAGACCTCATTCTTACTGCAAGCACATGGAAACCATCCATACACCATGTGACACCCACCAGGTAAAGCACTTGATATACCAGCCTCATTTTGTGGCTGCAAAACCACTTGAAAGTATCTAATAAGCAAAGTGTCTTTTCACATACCTCCATTCTGGGTAATGTAGCGGACCCAAGGCAATGCCTGGTAGCCACTCTTCTCAATTATTTTTAAATAACGAACCTGGAAAGGAACACAAGTAAAATTTCAGCCTCTGTCTGAAGAAGTCCATTTGCTTCCCATATTCACAGGGGTGGGACAGATAAAGGAGAAGCAGCAGCATGAAGCACAGTGGACAAGATCACTGAAATCCCATATAGGCTGGCAAGGAACCCACAAGAATAGCCTTCTTACCTGAATTCCAGATGTGGTGAAATATGGGATTTCGAACTTCACACTGATGGGAGGTTTCCCTTCTTTGTCCTCAGCTTCCACACTTGGGAGCCCAAAATGGGCCCTCATCAAGTACTCCTTCCCTCCCTGTAAGTTAGCAGAGAGTCGAATTTCATTTTATCCCACCTTTCAGGCTTCTTACGCCAAAGAGCTGAAGAAAAACCATCCGTTCCACAAAATCTGTGCAATTCTATCCAGCGTGATAAGACAGAATTCCATGGGATCAATGGAAGTGAACTAAACCTTGCTAGGTCGGGCAAACTTCTTTTGACATGAGCTAATGAAACTTGCTCTGAACAGTTAGGCAGCTACAGAGTAAGAACCGTTCTAGACAAAGTTCCTTTAGAAATAAAATGCATACAGCTTTTTTTTATATAGTTGGCCTTCCTCCCAGAGATGTTCACAATCAATGAGCTTACTGGAAAAGACTTGATGGACCACACAATGGCACTGTTCTCAGGAACCCACTTGACATTCCCAACTGTGGTTTTGAACTTCGGTGAATCGGCATCATTGGGAACAGGAATGTGAATCTCCACGTTATTGGCTGTAGATCTGCGCTTGAACTGACTCTTGGCCTAAAAAGATTTCAAAATTGCTATAGAAGGTACAATCCCAAATAAACTGAGTAATTTGAAAAGTATAATTTCTAATTTTTTTTCTAGTGCCTTTCTCTCCACAAGTACTGTTCCAAAAGGCCTATCTTAGGGTAAGTTGTGCTTAGTTTGAACAAAAAGGTCTTATTTTATTGGCTAAGAACCCATATTTTCCTGGCCTCTTTTTCAACCAAAAAGGCAAGGCTAAAAATGTTGGGCCTGT
Organism: Pantherophis guttatus; assembly: GCF_059756535.1. NCBI lineage: Eukaryota > Metazoa > Chordata > Lepidosauria > Squamata > Colubridae > Pantherophis > Pantherophis guttatus. The sequence goes on along the minus strand of NC_142063.1, from coordinate 23,222,674 downwards.
TCTTTCAATCAGTTTATTGGATTTTTTTATAAAAATGAGCCATCATAATTTAATAATGCAAAGTGTGCTCCGAGGCCACACGCAGCCCATGTTTGCTCACTTTTCCTTAACCACCATGTATTTTCAACATTTATTGTATGCTCAGTAGGGAAAGATAGCAAGGGATGGACATTGGAAATTGTTTTGAGATTTTACTGTGTATGTAAACTTGGCCTCCAAGGTGCTTTAACAGCCTGCCACCTTTTCTCTAGAACCTTTGGGGACAGAATTGCTTTGCACAATGGACCATAAAGGGCCGAAAGAGTCTCTGGATTCCACTCACCTTGATCATGTACTCTATGCGGCTGTGGGAATGCTTCTCTATAACTGACTCAATCCAGATTAGAGGCTTTACCTGCAGATGACAAGGTAAACTGCTATCACATCACTGGCTCCCCAAGTGCTAGAGGATTCACTGGTTCTCCTTCATTTCTAGGGAAAAAGGAAGCCCCCTACAGAGAACCCAAGATACCCATGGCTACTGAACCCACAGTACCAGTTGTCTGTTGATTGGTCTATAAAGCCACCCAAGGCTACAGCACTTTCTTTCTAGGATTACTTCACCTTCATTACTATCCTATACAGCAGCAATCCAACATGCAGCAATTGATTGATTCCACCCATTTCACCCACCAGGTATGTCAGAGATGTCACAAACCAGGCCACAAACCAGGGTGGATAAAAATCGATTTTAAAAAAAAATCAAAAAAATTGGATTTTTAAAATTTAAATCGTTTTTTTTATCAAATTTTAATTTGATATTTTAATGAAATGCTTTTGGAATAAAAATCTATCTAAAGATAGTTTTCTATTTAAGGTACATTAATAGTTTAGTTTATTCAGCATGAAATGGAGCTCAGTTATGTTGCATGAGGCTGTATATTCTGCAATATTGGGGCTGTCGACAAGTCAACAGCAGGTCAGAGGAGGAGCTGCTGCGGGACAGAGATGGCAGTTGCTCTTTAAAATTTTTGATTTAAATTGAGTTGATTTAAATCAAATCCACCCTGCCACAAACTCTTCAAAAGAAAGAACCCCCCCCCCAAAAAAAGGGTGGGCTGGTGGGTGGGTGGGAGAAACGATCGTAATCCAAGATTTAAAACACACGTACATGGGTATTAAGGCGATAAGACATGAGCTCAAATTCCCCATCGGGTGGGATAAATGAAATAGTCCTATCATTTTCAAAACGAGACAGACGAACACACTGGTGGAATTTCACATCTTCCAGTTCCACAGATTTGCTCTTGCCGCCTGTCAGGGAGATAGAAGAAAAAGCCCAGGCTTGGAAAGTATAACTGCAACAAAGGGAAGCTATAGAAGTAGGTCTGTGCTGAAATTACCCTAGGCCGATTTCCTAAAGCAGGGGTCTCCAAAACCTGGTAACTTTAAGACATATGGACTTCAACTCCCAGAATTCCTCAGCCAGCTGTACTTGGAGCCAAACTAAGTTTAGAGACCTCCCCCTCTCCTAAAGAATAGCAATCAATCCCCGCTATAAAGAGAGGCATTGCATAAACCAGGTGCAGAGAAGTTCCCCTGTACAAGCCACATGCAGAAGACAAATACATCCCAGTAAAGGACAGAATTTATACTTACTGTCCCTAATTCTGCCCCTCTAAGCCAGGGGTTCTCATACTGGGACTGATGAGCCACTGGTTAGTCATGACCAATTTGGGAGCCGTGGTGGTGCAGTGGTTAGAATGCAGTACTGCAGACTACTTCTGCTGACAGCAGTTTGGCAGTTCGATTCTCACTGGCTCACCTTCCATCCTTCCACGGTGGGTAAAATGAGGACCCAGATTGTTGGGGGCAATATGCCTACTCTGTAAACTGCTTAGGGAGGGCTGTGAAGCACTGTGAAGCAGTATAAAAGTCTAAGTGCTATTGCTATTAGAGGATAGTGGCAGTTTTGTTGAGCAAGCAAAGCAGGAGTGGTGTCAAAACTCTCTCCTGTTGTGCTTGGCAATGTCCTCAGGGGATTTCACCAGGCAAAGCAGAGAAAAGGCCCCAGGCTGGTTTGGTGGGATAGCTCATTTAGTAGTATGTCAAAACCAAAACCACAGCAGCTTCTTTTTATTTTACTCACAAATTAATTTATCATTTTAAGAGGTCATGATACTGCACATTTTGAGAACCTCTAAGTTTCATAATGAAGAAACTGACAGGAGGACAGAATTAAATTGGTTAATACAAAATGTTTCTGGGAGAATTCCAATTAGTACAGGGGAGTTCAAAGGGATGATTTCATAAGGTCCTTTCTAGTACAATGACTCTAGTAATGACATTGCTTTTTAATATGATGGGTTAGCAGTCCACATGCAGCTCTGTAGCACCCTATTTGCAGCTTCCAGTCACCCTCCCAGCAATCCATGGCACAAGCACAGTCACAATTCAGCACTTTAAAAAAAAAAAAGGTTTAAAGGGCCAGATGGATGCCTTAAGCCTTGCAACATCTTCAAGCATTTATGTCCTTCAAGTCCTCCCCACATGTACAATTCTTTAAAATTAGGCTGCAAGGACAGGGAATGAGAGAGGCAAGCAGGTAACCCAGAAGAAGCAGACATACTCACGGCCAGTATTATCAAACAGGACTTTGTCATTCAGGCCAAGGCGAAGCTCTGGCATTCCAGACAAGAAAACCCTCATTTTGATGGATCCAACAATTTCACTGCGCAGAACATTCCCGTTGGCACTAACCTGAAATTGAAGGGCAGGGAGGGGCGTGTCCACATTTCAAAATACCGAGAAACTCAAAGGCAAAACTAACAAGATGAAATTCCATGGTGATCAACATAAAGTGATACGTTATAATAAATGTAATGTAAGTGAAGAATGCAAAGCATCTGGGTTTTGCAACAGTATATATGAAATGGATCTAATGTCCTCAGTTGATCATAAGTGATTTCACACTAAATACTTCTAGCAAAAGAAAAGTCCAACATTGCTGGAGGTGCTGTAGTGCTTCTTCAAACAGCTCCTTCTCCTAAAAGTGATCAGAATCTGTAGCACTCTTACTCAGATGATGGAGTGGGTTTGTTTTCTACATCCGCATACAGAAATACAAAAAGTAGATAATTTTACTGAAAGGATTAGCCAGTGACATCACTGTCCTCCAGAGGATGCCCAGTTCCAGCAGGAGCTGGAATGAAGGACAGGAATTCACCCTGCCCTATGGCAGCACACCAGAACAGGTCTCAAACATGAGCTTGCTTACTTCCAACCCAGAGTCCTAACCACCTGAGCCCATTGTGCCTCCTGGACAGTAAAGGTTTAGATAAATGAACAAGGAGCCTTGGTAGTACAGTGGTTTAATGCACCCTGTAATTAACACAGCTACCTGCAATTTCTGCAGGTTCGAATCTTACCAGGCTCAAGGTTGACTCAGCCTTCCATCCTTTCTAAGGTAGGTTAAATGAGGACCCAGTTTGTGGGGGCAATAAGCTGACTTTGTATAAATATACAAAAGTATGAAGGCTATTGCTTAACGCATTGTAAGCCACCCTGAGTCTCCGGAGAAGGGCGGCATATAAATCAAATAAAAATAAAAAATAAAAATAAATAATTAGCAAATAAAAGGAACTTGAATCAACGTTTGATTCTCTATGTAACTAAGATTCTCTCTGTCATTCTCTTATAATTTTTCAGTGTTTCATCCCACTAATATACATAATTATTAAAATTAAAGAGGCTCAAAGAATTTTGCTGGACCTTTCTGAAACTTGAACTCCAGTACAGTGATCAGAAATCAGCTCTTGTTTAAACACTGAGCAATTCTGGGCTGAGAAAAGAAATTCCAAAGGTCTTGAAAATCTGCTGACAAGGCCAAAACAGTAAAATAATAAATCTGTCTGGACCATAAGATCTAGAGTGACTCTTTTGAAGATGCTCCCACTTTCAGACAGTTTGTTTTCTCTCTCTCCCTCTCCCCCCTCCTCTCTCTCTCTCACACACACACATACACAATCCACTTTATGATTTGTAATCATAGACATACCAAAAGATTAACAGATTCTATGACATCCAGGAAGACTTCATTCTTTCGGTACTTGATTCCTTCAGAACGCCAAGACACAGCATTTGTAACAGTGGCAGGAGGACGTGGAGCTCCAGTTTCCAATTTGTGGCCTTCTTGTGTTATGTATCTATATCAACACAGGCAAGATGTTCAAAATACGAGTATCTGCATATTTTAGTCCTAGAGGTTTATTTAAATTAGGATTATACCAATTAAATAAAGGACAGTTTTAGCCATCCTGAATTGGGATTATTAAATATACAGAAAATGTGAGTCTTTTAGCTCCAAGCCACATTCTTACTCTTGTAAAATTTTACTATCTGTGGTTTGAGGATATCCAAAGTCCATCAACTCATCTAGCAGTTCATAAATAATCACAAAATTATCCCGAATGCTCTCTTCTTCCAGTTCCTTGAAATATTCAGAAAAGACCTGAAATAAAAAGTTAAAAAGGAATGCAATATGCCTATATGGTAAAATTCCAATTTCATTATCAAATTATTTTCTAAACTAAAAGTTGTTGATATAATCACAATTACTTCTCACTGTAGAGAATAAACCCCAAACTAAATCTCAGAATTTGAATAATAGAATCAATGCCACACTCACCTGAACTACCTTGTATAGAAATGAGAACACGAGAGATACACAGGCATTCTTCTTTGAAGTGGCAACCACTGGGATAGCATATTCAGGAGCTTATAGATATTTGTATTTCCAAGCTATTCCTCTTTATATTTTAGATTTTACTAGTTTCTTTTTCAATGAACATCCTACTTAATTTCCTGCAAACTATTAACTTGTATCAAAAAATTTTATAAGACATATCCTAACCAGAAATGCACTGATTCAAAATTGCAAAGATTCACTAAAATAATGTCTTTCTAGGCAAAATCAATGAAAGTACTGTATCTAGATTATAGGGAACAAGTTATTCTGTTGGACAGACCAATATTATGTCCAACTGCAGGCTCTGTATTTTAAGAAAGATATTAATACATTCAAATGAGTCTAAAGAAAGGCAAAAAAAGAAATTAGAAGGCTCAATACCAGATGGATACCAGGCTAAACATATGGAACTGCATATATTTAGTCTGGAGACAATTGAAATGATCTGAAAGCAATCTTTGACTATCTAAAAGATTGTCACATAGGAAAATGTGTTTTTAAAAGAGAGGGTTAGTACTAATGAATTCAAGTAACAGAAAATTTGACATCAATATGAATTTCCTGCTTTTATGCTTCTCATTTATATTTGACTGGCCATTGAAAAGTCAGAGCTTATTGAAGGCAGATCTTTACAACTGCTTTTCATATTCTCTTCATAGCATGAAATCTTCAACAATAGAAGGCAATTAACTTTGTTTCACTAGAACGTAAGTAAATGGATGACAAGATACAGCAATAGGGAATTTTCTGCCTGAGCAGGGTTTAGAGTAGATCATTTTTGAAATCTCTCCCAATTCTGAAATTTAAAGGTTGATGTAATTGTTTTTCTTTTTTCCTTAACCAGATTTAGTGAATTCAGACCTGATCAGCTCTCTCCAATATCATCTAGACCAGTGGTCACCAACTGGTGGTCCATGGACCACTGGTGGTCCACGAGAAAATTTTGGTGGTCCACAGAAAAAATATTTGCATTTTTATATTGCACTAAATCCTCAAACTATGGCCCCTGGGCCGGATACGTGCAGTCTTTTTGTGCGGGTCGGAGGTGGGCAGAAATTCTAACTTGGGGTCTGCTTCTCTCTCCTGGTGTGGGGCTTTGGGCGAAGGCTGGAGGGAATTGCTGCTGGTGGCGAAGAGCCAGAGGACCTTGTTCCAGTGGGACTGCCTCATGGCCTGGAACTGGCTGACCATCTCAGCCCGCTGAGCCTCCAGGCACCAGTATCTGGCCTTGCACTCTCATAGGTCATCCCTCTGCTTAGAAAGCCTATGCTCGTAGTCCTCAGTGAGGTGCTTCTGCTGAGCCTCCTTCTCGGCCAGATCCAATCTGAACTGAGCGTGTTTTGCCAACTCTTTCTCATGGTGGCTGCTTAGCTCCAACAACTGCTTCCTGTTGGGGCCCTAAGGAGCCAGGGCGGGGAGGCAAGGAGTGGCTGGGAGTGGAGGGGCGAGTAGAGGCCAGTGAGGCACCCCTCGAGGCGAGTGACATCAAGTTGGCCATGCCCATCCAGTCACATGACCACCTAGTCACGCCCACCCAGCCGGTCATTAGGCAGATCATATTAGTGGTCTGTGGGATTTAAAATTTTGAATTTAGTGGTCCCTGAGGTCTGAAAGGTTGGTGACCCCTGATCTAGACCTCCATTTAGTGTTTTTTTTAAGCTGGAAAGTATTTCTTAAGAGATAAATAATAATAAGTAAAAAGTTTATGAGAACAAAGTAAAGATTAGCATGTGAATAATGAGGGAAACTGCCTTTCTTTTGACTAATTTAGTTACTAACTTGAGCCTTTTTTAAAAATTAAGTCTGAAGTGGAAAGTTTGGCTAAAGAGATTCCTAAAAATTGGCCTTCTTCACTATCTGGAGTCCTAGATCAAGGTGTCAGCACATTAACCCTTATTGTGTCAAAAGATACAATATAAATTGTTGTGTTTAATCCACATGAAGCGAACACCTCCATGAGCCAGAATAGGTGAGAGCATCCCTTCTTCTTCCTTCTCCATAAGTATAGGCATAAAATGCTCTACTTCTGACATATCCACATCTCCACGGTAATTTCTACAGATAAGAACCTAAAACAATAGAGACATTTATTAGCAGTTTTTGAAACAGTAAAATTCATGAAAGTTGCCTCAGCCAAGTTTGTATGTGCTACAAAAGAAACCACTTTTCAACTAACCAGCTATAGTACCAGAACCTCATTGATTTTCGATACTAAACAACCCTCTAGCTTTAAATAGCAACTGGTTTCTTGCAACAAGTGTAACGGCTAGAAGCTCATTTAATTAGGCCACTAGTGATATGAATCTAAATTTAATCCCAAGGAAAGAGCAACAGATACTGCCCCTCCCAGCAATTCTCTTTTACAGAACAACAAGATAGAATTACATAAACAAGAATAACATTAAACAGATTCAACTTGTGGCTTATTTCACCTTTCTTCCTTCTCTCAATAGCAGAGAAGAAGAGACATTCAATGGTGGGGTGCATTAAAGGGACTTAGTGAGGGAGAGAACAGAACAACAAAGAAATGTGGACATATGGTGAGTTTCTGGCATGGCTCCGTTTAAGTCCTTCCCCGAATATTCTATTTAAAATCAGAATTCCACGTTTCTTGCAAAGCAAAAACTTAACACCATGCTTAGCCTTTCCTATTTATAATGCCCTTAACTGTTTTTTTTTTTAAATCGCAGAACAGAGCAGCTACCTCTCTGAAAGCATTTATTTTATTTACACTTTACAGCTGATAGACTGCCCCTGCAGCTGGAGGTTTCGCGGAAGGCCCATCCCCTCTCCACACACCTTGCCCTTGAGATCCAATACATAGACGGCGCTAGCCGACATGACGGCGGTCTTCCACCAGCCCGCACACGAGAAGCCACGGCGGTCCCGAACCCAGCGCTTCTCGGTACGCCCGAAAGCCTCGCGAGCTCACATCCGCTTGACTTGCACTTCCGTTGTAAAATTACAACGCCTGAAGATAGAGAGAACGGGTAGTGCCTAGAGCGGCATCTAGCCAACAAGAACGCTATAATTGAAAAAGAATGCTTATACAGCCAAAATCCCCTACCTACAAGATATAACTCTATGATAACGAACGTAACGTACACCCGTTCCAGCCAATGCTAGAGGCCGCCGGCTCGTGAGGACATATTAGCCAATGGCAGGTTGCCGCTGTAGTCAAGACCGTCTATTGACCAATGGGATTTTCAGTCCAATTTTTCCGGCTATAACCTACAGGAGGGAGTACACCTGATGACGTTTCAGTCGCAGTGACCAATGAAATCCCACCGTTATGAAGATGGACAGCTTTGCTGGCCGGTAGCAAATTCCATAGAGGCGCCGGGTCGAAGAACATGGCGAAGACCTACGACTACCTCTTCAAGCTGCTGCTGATCGGGGATTCCGGCGTGGGCAAGACGTGCGCGCTCTTCCGCTTCAGCGAGGACGCCTTCAACGCCACTTTCATCTCCACAATCGGTGCGTCACCGCCTGGCGACGGCAGCATTCCGCCTACCGCCACTGTCGCTATGACAACTCGCTCCCTCGCGACCTCAACCCCTTCCGGTCGGCGTTACCATGGAAACCGCCCCCTCCCATCTCCCGCGGCTCTAGAGAGGGGCGAGGGCGCGAAGTGGGCCGCCGTTCAGCTGTGGGCGCGGCGAGAGGCAGCGTCCCCTCAGAGACCTTGCGGGGACATGAAGGGGAGGGAATTGGGTCTCGTGTGGACTGAACCAGCAGGCTGATCCGGGTTCACGTCCCCACACCAACGGCCCAAATTCTCTCCAGTTCGCCTTTCTCGGAGATTGTGAGGGGGGTTCAGATAGGAGAAAGGCCTTCCTCACTGGTAATTTGGTGAAGGGAACAAAAAAAAAAACATGTTGTAAATTATTTTTAAAAGACTTATGAATAAAAGTCGAAGCCACTTTTCCAGGCAGAAAGATGGGTGAAAAACTGTAATCTATCTTTGCTGGTTTTAGAGAAAGGAAAAGAGAAAGGAATAGCAGTAAAAAACAAAAAAGCAAAACAGCCATGGGATTATTTATGATAGATACAGTGCTAGATCGGATCAGAGACATCCTGCTTTGGAATCATCATTCACTAAATAAATAGCCTCTCATCCCAACCTATCACAGAATAGGTGACAGCAGAGCTAAACTGGGATTTGCTGCTGTCAGATGAAACTATGGTTTTATGAGATGACTGAAGAAATTTATGTGAAGGCTGTCAAGTGTTACTACTTTTGATGGCTTGGCAGTATCCCTTAACAGTGGTTAAGCAAAAATAATGAAGCCCCTTTTTTTAATTGTTTGCAGATGAGATCTACTATCCCGGGGGTTTCTCTTAAATTTTCTGTGATTATTTTGAAGACAAGTGGGTGAATGAGTCATTCTGAGAAAGGAAAAGTATACAAATAACTTAAAATCTAAAGAAACTGCATTGTCCATCATTCTCAGCTGTAAAAAAGAACAAATGGATGCTCCTATTCCTTCAAAACTAACAAATGTTATATTTCTAAATCTTTTGTAGGTATTGATTTCAAAATCAGGACGATTGAACTCGATGGCAAAAAAATTAAGCTGCAAATATGGTAGGGGACACCTCAGAGACTACCAATGTTGCTGTATTGCTGTCACCTAATATAGGCATCCTATATGTGGTGAGCCCACACCACAGTTGAAGAGCCCCAGATCAGGGAAGATTGCTTTAGAACAGGGATGGTGGTCTTATGACTTATACATGCTTCAAACCAAATGCCAAATGTTAGCTATTATTTTACATATAATATCTTTGATTTCATATAAGCTCAGTATATATAATTAGAAAGTAAAAAAGAGGTAGTTAGTTGCAGACAACTGAACAATCAAAAAGAATCCTGGAGGAGCCAATCTGCTGTTTTACATAACAGGTAGTCCTTGACTTAACAACCACAATTGGGGCCAGAATTTGCATTGCTAAGCAAGCCGGTTGTTAAGTGAGTCATTCCTGATTTAATGACCTCCATGTCATGGTGGTTAAACGAATCACCATGGTTGATAAGTGAATCCAGGTTCTCCCATTGACTTTGCTTGTCAGAAGCTGGCTGGGAAGGTTGCAAATGGCAAACGTGACTGGGATAGTGCAACAGTCATAAATACATACCAGTTGCCAAGCATCCAAATTTTGATCGTATGACTGCAGGGACACTGCGATAATCATAAGTGCAAAGAATGGTCATAAGTAACTTTTTTAACACTTGAACTTGAACACTTGAACATTTTGAACGGCCACTAAACAAATGGTCATAAGTATTTGTACATAAGTCTACTTGTGCAATATTCCTATAGGCTCTATTGTCCATTAATTTACTGGTTCCCTTTTACTTATCCCACTTCTCTGCCTAGAGAGGTCTGCCTCTTCATAGTACAGAGATCATAAGAGAGCTGAAAATCCAATGGCCCAAACAATATCACTCTTCCATCCTGCCCTCATCCTAAGAACAATGGAGCTGAATAATAAGCTCTGATAAGGATGGAGCAGAAATCTGTCTTCCACTTTCTGACATTAAGGTTCCCAGCCTTCCATCCTTCCGAGGTTGGTAAAATGAGATCCCAGATTGTTGGGGGCAATATGTTGACTAAACCGCTTAGAGAGGGCTGTAAAGCACTAAAGCAGTATATAAGTCTAAGTACTATTGCTATTAAAGATTTATCCAATAGTGGCGTAATTTAAAAGTAGTATTTATAAAGCCCTTGAAACAACATTTTGTCCTATTCTAGGGACACAGCTGGGCAAGAACGATTCCGGACAATCACAACTGCTTATTATAGAGGAGCAATGGTAAGTTCAATTCTCTACAGTACTGATGAGCATCAAGTACTGATGTGCTGCTGTATTCTATAGTACTGATGAGGCTCCTCAAAGTCTCCAATCTGTTCTCAATTGAGACAGTGGTTCTCAATCTTTTCTTCACCACAGACCCCCTTTAAATATATTTTGTGGCCACAGACCATGGCCGTGGACCCCCATGACTTAACTTAAGATTTAAATCATAATATTTCTTCAAGCATTCACAGACACCCTCCGCCCCCCATGATGACATCCTGGCCCCCTAGGAGTCCACAGACCACAGGTTGACAACCATTGTATTAAGATGTTCCTTCAGTAGGAACGTGGCTGTAGTTAATATTAAAGACTTTGTATCTGTGCTTGCTATTTTTTTTTGTTCCTTATTGCTTTCCTTCCAACTTTTCTAAATGTTTAGAGTTCAACTTACTTTTTCTTTCCTTACTATAGGGTCATTTCTTTCCTTTTTTATATTTCAGCACTGATTCTCTATCCTCTTTTGCATCAGATTTAAATCTCAGAGTTGAATGCTTCCCACACAATTCTCACCTGCCTACCCTCCCTCACCCCTTTCATCACTAGTCAGATCAGTCTCCTGCTTCTTTCCACCAAACTGTTCCTTGGAAATTCTTTCTCAATGCTATCAGCTAAGTTGTATCAGTTATCTCATTTACATTTACATTGTCAAGTTCTTAAAAAATAAAAGACGCATCAGTCTACTTTTCTGTCTCATTCTTTAGGGCATCATGCTGGTATATGATATTACCAATGAGAAATCTTTTGAAAATATTCAGAACTGGGTCAGAAACATTGAAGAGGTATGTTTTCTGTATTAAAATGTATAAAACCTCTTGTTTTTTTTAAGTGTCAGATTTTGTGTTATTTCTCACAGGTATTCATAATGCAGGGAGAAAATCCTGTATTTTGTCTCCTGATATTTGGGAGATATTAACACTTAAGTAGTAAAGTTTATACTTGACAGCATATTGTTCAAGGCTCTACTTCTTTCATTGACAGATAGGAGGATTGATTAAAGCTAATGGGAAAATTCTTTGTCTTTCTAAGACCCCCAAGAGCAGTCATTGCTCTGGGTAGACAATCCTCCTAAATAGATTTTGGTGACCTGATGACTTTCAAGGGTGTTGAGGTTACAGTGTCTAAAAACTAACCAGTAGAACCAATAATTGATTTGGAATTTTGGAGATATCTGAATATTGCCAGGTTGTTGAAAGCTAGATGGACATATAATCTTTCTTTCCTTAGGGCAGCTTCCTATTTGTTCCTAAACTTGTTGAAGCACTTTCTACCTAATAGTGTCTTTTTGATTCCTGCAGAAAATTGCACAATTGAACATTATTAAATGTTGGAATTGCAGAAATGGACAGACTCACAAAGGAATTACAAAATAAAGAACATGATTACTATTTAGTATGGGAAAAGTGGTACACCTGGTTGGAAGGCAGAGAAAGGAAAATTAGGACAAATATAGGTTAACAACGAACCACCAAAATAGACATAAGAGATAAGACTAATAATATTAAGGAGTCAAAAGCACAAATAAGAACATACAGTACGATAAACTTGATATATATTTGAATTTTTGTTTATACGTTTACATGTTTTGTATGTTTTGTCGTGATTTGTTTTGTTTAGTTTGTATTTTCAAATAAATTTTTTTTAAAAAAAACAAAAATGTCAACTACGTTTGTGATAATCTCATAAATGAGCTGAAGATATTTTCTTTCTCCTAGCATGCATCTCCAGATGTAGAAAAAATGATCCTTGGAAATAAGTGTGATATAACCCACAAGCGGCAGGTTTCCCGAGAGCAAGGTGAAAAGGTAAAGTTCATCCTAGAATCTAGAAATTCAGAGCATCACATAAAAAGAAGTAAATAATCATCCAACTCTTGTACAGTTAATCCTCAATTTACAACCACAATTGATCCCAAAAAATTCCATTGCTAAGCAAGACAGTTGTTAAGTGATTTTTGTCCTATTTTGCAACCTTTCTTGCCATAGTTAAGTGAATCACTGCAGTTGTTAAATTAGTAACAAGCTGTTAAATTAATCTGACTTCCCCATTGACTTCGCTTGTGAGAAGATCACAAAAGGTGATCACAGGCCTCAGGACACTGCAACTGCCATAAATATATGCCAGTTGCTAAGTGCCTGTCTGAATGTTGATCATGTGACCATGGGGATGCTGCAATAGTCTTAAGTGTGAAAAACTATCACTCAAAAACTTTGGATGGTCACTAAACAAATGGTTGTAAATTGAGGACTACCTATACTGTGGGTTTTTGGATTTTGTCGACTTTGCTTCAAAGCAAATATTTCAGAAGTGGGAGAATAGTATAATTCAGGAGGTTTGGTATTTACCCTGAAGTTGTATTAGGTTAACAGAAAATAACAAAACGTTAGAATAGCCATGCTTACAGTAAAAAGTCAAATACAATTAATTTTTAATCATACATATATAATTCATAAGCCCTTGTGAAGACTGCAGTAGACTCCAGAAAACTTCGGATATTTCATTTAATTTATTTGAGTTAAAAATCCTAATCTATTTTTGTTCTGTGACACAAAGTGAAAAGAGAAAGCTCCTTTCTCTGATACCCTTTGTTCTTAGTCTGGACATTGAACTGAACATAGCGTATGGGTGACCTCTATGGTGAAATCTGAGCCAGTTTGCCACCAGTTCACTGGCCGCACATGCATAGCACGTGCCAAATGCATGCTGCGCATGCATGCACAGTACACACCAAATGCATGCTGCATGCGCTCACATGCACAGTATGTGCCAAACACGCGCTTTGTGCGGAAAAAGGCTTGGAAAGGTAAGTAGAACAGTGGGAGGGGGAAACAGCTGTGCCGCACAATTTAGATTCACTAGAAAGCAGGATTTCCTGCTTTCTAGCAATTTTAAATCACGCAGCACAGCTGATCGTTGGAAATACTGGTTCAGAGGAACCGGTAGCTTTTTTTTTACTACCGGTTCGCCTGCAAACCGGTAGCATTTCACCACTAATTGGACCTAATTGGAGCACTTTGAGCATTTAGCCAAATACAGCACGTTGAAGGCAGAAAAAAGCATGTTAATGCAGTTGGCCAACTTGGATGACTGTTTTTCTTTCTTAACCTTTGAGCCCTGAAAGGCCTTTGGCCTTTCTATGTTGTTAGAAATGTAGTCATTGCTACAAATACGGAAGCAGTTTCTAGCTCTTGTGAAAGGCAGTTTTAAATTTTAAAAAACCCAGAAACACATGTTTGACGGTAGTTACTATGCCCACATCAGATTGTTTGTATATAGCCTTTGTATTCCCATCATATTAGAATGTTTTGTTTTTTGATAGCAATAGAGAGGGAGAGTTTCATGTTAAAATTCTGTTTCATGCAATTTCATTTGAGGTCTCTTTTTCTTCAGTTGGCTGTTAGCTTTGGAATTAAATTCATGGAGACCAGTGCAAAGGCAAACATTAATATAGATAATGTAAGTATTGGCTCTTTATCTTGTAAAATCACTCTTGTCCAAATAACAAATGGTTTATCTCGTGTGATATCCCAAATGTGATTCTGTGGGGATTTGGATTCCAGTGCTAAGAAATGTCTTAGTGGCTTCCAATGGTTGGTGTCAAATATATTAATATAGAAAGAGGGGAGTCATTTGGAATTATTGCATCAATTATATTTAATTCACATTACATTTAGTATTATTTTTTTAAAACCCACTGACCTCTTTATCATGGCCATACTAAGATTCTAGAGCAGGGCTGTCAAAACTCCCGGCCCATGGGCTGGATGCGTCATGTGCTGGCCATGCCCAGGCCCAGTTTAGCAAAGGGGAAAAAAGTTCCAATATGTCACATGACACTGCTGTGACGACTTGAGTTTGACACCCGTTCTAGAACATAGCCATCAGCCACTCAAATGCCAAGTTTATGCCTGAAACTGTTTTATTCTTTGAACATTAGACTCCCATTCTTGTTCACTACACCAGCCTTTTACAATACCTAGTGCTTGACCTCATTTACACATTCTATCATTTTGATCTCAAATATCTAGCAATCTTACTGCACATTCTATGGTCAGCTAACAAAAGCGGTATATAGCTAATCCTATCCAAATAGGAGACTACATAATTGGCTTTGACTATGCCAATTGTGAATTCTGGCAGTTGTAGCTGCCACACATCCCAGTTGTTTATGGCCATATTTGGTTAGCTGTTGGCGTATGAATGAATGGCCAAATGTTTTCTGGGTCCTTCCTCATTTGGAATAATTTGTATTTAATTTTGGTGTTCTTGATATAAAGAAAACGGAGAGTTCAAAAGCAATGTGGTATGCAGTTTGTAGCAGTGAAGCATTTTTCAGTAATGCACTTTTGTATTTCTTGTTTTCATTTTAGGCATTTTTTACACTTGCCAGAGACATCAAAGCAAAAATTGACAAGAAACTGGTAAGCACCTTCACTATAAGAGAGTTCCCTTGGGGAACTCTAAAAAACTGGCAAATATTCTCTTTCATGGGTATGAAGATATTCTCTGATTGTCCGACTTATTGATTGGATTCACACATCACTCTTAAGTGGTTTGTTTTGTTTAGATTTAGCATAATGTGGCAACCTAGTCATTGTGGTTTTGTAAATCATGCTTAACCATGGCATCATATGATGTTTACAATAAGATCAATAGGCAACGTTGCCCTCTCCATCCTGTTCTTAGAAAGCAAAGGTGCTCTTGAAAATTGAATGGAAGCTATGAGTGAATTATTTGGCATTGAACAGCAAAATGCTTACATGCACATGGGAGTGTATAATAGTTTGTGTAAGCAATATGGTTTTCTAGTACTGCAGGCAGGAAGTTTATTATAAGTATAATGCATTTATTTGTTTATTGCAGTATTTATTGACTCAAATCATACAAGTTTTTTTAATGTTTTTAAAATGCTTTTATAATGTTTTTTTTTAAATTATGTCACTGTTTGTATTATTTCTGTTGTAAGCCGCCCAGAGTCCCTTGGGAGTTGGGCGGTATAGAAATGATTAATTAAATTAAATTAATTAAATTAAGTTCTGGATAGTGTAGAAAAAAGGAATAATTACAATTAATGTAGAATTGCAGGTTCTGGATAGTGTGGGAAAAAAGAATAATTAAAATTAATGTAGGATTGCATTACACATTAAAATGCTCAGAATTTTCCACCTGAACCATTGAAAAGAAAGGTCTCAAGAGGCTTCTGGAACATCAGAAGAGGAGGGACTGGGTCAAAGAGTTCTGCAGTGCAGGGTCAACAGCTACTACCATTGAAGAGGAAGGGTGGACTTCCTATACCCAGGCCAAGACAAAGTTTCATCTATCTGTGCAGCCAATACAATTTGTGCCCTCCACGATAGGGCTTGAATCAAGACAATATACCCTGTTTCCCCCAAAATAAGACATCCCCTGATAATAAGCCCAATCGGGCTTTTGAGCACATGGCAATAAGGCCAAGCACTTATTTCAGGGTTCAAAAAATATAAAACAGGGTCTTATTTTTGGGGAAACACTGTAGATAATCTGCTTCTTCTAGAATCTATTATAGCTAACTTTTCCCAAAAAGACGAGGTTGAAGAGGAGGTGAAAAATGTCAAATATAACCAGATCAAAAGTTGGCTACTTTCAAGAGAGTGCACACTATCACCTCTTTCAAGGCAAGTGGCATTCTGCTCTCTCAAAGAGGCATTGACCACTGCTTAGCTCCAGCTGCACATGCCTGGTCATTAGCCCAAGAGAGCAAGGAGCAGAACAGATCAGGTCTACAGGTAATAAGGCTCAGAGTAAAAGTACCACACCCATTTTTAGGGTTCCACAAACTCAATAGAATCCCAGGTGATATTGCATGGCAATTGCCAATCTAATTGTAAGGATAACCCACAAATATGTTTTGAAACAATCAGATCCTCAAGCTCTCTTCCCTGTCCTTCGCCTTACTACTCTAAAACTTAAAATCCAGGAAGGCCAATCAATAGGATCACATCCCTGTTAATGCCCAACCACATCTCAGCAATATTAACCAATGTACAGCTTTCCCTTCTCTTGAAATGGCCTATCCAGGGCAAACCCTATTATTTTTTGCGGGGGGGAGGGGGGACTTTACTATCAGACAACACATAGTGATCATATAAAACAAGAGCTCGTAATTGGAGTTCTGAGTTGAGATTCCAAGGGAGGCTACAGAAACAGTGTGTCACTTTTTTTTCTTTATTCAACTGATTTCATAATTACTGTATATAATTATCCTATATGCCATACGTGATTTTGCTGCTCTGGATATACTGTTGCATAGCATTGCTGGCAGCTTAATATTACTTACATGTTCCAACAGTATTCCAGCATTACTTCATCAGTTTTGGCTACTTCTGCTGGCATAACTGGTATAGCAATAATATAATAAAGCTTTCACTCTATTCTGCTAGTGGATTTTAAGTTTAAGAATGACTTTTAAATTTCCTAGTAACTGAATCTCACCATTCTTTACCTTTCTAGGAAGGCAATAGCCCTCAGGGCAATAGCCCAGGAATGAAGATCAGCCCAGATCAGCCAAAGAAAAGCAGTTTTTTCCGATGTGCCCTTCTTTGAGGGGTACAGCCTTAACATGAGGTGCTGTTCAACCTTTCTGGACTTGCCCATTTGCACGGGCTTTTTTCCCTTTCTGGATCTGATCCCACACCAGTCTAATGCAACGGGACAAAGTGGCTCCTTTTCATAATCGACCCTTCTGCGATAGAGAAGCATTAATTCCATCACTGCTCCTGATAAATGTGGGGCATGTAGATCAAGAAATCAGATACCGGACATTTTGAAACAGGCTTTTCTTTTTCTCTCGGGAGATGTGGTTTGTTAACTGTTATCATGGCTATAGAAAAAGTGATGATCAGCATAATTCTAAATGATTTTTCTCTGCCTTCCCAATCTATGAAGGAGTGTAGGGTGTAGCCTGTAAGACAGAATGAAGCACTGACATTTGTAGCGGATTACTCACCCTCCCTCTTGGAATCAGGAAAAACAAATTAGCCTGTTCTTGGCACTCGTACTAGACACTCCCATGATAGAAATTGCACAATGTCTCAAAATAAAAGTAAATTATTTTTTTAGATAAATCAGTGTGTATTCTTACTTATACAAGTCAAATTCCTTTCCTCTTGTGTTTCCTTCTCGGTATAGGAGATTGATGCAGGGAGAGTAATTATTTGACTGATTAGATAAATGTTCGATTTTGAACTGTGAACTACAAATCCTTGTGATCGTATTAAGGTTCCCAGCAGGTTAGACAACAACAGTTCACTTTGCTTACTGCACCTTGGCCTGACTGCTAATTTTGCAGTTCTTCATTGGCATTAGGCTCTTGCCTGACTTACAAATAGCTGCTTTCTCCTTTGAGAAAATTACTTGGGTTCAGCCTTTTCTGTGGGATTTTCTGAAATTCCCAAGCACAAATTCAAACTTAGTATTGACCCTGTGGACATATATTGCCACAATAGAAACCTGATCTTGTAACTTTTCTTCAGTGTATTCAGGATTCCAGTATAACTTCTGTATCTCTGGAAGACTCACTTATATGTTGGAATCTATCTGTTTACAAGAGTTTATTATAAAACGGCAACTTGGGCTTCATAACTAAAACTATTTTATCTGGGCCAGAGCTGCTTCCTATGTTTTTTCCCATGCAGCTCTGTGTGGCAGTATCAAAGTAGTGGATATGGAAGTTACTTAATGAAACCTGTACTCCCCTTTTCAAGATTACTGGAATAGATTTCCAAATCTTTTTGAACCCATCCATTCAATGAATAGTAAGTTATCAAAGAAAATACGATCCTGATTTCTGACACTGCCCAAATGTGGGGAAAACTGAACCAAAGATAATCGGGACTGTTTTTGAGAGAGAGATACAGCCAAGAATGAATCAAGTTCCTTCTGTGAAGGATAAGATACGAATTATACTAAAGATTCAGCATTCTCTCCCAATACTTCTGATTAAAAAATATCAAAATGATCTCCATTACCTAGGAGTATTTCCAGTTGCAATCCTTAAAATAATATTCTGGGTTGTGTGCTGATTAAGAGGAGCAGTTTTCACACCTGTTTTAGGACAGATCAGACCAGTCTGTGCTCCATTTTTCATTTATTTAATGTGTTTATATAGCATTTATACATCACTTGATTATTCATCAATGAGGGGAGGGTATTGTGCAATACTTAAAGCCACCAATGCAGCTACTAGTCTTTTAACTGCCTTGGTTATATGTGTTGTGAGAACCAAGCCATGAAATACTTGCCTCACCAGCATCACAACTTTGCCACTAAACAAAGTAACCAATGGATGTGAGGGTGATCTGACCACAACATCTGTCACTCCACTGATTGCCAGGGTTGATTTGGCTGATCTGGCTAGCTAGGCGGGTGTTGCCTTCTTCCCTCATCACTCCATGTGCATCCTTCCCAAAGCTCTGCGCTTGATGGAAGAGGATGTCCATCCCAGATAGGAGTGTAGCAATTTTTGGTCAAGGTCAACCTATTTTCAAAGCACCTTAAAGCCAGACAAGGATTAATGGATGGAAACTGATTGGAGAGATTAAACCTAGAAATAAGGAGAAATTTTCTAACAGTGACGACAATCAACCAATGGAATAGCTTGCCTTCAGAAATTGTGGGAGCTTCCTCACTGGAAGCTTTCAAGAAGAGACTTATTGTCTAAAATCTTAGACAGAGTTAAGTACATACTGTACACACCTAGAGATCCCTCCCATCTCCGCTAAAGTTGATACCAAACACTGGACTTATATTTATCTCAAAAGGCCGTGGAAATGTAAATTCTTAATCTCTGCTTTTGGGAAACTAAAACTAAAAATACATCTCAAATTGTAAATCACGTTACCATCTCAAAAATCTTATTACAAAATAATTATTAAGTCACCAAGATTTTAGTTTTCCTTTCCTCACCCAGCCTATGATGAGAATGATACGAGAGAACCTTGAATTCTCTTGAGAAAAAACAAAATGAGCTGCAATGTGTCCTGCAATGATAGAGGGGTTGTGGGTGTGTCTTATGACAACCCTGCAGTGTAGTCCACTTCCGAAGCTGAGGGTCCCTAACTCCACACTATAAAAAAAGATGTTGAGACTCTAGAAAAAGTGCAGAGAAGAGCAAGATGATTAGGGGCCTGCAGGCTAAAGCATACAATGAACGATTACAGGAACTGGGCATGGCTAGTCTAGTGAAGAGAAGGACCAGAGGAGACATGATAGCAGTGTTCCAATACCTGAGGGGCTGCCACAGAGAGGAGGGGGTCAACCTATTCTCCAAAGCACCTGAAGGCCAGACAAGGAATAATGGATAGAAACTGAACAAGGAGAAGTTCAACCTGGAAATAAGGAGAAATTTTTTGACAGCGGGAGCAATCAACCAATGGAATAGCTTGCCTTCGGAATTTGTGGGAGCTTCATCACTAGAAGCTTTCAAGTAGAGACTGGACTGCCATCTGTCAGAAATGGTATACGGTCTCCTGCTTGGCAGGGGATTGGACTAGATGACCTACAAGGCCCCTTCCAACTCTGTTAATCTGAATATTGGGAAGGATTGCCACTCCCTGAAATGGCTTTGGCCCTGCAAGCTGGGAATCTTGAGAGTTGTGATCCTCACGCATCTGAATTCTGAAAGACATCAAAAGTCATCTATCTATCTATCTATCTATCTATCTATCTATCTATCTATCTATCTATCTATTATTTAAATTTGTATACCGCCCTTGTATAGATGTATCTCTATCATCTATCTCTATTTGTCTGTCTGTCTGTCTGTCTGTCTGTCTGTCTGTCTGTCTGTCTGTCTGTCTGTCTATCTATCTATCTATCTATCTATCTATCTATCTATCTATCTATCTATCTATCTGTCATCCATCTATATCTATCTATCCATCCATCCATCCATCCATCCATCCATCCATCCATCCATCCATCTATCTATGAAGACCTACAAGGTCCCTTCCAACTCTGTTGATCTATCTAACTCTTAAGTATCTCAGGTAAAAGTATTCCCACTGAGTTTGCTCGCAGCTCCTCTGCGTTTCCCTTTTGCTTCCCTCAACGTTCCAAACAGCAAAAAAACCTCCTAAGCCGGTGATTCGTTCCTGGAGCCGCTCTAGCATTTAACTTTCTATGGGTAAAGGCAGCCGTTCGCCGGTTTTAGGGATCCGCCCGTGTACGCATTCCGTGGTTCCTTTAACCCGGAAATATTTTCTCAGCCTGGTCCACACAGCCCCCGAGAGAGAGAGAGGGGGGGAAAGGGGAACGTCGCTGAAAGAAACGGGGGATGTCGGAGTACGAAGCTGTCCAGCGAGGCGCTCTGCGTATAAAAGGGGGCACCGACTGCGGGTCTGCGGGGAAACGGTGAGGGGAGCCTCCGAAGGCAGGAATTGGATAGGCGGCCGCGAAGACGCTGGTTTTGTTCAGTCTTCATCTTGTTTTTCATAATCTTAACGCTCGCCCCCACTCTTTTGGGCAGGCGGGTCTTCTTTTGCCGTTAGCCAAGGCGAAATAATAATTTTAAAAAAATCTTAATTTCTAGCTTTGGTCCTCTGTCAGGAAGCCCTAACAAGAGCAAAGAGTCCTCACGACCACCACCACAAGAGAAGGCCAGAAGGAGGAGTGATTAATTTGGCTATTGGCGGTCGTAAAAGCTCTTCATCAGCTATGGCAGAAATGGGCAACTATGGCCCTTTTATGACTTGTGGACTTCAATTCCCAGAATTCCTGAGCTAACATGGCTGGCTCAGGAATTCTGGGCGTTGAAGTCCACAAGTCATAAAAGGGCCATAGTTGCCCACCCCTGAGCTATGGGAAAGGAAGGCGAGGCTGCCTCAAAAGGAAACGGCGCTTAAGGCCCACTGTTGGAAAGGCTTGGTCTTGCATAGTCACCCCACATTAAAAGGGCAATGAGGCGATGCATTTGAAAAGTTGGTGGCTTTTATAAGTTGAAAATGCTTAACTCCAGTCCTCAAAGTTAAGAAGTGGAGCTATGATTCATAATTAGCGAAGTGTTTTAAATTCCTCATTTCTGCTATAAAGACAAGGTTATCCTCAGGCTTGATCAGGGCTTCTTTGTGCCAGTGTTCCAATTTGCCCTTTTCTT
Organism: Pantherophis guttatus; assembly: GCF_059756535.1. Classification (NCBI taxonomy): domain Eukaryota; kingdom Metazoa; phylum Chordata; class Lepidosauria; order Squamata; family Colubridae; genus Pantherophis; species Pantherophis guttatus. The sequence continues at coordinate 23,200,958 of NC_142063.1, read as the reverse complement.
AGCAAGAAAATACTAATGCAAATAAAAGTATGGGTGGAGATGTAGAAAAATTATATTCTGTTTTTTCCTATCGTGCTTTGTGAAAGAATTTTACTTTATCTGAATGGTCTCTTTTTAGAAAGAAGAAGAAAGATAAAGAAAGAAGCAAGATTGTAGACCAGATTGTGAGCAGCAAGAACCAGGAGGAAGAAGAGGAGAAGAAGCGGGCTCTGGACAAACGTACTCCAGCACAGTTGGCCTATGAAAAAATGCAGGAAAAGCGGGTTGGTGTCTAAGAGAGAAAGTGGCAACCACAGAGAGTTTGGGTTAAGGGGAACAAAAATGTTCCTTGACAAAATGACAATAACCAATAACTATCTTTTTATTTTATAGCAAATAGAACGAATCTTGAAAAAAGCATCCAAAACCCACAAGCAGAGAGTAGAGGTAAGTACTTGCTTTGGGCGCTACATGTTCTTGCATAATGGCAAACTATTTTTATGGCTGAGTGTGCTGTATCACCCAACCTAAGATGCTTTTAAGGAGGAGAAAATACGGATGAGAATTTTGCTCTGTGGATAGATGTAGATATAAAACGTTATCTCTTATACTGCAAACTGCTATTAAAACCTAAGCTATTTGCAAAAGAAGGTTAATCAATTTCCCCCTCAATCTCTCCTCACATCCTTCTGTATTATAGAACAGCCTGAGTGATTTCTCTGGTAGGCCATTCTTGGTCATTAGTCATTAGAGAAAACACAGAATATAAGAAAGATCTTTAAGATCATCCAATCAAACCTACAGTCCAGTGCAGGATTATACTACTACAGCATTCCTAAAAGATGGCTATTCAATCTTTGTTTAAACATCTCTAGATAAAAAGAATCCTCCTTAGGCAATCTGCCCCATTATTTTTATTTTTTAACCGCCCATCTCTCAGAGAGGAGCTCTGGGTTGTGTACAATATATTGAACTGCTTTTCTATTAGGAACTAATGTTCAATTAATATCTGTTTTAAAATGAAATAATTTTTAAACCCATCATTTCTTGACTTCTGGAACAAAACTGAAGTCTATCCCACCTTATAAAGAGTTTGACAACTCTTTATAGATGTTTTAAGAATGCACATATTTAGCCATCTTTACCCTTCTGGTTAGGATCGGATCTAAATAAACAATCCCTTTGTTTTCAACCTTCTGGAAAATGAAAGATAGAAAACTACTGAATAATATTGGGCACTTTGGAGTTTTGGTTATATGGAATGTGAACAAATTGAATCCCCCATGTTTTTCTTCCCTAAATGTTTTCTTATCTGGTTGACGAAGGCATTATTTAAATTTTCTGTTGTCTCCCATAAAAATATTATTGTAGTTTTCCTTGTATTTTTACCCAGTGCTGTTGTCTGGAGCCTTGTACTCAGGTAGCTGGATCCCTAAACAGATGTGCACTTTCATTTAATACCATTGCTCCTCCATCCATTTTGTCTGATCTGTTCCTTTTGAAATATATTTATTTACTAAAATTTGTATGCGGCCCCAGTCAAAGGACTCATAGTTTCATAATCCAAATCCACAATCATTAAAACAATTCAAAACAACCAATAAATATCACACAAATAAAAACTGGCATGAGCTACAATTGCCCCATTGTACAGGTAGTCTTCAACTTGCAACTATTTAACAATGGTTCAAAGTTATGACAGCCTGGGTAAGTAATTTATGTCCCATCCTCAAAGGTACAACTATGACACCACCTAGCAGTCACATGATCGCAATTCAGGCATTTGGCAACCGGCTCACATTTACAATGGTTGCAATGTGTTGCTGTCATGGGTCTTCCCAGCTGACAGTCAGTTGGGGAAGCCATAACAACCAATTTGTTTAACAGTGGTAAAATATTAATTAAATTCAGTGGTCACATGACACAGTTTTGACTCATTTAACAATCCATCACTTAAGAGACTTAACAATTGTGATTGTTAAATCCAGAACTATCTGTAGTCCCTTTTCCTCCTTGAACTCTCAGCAGAAGAACAGTCCTCAACCCTCTTCCAAATATTTAAGAAAGGCCCGACCTAATTTTGCAAGAGGAGGCAAAGACAAGTTGTTGAGTAGAGTTGGGGCAAACATCAATTCTCAGTCCCTTCATTTCATGCCAACTAAGGTGGGATCCTCAGTGTGGTTCAATGAGATATGTAACTTCCCGTAATTACATGCTCATCAGTGGGTGCTTGTTCAATCTCTCCCAGAGCCAGTTTATACATAGCTTCAAGATTATTTTTCTGAGCTCTTTTCTCTTTACTTCAAAATGTGTATCCTTGTGATTAGGTTGTTAGAAAAATTGTGTCCAATATATTTAAAGTTTCTTATTTTGGATTAATTTAGATTGAATACATACAAACTAGATTCACTGAAATCAAAGGGATTTTATGTACTCACAATGAAATTTATTTAAATAGATCTTTGCCAAATCTGGATATTTGTACCATATATTTGTAAAGTAATGAGTTCTTGCTTCCAACTAATACTCTTTTTCTTTCCTAGGATTTTAATAGACACTTGGATACTCTGACTGAGCATTATGACATCCCCAAAGTCAGCTGGACTAAATGACCATCTTTTCCATCAACATTTTCTTCTTATACAATCTTTGTTTCTGAAATGAGCATAGACAATGGTGTTGAGCTGCAACTCATTTGGCAGAATTGCTGTTTCCTTGTAACTTCCTTTTCTTGATCAAACTTGCTTTTAAAGAAACACATGGCACCTATTACTTTGAGAAACTGGCAGTTAGCTGTTTAAGTTATTTCTGCTTTATTGTTGCACATTTAAAGACAAATTAATCCTTGGCTAATTATAGACAAGATCAGACACATACAAAACTTAGGATTTATGCAGAGTCTGTTGCTGAAAAGCAACTCAAGAAGGACAATTTAAATGCTTGGGGTGGGAGAATTACTCTGTACCAGTTTTCTGATTGCTGCATTGTAAAAGTATACAATAAATATATACAAAAGGAATAATTGCATCAGCCAACACATTCATCCAGCATATTTCCATCATTTCAATGGCTTTACCATCTTCTTGATATACAATCTCAACATTTCCTAAGAAATATTATTTGTAAAGGACAATTCTAATGACTCCCAGCTTCATCTACTGGAAGGACCACTGTATTCTCTACATTGTGATATAACGATGAAAATTTGTTTAAATAAACTAATTAAAAACACATATCTTGATTATAAGTAAAGAACAAGCCTATACCATATTGAAAGTTAAATACCACCACAAAAAAGTGATATTGAAACTAAATGGGTTGACTAAAACCAGCAATATTGTTTTAATTCTTACTCACTTGAAGCCTCCTCCCATGTACGGTGATGACAGTATAATCATTTTGGTTTTGTAGCACCAATGTTTAATTTTAAACCTATGCTCCAGAAAGGGACAAAAATTAAATGTAATGTAAACCCAGATTATATCTCAGCAAATGTATGTGCTACTTTTGTTTTTTTGTGAACTGTTATGATCTTGTTAAGGTTTATCTTCCTTCAGTTGGTTTTAGACTCAAGTCTGTTGATCCCATATAGAGTTTTCCTCTTGGCATAAGGTGTAGAAGTGTGTTAGGGTGGTGCACCATTTAGGGTCATCAAGAGTATGAAAGTTATACCTCTCTAATACTTTACAGCAGCCATTCCTTCCCCCAAGAAAAGACACACCTTTGTGTGTTGCATTCTCACTTCTGCAGTGTCCAAGCGTTGCAGTCTTAAACCATGCATCAAAATGCAGTGTGAAAAAATGGAAGAATCTGAAAGTTGTCAGCCTGACTTTCAAATCATCTAGGAGTTGTCTTCTCCCTTGTCCCCACTCAAGTGTCTTGTGCTAAGAGAGGAAGGTTCTAATTTTGTGCCTTTTACTTAAAGTCTAATCCTTTCAGTAGTTTGAGATGGGTCACAGTTGCACATTTCAAATTAATGATGATCCTGGATTGTTAGGTTATCTACTGTGAGGAAATGGACAGGACAAATTAAAACAAGCAATAATAGATGTGATAGTTGACATTTCCGTGTTTAAGTGGTTTTAGATGGCGAGGTTCACTATTCTAAAAGCTGGACCTTGGGAGTGGATCACAATTGTAATTGCAGCGGAAACAGCCTTTTTGCTGTTGAGTTACCAGGCACCTCTTGTAAACTTGCCTCTAAAACAACATTCTTTCATTACAGTCTTCAATTTAGAATCATTCATTTACTGACAGTTCAAAGTTACAATGGCATTGAAAAAATAGACTTAGGGCTTTTTCACACAGCCGTTGCAACATCTCCATGGTCATGTGATTAAAATTCAGATGCTTGGCAAGTGATTAGTATTTGATGGTTGCAGTCTCCCAGGTGTGTGGGTGTGTGACAAGTGATCACCTTTTACGAACTTCTCATAAGCAAAGTCAATGGGGAAGCCCGATTCATTTAACAGCCATGTTACTAAACAGCTGTGGCAAGAAAGTTTGTAAAATGGGGCAAAATTCACTTAACCGTCTTGCCTAGCAACAGAAAATGTGTGCTCGGTTGTTGTAAGTTGAGGACTACCTGTAACGTCTCCAGTATTTTCACACATTCTCTATAGTTCTGCTATTGCGAAGCAAACATGCCAATTGCTACAAAATGGTTCTGCCAGTTACTACCGTTGTTACCCAAAAATAACAGCCAACTGGAAATAAGCCCTAGCATGATTTTTCAGGATGCTTGTACCGTATTTTCCGGCGTATAAGACGACTTTTTAACCCAGGAAAATCATCTCAAAAGTCGGGGGTCGTCTTATACGCCGGGTACCCGAATCTGAGTTGCTGGCGCTGACTGATGACACTTTGGGAGCGCCGGCAACATTGAGGGGAAGCTGTACTCTGAATTAGTTCCAACCTACAAGAGGTGCCAGGCAGTGCGCGGCCCACGAGAAAGGAACGCGTCCCCACTCTACCCCGGAATTCGGGTCACCTTCCTTCCTTTCCCAGCAGTCCACGGTGAAAGCGGCGGCGCGGTCGACCTGGGCCAGCGCCTTGCACACCTGGCTCTGCGTCTCCATTATGAGAAGCTCCATGCGACTTCGCATGTCTCCGCCCCAGTCGCGCAGCTCTCGCAATCCGCTCACCGGAGGAGCCATGAAGTGCTCGCACCGCCTTGCCAGATCTTCCTCGTCCTCCTTTCCCCACGGCTTTTCCCGTTGTAATTGCTGCTGCTGCTGCCGCCGAGGCTGCTCCTTCATCTCCGCCCACCGCACCAGACCCAGCCCGGCCAGCACCGCCGTGGCTCCCGCAGTCCAAGAAGATCGGCACCTGGGCTCGCAGGCGAAGGGTGGGAGTGCGCAGCGATCGACGCTGATCGCAGCCACCCACCATCGCCCCAACGGGAAGAACCGCCCGGCAGCGATTCCAAGGAGCCCGAAGCGAACATCCTGGAGCAGCACGGGCTGGCCCAGAGGCTTAAACCCTGGGAGCCCAGATGCCGAACCCCGCACAGCAGAAAAGACATGACAGCCGGTGCCCAGTTCCTTCTGCAGCCATCCGGATCAGCGTCCGGGCTCGCAGGCAAAGGGTGGGAGTGCGCAGCGCATTTTCCTGGCTTGGCGCCGATCCGGACGGCTGCAGAACGAACTGGGCACCGGCTGTCATGTCTTTTCTGCTGTGCGGGGTTCGGCACCTAGGCTCCCAGGGTTTAAGCCTCCGGGCCAGCCCGTGCTGCTCCAGGATGTTAGCTTCAGGCTCCTTGGAATCGCTGCTGGGTGGTTCTTCCCGTTGGGGCGATGGTGGGTGGCTGCGAGCCTGGAAGAGGTGGTGAAATGCAGAGCAATACCTCGTGGGGAAGGAGTCCGCCGTGGCTCCCGCAGTCCAAGCGACGCCGATCGCTGCCACCCACCATCGCCCCAACGGGAAGAACTGCCCGGCAGCGATTCCAAGGAGCCCGAAGTGAACATCCTGGAGCAGCACGGGCTGGCCCAGAGGCTTAAACCCCGGGAGCCCAGGTGCCGAACCCCGCACAGCAGAAAAGACATGACAGCCGGTGCCCAGTTCGTTCTGCAGCCGTCCGGATCAGCGTCCGGGCTCGCAGGCAAAGGGTGGGAGTGCGCAGCGCATTTTCCTGGCTTGCTTACCTTAGCTCAGTGGTTGGGGGGGTCAAACAACCCTTTCACAGGGGTTTTGATGGTGGTGCAATACAGAAAAACGAGCGCAGCCCTCGCCATCCGGAATGAATGGTGCTGTTGTGGCGGTGGGGGAGGGGGCGGCAGAAGCGGGAAGAAGCGGCGTTTGCGATGGCTGGAAGCTGTGGGAGTGAAGCACAACTTTCATTTGTATGGCAGCAGCATTCCGCCTTGGTATATTTGTATCAGGAGTGGCGCAAGGCAGCCTTTGTTTCCTGCTGCCTGGGACTCAGAGTGGTAAATGGCGTCTGATCCGGAGAGCTGCTGGATTTTGCTCTCTAATCCGGATGCCAAATCGGCCCCCTGCAAACTCTCGTCTCTCAAGGAGCGCTCCCTGAAGCGGGGCTGGAAACTTTGGTTGGACTGCTTGAGAGGAGAGCTTGCAGGGGGGCGATCTGATGTCTGCAATGGAGAGCGGCATCCGGCTTTTTCTCTCCGCTGTAAGAGCGCTGTAAGAGTGGCAGCCCTCATCTCCTAATGCTTGGGACTGCAAAATCCAGCTGCTCCCTGGACCAGTCACCATTTACCGCTCCGAGTCCCAAACATTAGGAGATGAGGGCTGCCGTTCTTACAGCGCTCTTACAGCGGAGAGAAAAAGCCGGATGCCGCTCTCCATTGCAGACACCAGATCGCCCCCCTGCAAGCTCTCCTCTCAAGCAGTCCAACCAAAGTTTCCAGCCCCGCTTCAGGGAGCGCTCCTCGAGAGACGAGAGTTTGCAGGGGGCCGATTTGGCATCCGGATTAGAGAGCAAAATCCAGCAGCTCTCCGGATCAGACGCCATTTACCGCTCTGAGTCCCAAGCAGCAGGAAACAAAGGCTGCCTTGCGCCGCAAATATAGCAAGGCAGAATCCTGATGCTGCACTTTCAGCAGACAGATGAGGGCTGCCTTGGCCATCGGCTGGCGCAAATATACCAAGGCGAATGCTCATGCCGCACAAGTTCAAGTAGTGCTTCGCTCCCACACTTCTTCCGGCCCTCAGTCTCTCAGGGAGATGCTTGACTTCCTCTCAGCCCCAAGACACTGGCTGGCCCATGAGATGAGAGAGAGAGAGAATGAGAGAGAAAGAGAGAATCAGAATAAGACAGAGAGAGAAAGAGACAAAGAATGAAAGAGAGAGAAAGACAGAATGAAAGAGAATGAGAGAAAGAGACAGAGAGAATCAGAGAGAGAGAGTGAGAGAGAGAGAATGAGAGACAGAGAAAGAGACAGAATCAAAGAGAACCAAAGAATCAGAGAGAGAATGAGAGAGAGGGAGAGAAAATGAAAGAGAATCAGAGTGAGAGAATCAGAATGAGAGGGAGAGAGTGGGGAGAGAGAGAAAGAGGGGGAGAGAGAAAGAGAATGAGAGAGAAAGAGAAAGAGCGGGAGGGAGAAAGAGAAAGGGGGACAGAGAGAAAGAGAGAATGAGAGAGAGTGGGGGGGAGAGAAAGAGAGTGGGAGAAAGAGAGAGAGAAAGGGGGGAGAAAGAGAATGAGAGAGAAAGAGTGGGAGAGAGAGAGAAAGAATGAGAAAGAGGGGAGAGAAAGGGAAAGAGTGGGGGAAAGAAAGAATGAGAAAGAGAGGGGGAGAGAGAAAGAGAATGAGAGAGGGGGAGAGAGAAAGAGAGAATGAGAAAGAGTGGGAGAGAAAGAAAGAGAGGGAGAGAGAGAGAAAGCGAAAATGAGAGAGAGAGAAAGAGAGAATGAGAGAGAAAGAGTGGGAGACAGAGAGAGAGAGAGACAGAGAGGATGGAGAGTGCCTGAAGGACCCCATCCCGTACTGGGAGTCCAGGTGCTTCAGCAAGCGGGGCACTGGATTCGTATTAGTGGTCTGCGAAATTTAAAATTATGAAGTTGGTGGTCCCTGAGGTCCAAAAGGTTGGGGACCCCTGGCCTAAGACCATCGGAAAACAAATATTTTTGATGATTTTAGGAATAACTTTATCGTTGGGGGTCACCACAACATGAGGAACTGTATTAAAGGGTCGCGGCATTAGGAAGGTTGAGAACCACTGCCTTAGCTGCTTGCCTTGCTTCGCTTGCCTGAATCCATTCCATCAGCAAGCAACTCCCTGCCTACAACCAAGCAGGCAGGGAGTTGTGGACTTCAACTCCCAGAATTCCTCAGCCAGCAAAACAAAGCTGGCTGAGGAATTGTGGGAGTTGAAGTCTACAAGTCTTAAAGTTGCCAAGGTGGGAGACCCCTGTTCTATTGGGTACGTAAGTTTTTTTCCCCTTTGGGATCTTTAAAAAAAAATAGTTAATTGGGTTTTTTTTAAGTTCTTTTTTAGACCTAGCCATTTAAAGTTTAGGAAGTTTTAAATTTAGCTTTCATATAAAAATAAAATAAAATAAAATAAAATAATATTTGTGCAGCTTTCTGAGATTTAGTGTGTTTCTGTAGTGTTTCACTCTAACTACACAAACACACAAAATCTCACAAAGCTGTATGTGGAATTTTGTGTGTGTAAAGTGTGAAAGTTGGGTTTTGGGGCTTTTTGTGGCTGTGTGAAGTTCCTGCTTGTTGCAGGGGCCATTTTGGGTCTAGCACAGCTACTTTTACATTGTGGATGAGCCAGTTGTGTTGTGTTGTGTTGTGTTGTGTGTGTGTAAAGCGTGAAAGTTGTTTTTGGGGGCTTTTTGGGGCTGTGTGAGGTTCCTGCTTGTTTCAGGGGCCATTTTGGGTCTAGCACAGCTACTTTTACATCGTGGATGAGCCAGTTGTGTTGTGTTGTGTTGTGTTGTGTGTGTGTAAAGCGTGAAAGTTGTTTTTGGGGGCTTTTTGGGGCTGTGTGAGGTTCCTGCTTGTTTCAGGGGCCATTTTGGGTCTAGCACAGCTGCTTTTACATTGTGGGTGAGCCAGTTGATGTTTTTTTAATTTTTATTTGGTGTGCGTTGGAAGAGGGATAGTCTTATACGGCGAGTATAGCCCAAACCCTATATTTTAACAGGAAAAGTAGGGGGTCGTCTTATACGCCCAGTCGTCTTATACGCCGGAAAATACGGTAATATAAGCCCTACCCTGAAAATAAATCCCAGTTAAGATTGTCAGCCAGATGAACACATTTAGTACAATATTTCCCTAAAAATAAGACCTAACTGGAAAATAAGACCTAATTTGGAGCAAAAATTAATGTATAACCTATTCTTATTGGGGGGAAACATGATACCTGGAGCCACACACATTTTAAATATGCCCTTTTCAGCTTCAATACAAGGTTCTAAATATAGCCACTTAAGCCATCTAGCTCAAAAACCAATTACTGAACAGACCATTTCATGCTCTTCCCATTCATGTTCTGTTCAGCAGCTGAAACCTCATGAGTTCATTTTTCTCTTCTATTCCCGTTTACCAACACAGCTTTCATCATCCGCTGTCATTTTTGTATTTATTTAAGAATGCCACATGAAGGAATATGTACTTTTAAAAAAATTATTATTAGATCAAAAATCATGTTACAGGATTCTCTTACAGGAGCTTTAGAAAGTTTTAATACAGATTGGTTGTTGTTGGGTTTTTTGGGGGCAATTTTTCCCCACCTTGTAAAATTGAATAAATACAGAAGTAAAAAAAACACAAGCAACTCTTTTCCTATCAGAGCACAAAGAAGCAGACCAACAGGAAAACGTGGGGGGTTTTTTTCCCCTGCATCTGAAATCTTCAAGGAGACGAACCAAAAAAAGGACATTATTTGGAACATTGGTCTAAACTAGAAAAACAGTTGCAGCCTTTATAATTAAGGCACTCACTGTGGAATCCAGTGCTATGCGAATTAAAGGCCATTTATCTAAAAGAACAGTCCAGCTCTGCCCTTCTCCTTACTGTGCCCCTGTTCCCTATCTGCTCTGGAGGAGATTTGGAGGGCATTTGCAAGGATTGGAGGTAGGGTGAGGACAGAACTCCCTCTATTCCAGTTGTATTGATAGAAAAGTGTTTCCAGCCTTGAAACTGTCTAAGGAATGTGCAGGCTACTTTGTTATTTTATGTTACATTTTTGCAAGGAAATTTCACTTGTTCACAGTAACACCCAGGGATCTAAGGCAGAAAAGATTCTCTGGCACTGCTTAAAACAAACCAAGGACATGAGAATCCTACCACGGAGGATTCACCCAGATCCACACACAAGGGCAAATATGTTTTCTGCTGCAAACTGCCATGAAAAGCACCTTACTGGCGGGGAAAAAAAAAAGCAGTTTTCTGCAGGACACGTATGGATTGTGTGTTTCCAGTACTGGATGGGGCCTAGCACCTTGGAAGGATCCACATACAAAAAAAAAAAAAAGATTAAAAAGACAAGTTTTCCAGTTTCACAATGTGCTTGTCATATAGGACAGGGTAAGAATAGAAGCCTACATTCAGTTTGTGCCTAAAGCCTTAATATTTCAAAAGTGGGGGGGGGGAGAAAAGATCTGGTCCCATATTTGCTCTTTGCAGAATGTGAAAGAAAGAAAAAAGAAAAGTGGGTTTAGAAAAAAAAAGAAGCTGCCAATCCAAACATGACTGTCAGGTTTTCTTGACCTTCAACGTCTGGGTGCTTTCCCCACAGATTTTATATGCTGCCCAGTTCACAGAGGGTTTGATCCAGCGTTCGGTGCAGAGTCAAATTCTCTTCTTTCGCTAGGGCAACTTTTTCTGGTGAGAATGGGAAAAAAAATATTAAGAAAAAAAAAACAATTTCAAAAGAATAGGACTGGTTCTGAATTCACATTCCAATTCATGTTCCAATTTTAGTTGCCTCTGTTTCAAAACAGCCATGTTCCTTCCATTACATCTTTTCCCTCGATCTTAATGTTATTCTTGTTCCTGATACATTCATCCCAAAGGACCAGCTGAAGGAGAAAAACCTGTTCTGGGATGGTGAGATTTAAGTAAGAAACACCCAGGAAGTCTGACATCCAGAGGAGCAAAAGTACCACAACCCTTTATTACAGGAACTGAATTAGTGAAAGATTTAAAGAGTTCAGCAAGTCACAGTTGTCAGTTGTAACACTGGTCAAAGGTCATCAAAGCCCAACCCACTGCTCAAAGGAGGAATTAGCTGGAGATAGTTTTTATACCCCAAAAAGGAAAACTCCAGACTGAATTTCCCACAAAATGGCCTGATTTCATTGGGTTAGGGTGATTTCCAGATTCAAATGGAAAAATTGACATTTTTATTTTCAGGAGAATTACATAAATAATCTCCAACTCTGTACTGTTCCATTGAATCTGTGTTCAAACTGAATCTGTGTTCAAGCTGATTCAGTGTTCAAGTGAAACAGACTATCATTTTATACAGGAAACAAGGAACAAATGCCTTGTACTTCATAAACGGCAAATGAGAAAAGATTCCTGAAATATATATATATATTTAATCAAAGTGCAATTTTTACAGGAAAAGACTTGTGAAAGCACACAGAGAAAAAGGAAGCAGAAGCTGCTTAAGCAGAAACACCCAGCAGGACAGAAAGCTCCATTGTATTTATCTACTACAAGGAAGTCATATCATTGAGTGCGTGGTCCAATTCCTCACTGATGGCCTTGTATTTCAACTTTTGAGCATACAGCTCATCTGCAGGGCAAAGTGTGGCGAGAGAGGCAGGATGAAATGCCGAAGTAACAGGCGCATAGACAAGTTCAGAGATGTTGCCAGAGCAAGGAGAGATGGAAGAGAAAGGGAAAGAAATGAATGTTAAAACACAGAAATGCAAGATGAATATGAATATGAAAATGAAAACTTCAGCAACAGAAAGTTGAGAATTTTGGAAAGATTAAACATTCAATTTTCAGAGAGTGAAGAACATTTTAAATCTGAGCTGCTTACACTAGCCTGTCATAATCACCCTGGATATGTCTGGACAACAAAGAAGGTTGTTTTCAAGCATAAAACATTTCCAAGTAATCAAATTAGGATATTTCAAATTTGGGACAGCTGTTTTGACCTCAGAAGGTTCTTTGCCTTCAAAACAATTATAATTCAAAACATTTTGCATTCCCCTATTCAGTATTATATATATGCTACTTTGAGTTCTTAGATCTTTCATTAAATTATTACAGTAATCATTTTTTTAAAAAAATTCAAAAGCTAGGCAAATTGCAAAGAATGATCTTTGCTCACCTGAAGACCAACTGATCAAATTCACGATGAAGATGAGAAATGTTTAATTTTAGTTATTCTTATCCTCAGGTGCTGTACTGAGCGAGACTGCCCTAAAACACTCTAGGGCAGGAAAAAGCTTTCTAGAGCAACCTTGGCAAATTTAAGACTTGTGGACTTCAACTCCCAGAGTTGAATTCTGGGAGTAGAAGTCCACAAATCTTAAACTTGCCAAGGTTGGAGACCTCTGTTCTAGAGGCCAATTCACGGAAATGTAATGATGCAGTGTCCCGTTAAAAGTTTTCCACCCCAAACTTCAAAAGCTTTATCCCATACCTTCCAAATCATCAATGGACTTTTCCAGTTTAGCAACTGTTCTCTCTGCAAACTCAGCTCGTGTTTCAGCCTAAAAACAGAGATTACAGCAATGAAAAGGTTGCACTAGGTTGTGATCAGATGTCATTTTTCCTCCTCCCGACTCTAAGCCAACACGATCACTGGCTTCACTCACCTCCTTCAGCTTGTCAGTCAGAAGTTTGATTTCCTCTTCATACTTGTCCTCTTTTTCAGAATACTATGAAAACAAGGTTAACATCCATTATTTTGTTTGTAAGAGGAGAGAGGGAGAATTGCAGAAAAAAAGGAACTGAAACCATCTCATTTCTTAATTATTTATATACTGGACTTCCTGTAGGACAGGGGTGTCAAATTTGATTTCATTGAGGGCCACAAGAGCCTTGATAGTACAGTGGTCTACGCACCCTGTTATTAACACAGCTGCCTGCAATTAACTGCTGGTTCGAATCTCTCCAAGGCTCAAGGTTGACTCAGCCTTCCATCCTTTCTAAGGTAGGTGAAATGAGGACCCAGTTTGTGGGGGCAATAAGCTGACTTTGTATAAATATACAAAAGTATGAAGACTATTGCTTAACACATTGTAAGCCGCCCTGACTCTCCGGAGAAGGGCGGCATATAAATCAAATTAAATTAAAAATTAAATTAAAAAAACAAAAAAAACACATCAGGGTTGTGTCTGACCTCGGGGGGTATGGCCAGCCTGATGTCACTCGTGTTGGGGGTGCCTGTGGTAGCCGGAGTGCTCTGACAGTGAAAATAGGCACCCAAGCTCCATTTTTGGTTGCAACAGCCTCCTGCGACCCTCTGCCAGTGGAAAAAAAGGCTCGGGAGGCCACTCACACCCTTGAACTCAGTTTTCTCTGACAGAGGGCTGCAGAAGTCCATCGCGGCCAAAAACGGAGTTCACGAGGAGCTCACCGCGGGCCAGTCCTTTGCTGTTTCCAGGGGGCCGGATCCAGCCTGCGGGCCTTGAGTTTGACATTCCTGCTCTAAGATGAAGTACAGGGACACCAACTCCCTGGACTTATGACTTATGACCATTTCGCAACTTATGACCATTGCAGCATGCCCATGGTCAGTGGGGAAGCCCCATTCCCTTAACAACGATGTTACTAACTTAATAAATGCAGCGATTCACTTAACAACTGTGACAAGAAAGGTCATAAAATGAGGCAAAATTCATTTAACAAATGTCTCGTTTAGCAATATAAATTTTGGGCTCAATTTTTGTCTGCGGTCCCTAAAAGCAAACACTGACTTGATCCAGCATAATCAGTGTCCCATAATACAGTCCTGCTACTTCCTAGGACAAGACTGACACAACTCTAGCAGGTGAGATTTTTTTGTTAAAGTGCATTCCCCTGGGTTTAGAGATGCTATCCAGCTCTAAGAAGAGCTCATAATACATACAATACTCTCTTCTCTAACTGTACCTCCACCAGTCCACGGGAACAAGAGGCAGTGATCTAGTGAGCTTTCATGGCTGACCCTTGATTTCAATCTGATTCAGCACTCAAACCTCTATAGGTGGCTTCCACTAAACCTCCAAGTATGCCGCCCTTCTCCGGAGACCCTTGTATATTTTATACAAAGTCAGCTTATTGCCCCCACAAACTGGGTCCTCAATTTACCTACCTTAGAAAGGATGGAAGGCTGAGTCAACCTTGAGCCTGGCAAGAGTCGAACTTACTTTAATTGCAGACAGCTGGTGTTAAATTACAGTGCCTTGTCTGCAGAGCTATCCAGGCTCCTTTATCCCTGCTGTTTTATTACCCTGAAGTGATGAGCTTCAAGTCAATGGCCTGTTGATGTATTTTGCAATAGATGAACATCCATTACATGGTATTTAATATTTTTATATGTCTACTCATTTACTAGCATATGGAACTCCCTTAAAAGAAATCAGATTGCACTAAAGGCTAATCAATTGTACCATCAAGTTGGTGTCAACCTTTAGTGACACCAACTAAACAACAAAGCAGCTACCACAAAGAAGAGGGGGGCAACTTTTCTCCAAAGCACCCGAGGGCAGGACAAGAAGCAATGAATGGAAACTAATAATGGAAAGAAGCAACCTAGAACTAAGGAGAAATTTCCTGACAGTTAGAACAATTCATCAGTGGAACAACTTGCCTCCAGAAGTTGTGAATGCTCCAACACTGGAGGTTTTTAAGAAGAAATTGGAAACCATTTGTCTGAAATGGTATAGGGTTTCCTGCCTGAGCAGAGGGTTGGACTAGAAGACCTCCAAGGTCCCTTCCAACTGTTATTTTGTTATTCTGACCACATACCATATTTTCCTGAAAATAAGACTTATCCCGAAAAGAAGCCCTGCTTAAGGCCTGCACAGCCGGTCCATTCTGTTTGGTTGTTTGTGGTGCTGTGGCTGTGAGGCGAGGCAGAGGGGTGTATGCACCCTGCAATAGCTTATACAATACCTCAGAGCCCCCACAGCCAGGCCATCCATGCCCCAACACCTGACTTGCCTTGTAGCGGCAGAGACGGCAGCCCCGTCCAGCAGGACCTCGCGTGGCCACCAGCCCACTTCTTCCGCTTGCTCACCAGCTGCAAAGGAGCAGGAGGCTGAATGATATACTGGAGCTGCAGCTGCAAGGCATTGGGGTGTGAATGTCCTGGCTGTGGGGGCCCTAAGGTAAGCCAGTGCAGGGCACATGGGGCAGCTCCACCTCACACTTTGCAGCAAGCAAGCAAGCAAAAGAAGTGGGCCTCCCATGTTTAGTTAGTTTAGTTTAGTTTATTATATTTATACTCTTAAAGTACCTGGGGGAAAAAAATAAGACATCCCCAAAAAATAAACCCTAGTGCTTATTTTGGAGCCGAAAAGGAAATAAGACCGGGTCTTATTTTCAGGGAAACACAGTAGCTGAATTTTCTTCATGATTTCTATCCCTAACCTAGTTTTCATTCTTCAATGGTGCATCCATCACCATATTAACGGAGTCCATTCACCTTGCTTCACCTTCTTAATAGGTCTGAGCAGACAAGATAAAACCCCAGGCTACTAAACTGGAATATAAAGGAAAAGGAAATCACCCCAATGGTTCATAATCAGAGCAGAGGCCTATCCACCCCATCTATACTTGAACCTTTAAAAAAACCCGGAAACCCAATTCCTGACTCTTAAAAGTTTAGGAACCACCAACCTTCTCTGATTGAGCTTCAAGGGACTTCAGGTTGTTGGTGACATTTTTGAGTTCTTCCTCCAGGTCACTGCATTTCCTACACAAAGCAAAAGAAATCACCCACTTTCAGCTTCCGGTCTTCTATTCTTTAAATGAAAACATCACTGCCCTCAGAATTCTTAAGAACCTCTTTACTGACCCATTGTTTCACCTATTTTGTAATTTATTTCTATCCAGCATTCTTACATGTAAACATCTCAAGAAGACAACTCATAATGAAAACATAAAACATTTTCAAAATATGAAGCGTGAGGAAAATTAAAACCATTCCCTTAAAGCAGCAAAACTCCCATTCCCAGTTCTGAGGGAAAAGATGAGATTTCAGCATGCATTAAAAGAAGACCTGTTCTCAGAGGTTAAGGATTATCCTAAATGTAAGAGCTGTGGTGGCACAGTGGTTAGAATACAGTACTGCAGGCTGACTCTGCCCACAGTCTGGAGTTTGATCCTAATGGGACTCAGTCTTCCATCCTTCCGAGGTCAGTAAAAACCCAGATTGTTGGGGGCAATAAGCTGACTCTGTAAACTGCTTAGAGAGGGCTATAAAGTACTGTGAAGTCTAAGTGCTATTACTATTATCTAAACTCAGTCCGGATTGGAATGTTTTGGGAATAGAATCAAACCCAGTCATTCTGATAGGAAAATGGAAGAGGGCGATCTCTCTGCAACCCTTGACACCATGACACCATTAAACATGAGGACCTCCTGAATTGGGCCTTTAAGGCTGTAATGAGAGACATCATGATAGTGATTTTGCTCTTAAAAAGTCAGTTTCAGTACTCAGCACTGGGGGAACTGTGTTTGGTGTCTTAAGCATTTAATAATTATACTGCAAAGTACTGTAAGTCTGCAGTACAGTTTCACACCTATATAAAACAGCTGGTACATTATTAGGGGATTTGAAGCCAGGAGATACTGGAATGTAATCTGCTCATCTGGTGATTGACACACCGCCTGTTGAAAGTTCTTCTCCTCCAGTGATCTTCACAGGGTGGAAGGTATGACTGCCTTTCTCTGTGGTATCCCTACTTTATAGAAGTCTCTACCAAGGAAATACATCCAGCCCTCCCCTTGTGAGTACTCCTTAAGGAAGTCAAAGCTGTATTGTTTCAAGAATCCTTTATCTCCTACTGATCTTGTATGGAGGTGTTCATTTTGTATAATTAATTTGGGAGATTATTATGATTTTTTTCCCCTACTGCTGCATGCCACCAGAGTTCTTCAGAAATGGGGGCAGGGATGGGCTGCTGGGGGTTCGCAGTAGTTTGGGAGAACCTCTAGCTAAGATTCTGTGCAGTTTAAAGAACCCGCAAATCCCATTCCTGGCTGGCCCCACCCACCCCACCCCTCTCTTCCCCTCAGTCCCCATGCGGCCTGTTTTGGATACACTTAAGTGCAGGACACGTGCGGAGGCTCGGGGAGGGCAAAAAACAGGCCTACCGGAAGTTTGGGAAGACTGGAAATGGGCCTGGGGAGGCCGTTTTTGCCCTCCCGGAGGCTCAAAGAAAGCCTCCGAAGCCTGGGGAGGGCATAAATGCCCCCCCTCGCTGTGGTGCAGGAGGCCGTCTAGGCCACGCCCACCATGGCCACGCCCACCCAGCAACCAGGCAGAGAACCCCTTACTTAAATTTTTGAAGCCCACCCCTGAATGGGTGGGTTAGAAGTGCAGAGAGAAAGAGAGAGATGCTGATAACGTAAAACTCAAGACTCTCTGGTATAGTTACACACATCCAAGACCATCCTCACACACCATAGGTGGCTAGATGAGGGAACAACAAGCTGAAGAACAACCAAGTAAACCTATAGTTCCAAGAGAGACGACTCTCAAGTCTGGCAATGTTCTGAATAGAGCTCAAATAGAGCATATAGGCAGCTGAGAGGCACAATCAGCTTGTGCCCAACAGCCTTCATTATTAGCTTCAATGCTCCACATGAAGTTTCCCTTGAAAAGTGGCCCAGAAATTACAGCAAGTGCAAAGTGCCTAGAGAACACGGGTTGGGAAAGATGATTCTGGATGCCCTCAAGCACTTTTTAGAAGTTACTCTGCAGGTAACTAATGAGTTTCTTGCTTTAATCAGATTTCTGACAAGCAATGATCAACTCACAGTTCAGACACCTCAGCTCGTTCTTCAGCTCTTTCCAGTTCTCCCTCCAGAATGACAAGTTTACGGGCAACCTGGAGAAAGTTTTAAAAAAAAAATCACTGTGTGCCCCAAACAATATAGTTCCAACATAAAGTATCTATTACGGTCAACATCTGCACTCCAAAAATAGTACTTAAAACTGGTACTTAAATAAAATTGGCACGTCCAGCTGCAGTGATGAAACTCTGATCACCTTGATATTTTCTCAGTGATTCTGTTTGGTTAGGTAAAGGTAAAGGTTCCCCCGCACATGTGTGCTAATCGTTTCCACTCTAGAGGGCGGTGCTCATCTCCGTTTCTAAGCCAGGGAGCCAGCACTGTCCGAAGATGTATCTGTGGTCATGTGGCCGGCATGACTAAGCGCCAAAGGCACAATGGAGCGCTTTTACCTTCCCACCAAAGTGGTCCCTATTTTTCTACTTGCATTTTTTACATGCTTTCAAACTGCTAGGTTGGCAGAAGCTGGGGCAAGTAACGGGAGCTCCCTCCATTATGCGGAGCTAGGGATTCGAACCGCTGAACTGCCGACCTTCTGACTGACAAGCTCAGCGTCTTAGCTGCTGAGCCACCGCGTTCCTGTTTGGTTACTGAGTCACAAATAATGTTTCTATCAGGGCTGTTCCTATGCGTTAACTTGAAATGTTAAGTTCTAAATTTGCAACATAGACTGGAGCACATTCCAAATAGAACATGCAAATCAGGGCTCCCGAGAAGCGCAGGAATTCAATCAAAATAAAATTAAGATTCAGGGCATCATTGAAACTCACCAGGTTCATTATAACTACCTTTGCAACCACAGCTCAGGCTCTTGGGAAACTACCTAATCCCCGCCCACTTTGTGACTTGTCTAGCCAAGTTTTATCTCTTACTCCAGATCTTTCGAGCAGAGCAAGGATTTCCCAGACATGCTGCCAGAGGCAGTTTTAAACTTTAGGAATTAAGCCCAAGGCCTCCTGCAGGGAAAAAAAAAAATCCAGGAGCTTCACCTCTGGGCTGTAATTCCACCAAAATAGGCTAGGAGACATGGGGTAACAAATGACATTTTGAGTTTGCAGCCTTTTCCTCGTTTCTTTAGGGCAACTGCGCTTGCCAGCTTTCAAATAAGCTCAAACTGTCAGAATGTCCCGCAGCATGACAGGTGCCCTGGAACATGTCCCTGCCCCAAACTGTTCCCAGATGTTCCCCTCCCTCTCAGGATAGCTGCCTCACCTCCTCATATTTGCGGTCAGCTTCTTCAGCAATGTGCTTGGCTTCCTTCAGCTGCATCTCTTGAATCTCCATTTTCTCCTCGTCCTTCATAGCTCTGTTTTCAATGACCTTCATACCTCTGTGGAAGCAGCCAAAAGAATACTTTTAAACCCTCTGGGAAAGTTGTCTACAGATGTTATATATGTCTTGGTGGGATCCATATTTGGAGTGTCTATCAAGATCAATAAGGCAGCAGAGTCCTGCATGGACAGCAATTTTCACATCTGTTCAACAACTGGAAAAAAGTGACCGATCTTGCTGTGCAAAGTATATTTCATAATTACGTGTATAATAGAACTTAATCCTGGCTAGTCGGTCCACACTGCAAATCTTCTAGGAATGGGTTCCTGAATCTCTACATCCCTCTATGCTGTATCATTATATGTTGTTGGTATTTTTTAGACTTTTCTATTTAAATAAGTATTGATGTGCATAATGCTTCTGCCATCTACTGTTGTGCTCATTTGTCTTTATATTTATATGGTACTTTTTATGGCTATGTATAAATCAACTTAATGTTTACTTTGAATTCTAGCAGTTGAAGTTCACATTTCCTGCTTGAGCAGGGGGTTGGACTAGAAGACCTCCAAGCTCCCTTCCAACTCTGTTATTCTTTTACATACCAGTACAGCTAAACATCAGGAAAAGTGTAGTAGAGCAATAAATTTTACAATAATCACTAAGAGCAGCTTATGTTTTTTCCTTAGTATCCTTTTAAACACAAAGCAATTTATAGCAGTAATATTATTTCTTGGGATTGTATTTCATAGTTTTTTCACTCATCAACTGACAGTAAAATATTTGCTCAACAAAACATGATAAGGCTGTTGGTTTGCGCTCCAAGCTTGGCAACTTGGTTGCAAACATTTTGTCACCATTCGAGGAGACATCGTCAGTGTGTTTTGAGTTGTGCTCATCTTTCAGAACACAATTCTTTAGACAAGCACAACTCAAACACACTGACGATGTCTCTTTGAATAGTGATGAAACATTTGCAACCAAATTGCCAAGCTCAGCCTAACTACCAATCTGAGCTACTAATATTCAAACACATTTCAAAACATGATTATTACAATTCTAGTGGCTGTTAATATATAGTCACTGTTGTGATATAATCTTTAGGTATGTTTTTTTATTTTTTCCAAAAACAAAATGAAAAGGGACCAGAACTTTGTTTATCTGTCTTTCTGCCAGCAAGTTATCTGTCTGAAAACGGAGTAGAACAGGATTAAATTTGGAGTTGGGAGAAGAAGCTGGCAAATGGAAGGCTAAATCTGAAAATTAGATAGGTCAGGCTAGGGTCCTCAATGATTTTTCCCAATGCATCTCAATGAGAAAGGCAAGAGGATAGAGTTTAGGATTGTTGTCACTTGCTCCATTGTAAGCCCTTCCTATCACATTACCTAGAGAATGTATACAAACCAAATTGTGTTTCCCAATGCACCCATACAGATTAACAGGTACACCACAGAATAAAAGGAAAGACTTCAAAGAGCCATAGTCAGCATGCTTTCCTTATGTTGTTAATAATTCTTGTAGCTGTATTATTAAAGCACCGTTTTACGACCTCAGCAATTTAAAAATCTGTGGAACTTTAACTCCTGCTTGCTGGAGAATTCTGGGAGTTGAAGTCCAGCCATATTAAAGATGCTGAAGTTGAGAAATACTTTAGTAGAAGGTATCAGTGGCTAATCTCCTGCAATCTATATGGTAGAGCAGGGGTCTCCAATCTTGGCACCTTTAAGACTTGAGGACTTCAACTCCCAGAATTCAAAGCTGGCTGAGGAATTCTGGGAGTTGAAGTCCACAAGTCTTAAAGTTGACAAGATTGGAGACCCCTGCGGTAGAGGGCCATATCTGAGGGACCACCTTTCTCTAAAGACATTTACCTTTTCTACCAGGGCAGTTAAAGTGGGCATGCTCCTAGCCCCTTCCCCTAAATATTGTCCTCTAATGGAAGTTAGGAAGTGTGACATTTCAGGGACAGTCCCTGCCCTACCAAACATCTTTCCCCCTGAAGTTCAGGAGGGCTCTGCCCTCTTAGACTTTTGTAAAGCTTTGAAGACCTGGCTTTCCCTCTCAAGTGCTGGGAGATGATTGAATAATGGCACAGTAGAAGGTTGACTTGGTGCCAGGTTTTCATTGTTTTTATCCATTTAGTTTTATAGTTTTAATATGATTTTATATGTTGTTTTATCTTTTTACTGGAAGCCGCCCAGAGTTGGTTAGAATACGGCCAGCTGCATAAATGTTTTAAATAAACAAACTTCCTAGGCTTGTGAAAACTTCTGAAAAATTCTTAAACAAGGTACATTGCAGGCAGTCCTCAATTTATGACTACAATTGAGCCAGGGGTTAAATCCAGCATTCTGGAGAACCGGTAGCAGAAATTTTGAGTAGCTCGGAGAACTGGCAAATACCACCTCTGGCTGGCCCCAGAGTGGGGTGGGAATGGAGATTTTGCAATATTCTTCCCCTGGAGTGGGGTGGGAATGGAGATTTTGCAGTATCCTTCCCCTGCCACACCACCAAGCCACGCCTACCAAGCCACACCAAGCCACGCCCACAGAACCGGTAATAAAAATTTTTTGGATTTCACCACTGAATTGAGCCCAACATTTATGTCGCTAAACGAGACAGCTCTTAAGTGGATTTTTACACTATTTTACAAACTTTCTTTTCACAGATGTTAAGTGAATCACTGCAGTTAAGTTAGTAACACAGTGGTTGAATGAAACTGGATTCCCCATTGTCAGAAAATCCCAAAAGGGGATCACATGATCCCGGGACACTGCAACCATCATAAATACGAGTGTAGTTGCCAAGCATCTGAATTTTGATCACGTTGATCATGGGGATCCTGCAATGGTAATAACTGTGAAAAACAGTCACAAGACACTTTTTCGGTGCCGTTGTAATTTCAAATGGTCACTAAATGAACTGTTGTAAGTTGAAGACTACCTGTGCCACCGAATGTGCGCAAAACTCTTCCATCCCCAATCAATATCCGAAAGCACTGAGAACAATCATCAAAGAAAGCCACATGAACTGAACAGTGTAAAAACTTTTGTTCTTGTTCATTCCTCAGTTTTCTTGTCAGGACTTGTCAGGCTTTTCTTTCTTTCTTTCTTTTTTTAAAGATGTTTTAGCTGACTCTCTTTAAGACCAAGAATACAGATATGCTAAACCAGGAGCAAAGCTGATCGTGTAGCTGATTAAGGTAGCTTAGTATACAAATGTCTCTAGCTCTGATTTCCTTTTACAAGGAAGTAATTCTCGGATCATTTTATGAAGCTGCCTTATTGTTAAAGTCACTTTTATTAGGCCACTCTGGATCCTTTGAACTTCCAGGAACACATTATCTTCTTCATTTAGCCCGCATATTATTATTATTTTTACTATTTAAAGCTAAAGTAGACCACATTTTCATGGTACACATTTTTCTCATGGCTTTGAAGGCAATGGTCAACAGGACTGTCAGTCTCAAAATTAATGCTTTTCCTAGACTTTCAGGAAACGAACATTCTGATATTTAAATTTTGGGGAGATATTACACGGCTGATAATTAGCAATTTGTCACTAAATTCTAACAGGGCAGAGTATTTGGGGGCCACATGCAAAATTAAACTCATGGATGGTCAATCTGTACTTTAAGCCTCATAGTAAGAGAAAGCAAAACAGGCTAACAGAGCCAGGGATGGAAATGACCAGAGGTCTGTCTTCATCCATGTAACTTTTTTCTTCCATTCAATCATGTCTGATTCTCAAAGATTGCAAGGAGAAGTCCCTACACTTTTCTTGGCAAGGTTCTTCAGAAGTGGTTCGCCATTGCCTCCATCGTAGGGCAGAGGGAAGTGACTGGCCCAAGATCATCCAGTTGGCTTTGAGCCTAAGGCAGGACTAGAATTCACTGTCTCCTGGTTTCTAAGCCTTGTGCCTTAAGCATTACACCAAACTTGCTCTCAATCTGACTCTAAATCAAGGGGGGAAAGTTGTAAAATGAATGACCTGATCCTGAACGTGTCAAGACACAACTAACTTTATACTGTTTACCACAGTAGTCTTTGTCTCTTATTTTTACAGAAAATTTGTAGGAAGGCTGGGAGCACACATGGGCAATATATACGTCCTCAACGTACGACAACGGAGCCCAAAATTTATGTTGCTAAGTGGGAGATTTGTTGAGTTGTGCCCCATTTTTCCGACTTTTCTCGCCCCATTTGTTAAGTGAATCCCTGCAGGTCTTACATTAGCAACACGGTTGCTAAGTGAATCTGGTTTCCTCCTTGACTTTTGCTTGTCAGAAAGTCACAAAAGGGGGAATCACACGATTCCGGGACACGGTGATCGTCATAAATGTGAGTCGGTTTGTCAAACACCCGAATGTAAATCACGTGACCGTGGGAAATGCTGCAATGGATGTAAGTGTGAAAAATGGTCCTAAGTTGAACATTTTTCACCGTTGTAACTTTGGTCACTTAATGAACTCTTGTAAGTGGAGGACTACCTGTATATTCCATTGATTATATGAACTTTAAATTCATGGTCCTTTACTGAAATAAGGCAGCGCTGATCTCAACTGGTTATCTAAAGCAGGAGTCTCCAACCTTGGCAACTTTAAACCTGGCGGACTTCAACTCCCAGAATTCCCCAGCCAGCTTTGCTGGCTGGGGAATTCTGGGAGTTGAAGTCCGCCAGGCTTAAAGTTGCCAAGATTGGAGACCCCTGATCTAAAGTAGTCAGAATGAGGACCAAGATTTTTAGAACCTGGGATTGACAAAAGAATTAGCTGTACTCTCAACTGGAAGAGCTGCTGCCAAAGACCAGACTAAGCACTTCCTCAGCCATTCAGCCCAGATCCGCCTTTAGATACCTCTCGCTCTCGTCAGCTGCTTTCTCTGCCTCCTCCAGTTTTTGCAGAGCTGTGGCCAGGCGCTCTTGGGCGCGATCCAACTCTTCTTCCACCAGCTGGATCCGGCGATTGAGAGCAGCCACCTCTCCTTCAGCCTGGATGAGAGAGAGGGAGAAAAATCCTCAATGACTCAAAGGATATTTAGAAACCTCAGCGAAGGGAACTGAAGTGACATAAAACTGCACATAAAAAAGAAAAAAAAAAACCCTTTAGGGAAAAAAATTATTGCCAGCCTCCCCACCCCTCTCGAAATTCAACTTCTGAAAGACTCTTGAAGGCCTCCTGAGAGCAACTCCTGGGCAGACTCAACACTCAAAGAGGGTTAAAAGCCAAGTCCTACCTTGCAGGCTCAGAAAGAATCATGTAATGGACGTTGAAAGAGGAGAAGGACAGCAGTTTCAGAGAAGGAGAGGAAGATCTTTTTTTTTTCCCCTTCCTGGAGTATAAGCTCAGTCTACATAAAAGTCCACCGGATCTGGCCCAATGTCCCAACTGGAGATCAAGGAACCGGCAAAGAGGCTGGAGAAGAGCCCCCTCTCCAATAAGCCACTATGGAACCGAAAAAGTTAAGACTGGATCAGACGAAGATGAAGAAGGGAAGAGGCAGGTGGGCGGAGGGAAGGACCCACAGTAGAGATTGTTAGCTTGGTGGGGTGCTTGTTTGTTTGTTTCTTTTCCATTAGCTGGGCTTCCTACAGTTTTGGAAAGAGGGAAGGTGAGAGAGGAAAAAGGAACAGACCACATTGGAAAGCATCTCCAGGCATGCTGTCCAAGTCCTTGTCTTCGGAGGCCCCCCCAAAATCCGTCGGCACTTAAGGCCCCCCCTCCCCATATCCGAGATAGCGATGGAAGGGAAACAGGAGGAGGAGGGGGAGGCGGGGCAGATCTGGGTGCGCTCGGACCATTCATTGCAAGCCGAGAGAGCTTCCTTTTTTTTTTCTTTTTCCTTTTTTTTTTTTTTTTTAATTCCCCGGCCAGGCGAACTCTTGAATTAATTTTAGCGGGAGCCGGGGAATCCAAGCCAGGGAGACGCTGCTTCCTGCCGCTCGGGCCGCCCCGCCTCGCCGGCCGAGATCTGGGGTGCAAAACGCCGGAGGAAGGCTAGGGAAGAGAGAACGGTAGCCGAAGCGCTGTGGGGAGCAGACCCCGCGATGCAGGAGAAAAGGGGGGAAGAAAAGAGACGGCGGTGCCGCCCTGGCAGACGTGGAAGGCAAAGCGGTAGCCGGGCTGGCTCCACCCTCGCCCGCCCGTCCTCCAGCCTTGCCTTATACGGGCAAAAGGCATATCAGGCGGCGGCGGCGGTCTGGGATGTGGGAAGAGAGGAGGAAGGCAGGCGAGGAAGCGGAGGAGAGGCAAGAGCGCGGGGGGGGAGCGGGGGGGGGGAGGCCGCCCCGAGCCTTTTCCCCCGCCGTCGATGCTCACTTTCTCGCGCAGCTCCCGCTCCTGATCGCGCTGGCGTTGCAAGACTTGGGCGCGGTCTTCGGCCTCGTCGGCTTCTTGCTGCAGCGCCTGGATCTTGCGCTTCACCGCCTCCAGCGATCCTGTAGTGGCTGCCATCCTAGCGGCGGCGGCGGGGACGGGGGCTGCTCGGAGTGGGATCCCGGTGCCAAAGAAGGGCGACTGCGAGAGAGCTACACGTGGGCCCCGCGGTGGCAGCGGCGGCGGCGGCAAGGATGCGGCTCCGGTGCTGGCGGGAGGAAAGCAGCCGGGGAGGGGTTTTGACGTCAGCACCGCTGGAGGGCGGGGCCGTGACGTGGCCACCGCTGGCCCAGCCAAAACGAGCCCTTTCGGGAGCGCGAGGTGGGGCTTGAGGGGCGGGAAGGGCGGGCTGGCTGGGCGGCTCCTGGCATCCTTTGTTGGGCCGATGGTTTTGGCGAGGCTCCCGTCTCCCAAACGTCTGCTGAGTGGCAGCGAGAAAGGCGGTTCAGGGTTGCCCCACCTGGAAGTGCTGGGAGGGACTCCGGGCCGGCTGGGAATTTGGGGAGTTAGGAGAGCTTGGAGGCGGAGGGCGCTTTGTCTGCCTCCGCGCCGTCAAGTCTGGCGGGAGTTCCCGCTCTCAGCCGGTGCCTCGTTCAAGAAAAAGAAAACCGAGTTTCTGCACCAACCCAGGGCGCGTTCAGACGTTCCAACTCTCTTCTGATGGGCGGATACGATAAGATCAGGGAACTCTGTGGGGGTCGAACTAACTCCAGACAAGATTTCTCCCAAGCAAGGCCTGGTGTGCTCGGTAACACGCGGGGTACGATGCCTAGGGATCATCAAATCAAGATCAACCCAGTTTGGGGGATCAAAATCCACCTGGAAAGGCAGCCATTGCTTGTGTTAGCATAACCTGCTTCAACTGGTTCCTTTGAATACACAGTCTACTCAAGCATAAATCAACAAAATAGGCTAGATGTTAATAACATGTTAAATGGCAAAAGAAAGGAAGCTTAGCGGGCGCACAAATACGCCTACTAGGACTTTTATGCCAACTGGTTAAGCCCTAATTGGAAGCGGTCGAGCTGGCTCTGAGATCACCTTCCTAAATTCCTTAAATCTCACAACGCATGGACAGACTCAATAGTTTCAATTGGGAAATTTAGCACCGTAGACCAAGCTAAATCCACAGATGTTAGGAAAATCCAGGAAGTTTTGGCATTCAGACAAATTAATTAACCATCACATAAACTACATTTACACACTACACAAAATAAACAATACGAAAGTTAAGGAAACCAAAAGACCGGAATACATTCTCTTCCGCAGCCAACACCCGGATAAGCAGGGATTAACACCAAGCAAACATCAAGCAGAAAATAATATGTTAATCAAGAAACTACCAAGTAGCAAACCACACCCTCACCAATATTAGGGCAAGCTACTTTGTATAAATAGGAAACTCTGCACTCCCTTACATGGATGAGGTTACCTTGTTGGGTAAAGAAACACCTGCAGGCAAATAACCAGAGAGCCCAAAGACGCCACTGTTCAACCCTCAGCTGCAAATGTTCTCTTCTAATGGCATCTTCCTTTTGTCCCTCACTTAGTGGCTCTATGCTCCTGTATTGAGGGAGTGTTCACCTCTTAAGTTACTCATAAAGATTGGGTCAGTATATCCTGGTCAAAAAAGCAATTGTGGATTTTTCTCCCCCAAATACAGAGCCTTCAAAGGGGCTTCCTTGGCCTGCTTTGTGTGACTAGAAAAAGTGAGAGGGTGGGACCAAGGCAGGGACCCTTGTGTAGCAAGGAGGAGCAGACCACCTCCCACAGACTCAGTGTGGCTAAACAGATTTTTCCGCTTTGGTCTAATGCAGGGGTCCCCAACGGGTGGGTTCTACTTTTTTTTTTTTTTAATTTGATTTATATGCCTCCCTTCTCCGGAGACTCAGGGCGGTTTACAATGCGTTAAGCAATAGCCTTCATACTTTTGTATATTTTTACAAAGTCAGCTTATTGCTCCCACAAACTGGGTCCTCAATTTACCTACCTTAGAAAGGATGGAAGGCTGAGTCAACCTTGAGCCTGGCAAGATTCGAACTTACTAATTGCAGACAACTGGAGTTAAATTACAATGCATTAGTCTGCTGAGCTATCCAGGCTCCTACTTACCCTTACTACTGGTTCGCAATGGGATCGCGTGTGCACCAAGCTTCTGCTCATGCACAGAAGCTTTTGCGCATGTGCAGATCGTCTATGACAACATTCGGGTGGGCGGAGGCTGCGCCCGGTTTTACTACCAGTTCGCAAGAACCGGTCCAAACCGGGGGCAACCCACCACTGGTCCCCAACCCCAGGGCCATGGCCCACTACCTGGCTGTGATCCTTTCAGAACCCGGCCACGGAAGTGGCAGACGAATGTGAATGTGCACACATCCCCACTTGCTCAAGCAGCAGGCGACCTCGTACGTGTGCACTTGCCCGCTGCACACATAGGACCATCCCAGTGGTGGGATTCAAATAATTTAACAACCGGTTCTCTGCCCTAATGATTTCTTCCAACAATCAGTTCACCAAACTGCTCAGAAAGTTAACAGCCGGTTCTCCCGAAGTGGTGCGAACTGGCTGAATCCCACCACTGGACCATCCCCTCTTCCCCCCTCCCCCGCCGGTCTGCAAAGCTGAAAAGGTTGGGGAATTCTGGTCTAGTAGTTAAGGCACCAGGCTAGAAAGTGGGAAACTAAGTTCTAGTTCTGCCTTAGCCATGAAATCCAGCTGGGTGACTTTGGGCCAGTTTCTTTCTTTCTTTTTCTTTTCTTCTTCTTTTTCTTTTTTTCTCTTTCTTTCTTTCTTTCTTTCTTTCTCTTTCTTTCTCTCTCCCTCCCTCTCTCCCTCCCTCTCACTCTCTTGCTCTTGCTCTCGTTCTCTCTCCACCTCACCTCACAGGGTTGTGCAGAGCTTCGGTGGTGCAGCGGACTAAAGTGCTGTTAAGTGCTAGCAATTAGCTGCCAGCTGCCTGCAATTAGTGCAAGTTTGAATCTCACCAGGCTCAAGGTTGACTCAGCCTTCCATCCTTTCGAGGTAGATAAATTGAGGACCCGGATTGTGGGGGCAATAGCCGACTTTGTATAAAACAACACCACTTAGGGGGGGCCGAAAGCCCTAATAAGCAGGTATATACAAAAAAGTATGCAGGCTATTGCTATAATGCATTGTAAGCCGCCCTGAGTCTACGGAGAAGGGCGGCATATAAATTGGACTAATAAATAAATAAATGAATTGTGGAGAAAATATGAGGAGGAAGGTTGTGTTGGATAAGTTTGACATCTTGAGTTATTTGTAAAATTAATAAAGGCAGATTGCAAATAAATGTTTTGTAGAAAACATGGAATAAAGAGGCAGCCTTCAGCTCAGACTGAATAAGTTTTAGGAGAAAGCAGGAAGCAACTTTTACTTCCCAATTATTGTAACTGGCTGGGTTTTTCTACACAGAAGTTTCTGCTATCAGGAAAAAAAATCCCTCTTCCTCTTTTCCTCCCTATCTTTTCTTCCTTCCAGGTTCTTTCTTTACAATGTGTGCCAAAGGCAGGGATCATTTGGCTCCTACGATTCTTGAAACAGTTCCAAGAACCTTTAGACTGAGGAGGAAAGTGCAAATACTTTAAAGCAAGAGTTAAGCTCACAGATTACAGCTTCAGTTTCTGTGGCCAAGGACCAAACTGGACAAGGCAGCAACACTATGGAGAAGCTGGAACTTGTTTCCTCTCCATGCTAAAACTTTCCAGTAGTTCATACATCAGTTTTGATTGTTCGGCTCCAAATGGTAAGAGGTCACACTTTCAGGGTTTTTTCCCTGTAAAATTTCAACTGCATTTGCAAGGAGTTGCAAAAAGAAGCAGCTTAGAAAAGAATATTTGTATCTCAAAGTTGAATTGTAGATGTCCTTAGTACTCTCTGAGCTTAGCTCTTTTCTTGAATTACCAAACTAGGTAACATCATCAGTGCAGCAAACTCAGAAAGCACCAAAGAGAACCTCCCCTCCACAAGAAGAAGCTTGGAAGCGACCACCATTTGGTTATATGTGTTTTGAAATGAATTGGGACAATAAAGCTTTTTAGGGTATGGATCTTAGAAGGATAGTGCATGAATGTATTAGTTTCCTTGTTTTTGAAATGAAGTGCTTGCACATCAACAGTGGGAAGAATTAGGAGGTCTTGGTGCACTCTGAGCTTAGAGATGGTTCAATTATTTGACTACCGGGGTCTGCAACCTTAAAAACTCAAAAGAGCCATTTGGACCCATTTCCCACAGAAAAGAAAACACAGGGAGCCTCAAAACCTGGGTGGGTGTGGCCAACTCAATGTCACTCATTCCCACCCAGTCACATGACACGCACACCAGCAACACCTACCCAGGTTTTGTGGCTTCCAGTGTTTTCTGTGGGAAACAGGTCTCTCTCTCTCCCTCCCCCTCCCTCCCTCTTTCTCCCCCCCTCCCCCCTCATCTCATCTCATCTGATCTCTCATCTCTCTCAGGGCAGGCGAGGAGTGATTGGAAGGGGAGGGTGAGGGGTATTGCCAGCCAGTGGTGGGTTCAGCCAATAGGGAGCCACAGCAGGGGAACGAAAGAGCCGCATGTGGCTCCAGAGCCATGGGTTGCTGACACCTGGACTAGGCAACATTATCAATATGACCGAGTATGGGTAAGGAAATGTCTGCAAGCAAACAACCAAGCTCAGAGTGCACCAAACACTCCACGGCTCAACCCTGAGTTATACTCTCTTCTATTGGAAGTGGGGAATGTATACACTTCTGCAGCTAATGCTAATATGCTGTACCAATAATATGCTCTGGCTGATGCAGTTCTGGTCCAGTTCAATTTCCTATAATTTCCCTTCTCTCTGCCTTGTTGGAGCATTAACAATGTCTTCCTTAAGTAACCCTCAAGTTTTGGGAGAATTACTGCTACATACTCATTCAACGATCACTCATTCTGTAACCAAAGTAACAGTGGCACCGAATGAGGGATATTTACGACAGATCCTCATAGTTTTGATCATCCCTGCGATCATGTGGTCATGATTTGGGTGCTTGGTGACTGGCTCGCAATTATGACGTCACTATATCTCGCAGCTATGGGACTCCCATCTGCAACTTTCACTGACAGCATCTGACAAGGAAAGTCGATGGGGAAGCCAGCTGGAGGTAGCAAAGGGCTTTATAATTTGTTTAACAACAGCAACCAGAATTGCTGCCGGTATGCAGCATGGTCACATGATGCCATGCTTTACAATCATATCACTTAGTGACGGGTTACCATTGTTAAGCAAGGACTACCTGTGTTCTGGCTTCACTATACAAGTATCTTACAGTTTGCATTATGGAAATAGTAATAGTTGCCACCTATTATTAAATTGTTGTTGATACAATAAGGTCCAAATTCTTGGAAGCTTCAGAGTTTATCCATTGTCACCTAGCCATGTCTTCTACCTCATTGAGTCCCCCAAATCTCTTTTTCCCAAAATCCCTTCTCAGAAACCCCCATGAAGAGTCTATACTTACATCTGTAGCTTTCTTTTCAGCTTGCTCCAATTTCTCCTGGGCATCCTTGAGAGCTTCAGAGTACTTATCCAGCTCATCTTCTGTTCCTTTCAACTTCTTCTGCAAAGCCATCAGCTCATCCTCCATCTACCCAGAGATCAAAGTTAGCCATTAAGACAACATTTCTCAAATTTCTAACATCATGCTGGCTGGGGAATTCTGGGAATTATATCAGGGGTGAAATTCAGCAGGTTTTGACAGGTTCTGGAGACCCGGTTGCGGACATTTTGAGCAGTTCGGAGAACCGGCAAATACCATCTCTGGCTGGCCCCAGAGTGGGGTGGGAATGGAGATTTTGCAATATCCTTCCTCCAGAAGTGGGGAGGGAATGGGGATTTTGCAGTATCCTTCCCTGGAGTGGGGTGGGAATGGAGATTTTGCAATATCATTCTCCCATAAGTATTTATTTATTTATTTATTTATTTATTTATTTATTTATTTATTTATTTATTATTTATTTATTAAATTTATATACCGCCCTACTCCTGAAGGACTCAGGGCGGTGAACAGCCAAAAGATAAAATACACAGTGAGGAGGGAATGGGGATTTTGCAATATCCTTCCTCCAGAAGTGGGGAGGGAATGGGATTTTGCAGTATCCTTCCCCTGCCACACCCACCAAGCCACACCACGCCCACCAAGCCACGCCCACAGAACCAGTAGTAAAAAAAATTAGATTTCACCACTGAATTTCATACACACACACACACACACACACACACACACACACACACACACACTCAATGCTTTGTTTTTGCTTTGGGTCTATTAACATTCATTTATTGATAGTGATCTTTTTGCATGTGTGAATATTATTTCTCTTCAACAGTAAGCCTGATATGTATTGGGCAAATTATGCCTCTCCATGAAAATTAATACACAGTTACATGGGAGAAAGATACGTTTCAGGTGCAATCTATAAGGTATCTTCTTACTTTTGCTTGTCATCGCTTCTAAAATAACAAATTTCTTTCCAATTCTGACCCCAGGATACCCCTTTTGCTCAGCCCCTTCAATAGAAGACTTCCAAACATCTTGAAAGAGCTAGCAAAATGAAAACTGTGTTTCTATAATAGCCATCAGCTTCCCTTTGGCAATTGAAGAAATATTACAGATGATGATTTTGATGTCGGGTTCATTTATTAAGCTAGATCGTAATGTAGTTCAGTTTAGGGTTAGTATAGTGTGTGAACCCAGCCACTGTTGTTTGTTGAACAATCCATAATTATCTGGTTTGCAGACAGTGCTAACCAGCAGATGAATTCACATTCTACTAAGACAAAATCAAACTACAGTATAGCTTAATATTATTAGCAGTTGCATACACATACATTCGTACATGCTAATCCAAATCCAAGTAAATGACATCATAGCTAGATTGATTTGGATTATCATATTGTATGCATAATCCCATGTATTTATGCTATATGTAAATGATTTGTATGGCTGAGACTAGGTTCACCCATTGCATTAACCCCTAACCTGCTTGTGCCCTAGGATCTTGCACGAAATCAGCTATTTTTGGAGTGTAAACCATGGTGAGCCTATTTAAGCGTGGTTTATTTTGTAGGCCATAGTTAATCAAACAATAGCTTCATTAGCTCAAAGTGAGACTTGATTTGGCTACTTACAGGGTCATTTTTTCCAAGCCGTTCCTTTAGAATGAGCGGCCAAAATATGCTCCTTTCTTATCTTAATGGCACTCGCTCTCCTTCCACTTTCCCATATAAATCCATATTGCTTCCTGAAAGCAGCTATTTATATCACGCTGAGCACGCTCTGAGTGTCAGTTTGTCCCTCTACTGAAGAGAATTTCTGTTATCTAGTGACTGGCTGGTGATAATGTGTCAGGCTGTTCCTTGGCTTCTGAGCGCTGGGAAAGAATGCTTT
The DNA here is from genome assembly GCF_059756535.1 of Pantherophis guttatus. Classification (NCBI taxonomy): domain Eukaryota; kingdom Metazoa; phylum Chordata; class Lepidosauria; order Squamata; family Colubridae; genus Pantherophis; species Pantherophis guttatus. The sequence continues at coordinate 23,167,956 of NC_142063.1, read as the reverse complement.
GTCCTCCATCTTCTGATAGGCTAGGAAAATTTGACCCTACATGCAAAGAAGTACCCCTCACTGAACCAGTTCAGGTTTGGGGCTGATGCCATACTCAAAATGCTACTTAAATGCTCTATATTTTAGTCAGGTTTATTTAGGAGACTTCAGATTCTGTTCTAGAAATTTGTCCAGTCCCTCCTTTTCCCAAGACTGCTCCAGCGATGAAGAAGAAAGCAAAGTGGACACTGGGCACCCTAAAGATACATCACACTTTTTCAAAAGTTCTCAAACAATGAAGCACATTAATAGCTAAGCTCATACATTGCTCTAAGCCAGGGGTCTCCAACCTTGGCAACTTTAAGACTTGTGGATTCCAACTCCCAGAATTCCTCAGCCAGCTTCTGGAAGTTGAAGTCCACAAGTCTTAAAGTTGCCAAGGTTGGAGACCCCTGCTCTAAGCCATAATTCAAGGTTTGTGAGTAAGCCAGAATGGCTAAGATATAGACTAAGTGACACATACTTAGTGTCAAATGTGACACATACTAAGTGACACATACTAAGTGACAAATCATGGTGTTCAGCCCACAAGCCAGAATGAAACAAATGACATCATCTGTTTATGCAATAGGTGAAGTTCTCATTGCCAAAATCAGAAAATGGGAAATGGAAGAACATCTGAAGCCTATTCTTGGACTTGGAAATATTCAATTCCTACACAGTGGAGCCTGTATCTGTATGCTGTTCATAGGAATAATTTTGTGAGAAGTGGTTTGCCTGGCCTGAACCCATTTGGGCCAGCTGTATCCATTTGAATAGGACAACATATATCAGGTCTGAATCCATGTCCAGTTCTGTAAATTTACAGCAGTTCATTTGGCTCAAGAAGCTACACGGAGCTGATAGCTGGAACAGTCGAAACATCCATCAGGAGTTGAGAAGGAAGCAACGGCTTCATCCTAGCAACATTTTAGTTGCGTTGTAGAGGGAAAGTAACACAGCCCCCACCAGCCATGCCAGAGTCCTGGCCCCAAAGGTCAACATTAAACCCAGATAACGAGCAATCTGTGCTCTCCCTCTGTTACAGAAGTTACAAATAAGCACTTCTTAATCCTCCTTCCATCGTATCAGCCATGACCTCATCCATCCTCACAGAAAATATGAGACAGCTGTTCAGTGTCCCTTCAGTCCTTTCAAACAGTTTGTTTAGGAAAACTGAGGGCAGGGTAGGCAGAGTAAATGGGATGTTTCAGAATAATTCCCTGTTCTAGAGGAAATACGTTATACCTAAAAATGAAAAATTGTAACAGTGTTTGTCTAATTACCAAGAACAATCTGGTATTGATGAACACGAGGGATGACTTTATCTCCGCCTTAAACTTCCTGAGGGTGTGCAGCACTCCCCCACACATTTATCTGAGAGTAAGCCCCACTTATAAAGGGAAATCTGCGTCCCCTCAGCCTTGAGTCTCTAACATGGAAATGACACAATTGAACAAGCCCTGCTTTTGAATAATAACAGACTTGGAAGGGACCTTGGAGTTCTTCTAATCTAGTCCAACCCTTACTCAAGCAGGAAGCCCCATACCATGTCAGACAAATAGTTGTCCAATCTCTTCTTAAACACCTCTAATATTGGAGCACTCACAACTTCTGAAGGCAAGTTGTTCCACTGGTTAATTGTTCTCACTGTCAGGAAATTTTTCCTTAGTTCTAGGTTGCTTTTCTCCTTGATTAATGTCCATCCATTGCTTCTTGTTCTGCTTAGAGGTGTTTTGGAGAATAGGTTGACCCCCCCCTTCTTTGTGGCAGCCCCTTAGATATTGGAAGACAGCTAACATGTCACCCCCGAGTCCTTCTTTGCATTAAACTACCCAAATGGAAAAGCTCTATAAGGAAGACCCAAGTATTTACTCCAGCAATTGTACCACAACCAATACATACAACTCTGGCCACACCTAGCACATTCAAAAAGCACGCACAAATACCCTGCAAACAATGCACACTCGTCCACATCACACCCAGACCCTTCACCTGCTTGCACTTGTCCTCAGCTGCTTTCTTGTCCGCCTCAGCCTGTTCCGCTCGGTCAATGGCATTCTCCTTGTCCAGTTTCAGCATCTGCATCTTCTTCTTGATGGCTTCCATCTTTGCGGTTTGGAGTAAAGGTGGCTTCAGGTGCTTTTTATGTAGAAGAGAGAAGGTGAAGGCTAGCCTTCAGTTGGAGGCTGCGTGGAGAGAAATGGGCACTTCAGCAAGTGAAGATAAAGTTCTCGGAGAGATTTCTCGCTGTGGTAGGCTACAGTTCTGATTGTGTCCCCGGTGGCTCCCTCTTCTTTTCACAGGCAACCTTTCTAAGAGATAAGTTGGAACCCAGTCAGTCCTGGCATCTTTAGTGCTCAGGGATCACCTTATTTGGGCCTCAGCTTCTTTAAAGAAAGAAAAGCACTGTTTCCATTTTTAACCTTCCAGGAGGAGCAAAAGAGAACACAGGGGCTGGAGAGAAAACTCATCCGCCATTGTCAAGCAGTCAAAAGAAAGTTTGGCTTCAGGGAAGCAACTGAACTTTCTAGAAATTCAGAATAGGCACTCCAGGTCAAGGATGAGACAAATTTGTCCTTCTAGGAGGACAGATTTGTGGTCAGGACAGTCTTTGGATCCAAAATAAGAAGAGAGCCCAGGGTGGTGTAATGATTAAAAGTGCTGGACCACGGCCAAGGAGACTCCGGTTCTTTTTTGTCTTCAGCCATGGAAGACAGATGATTTTGGATCAGCCACTTTCTCAAAGGAATTTTATTATGAGGAAAAACAAAAGGAGGAATCATTAGGTAAAGGTAAAGATTTCACTCGCACCTATGTGCTAGTCATTCCCGACTCTAGGGGGCGATGCTCATCTCCATTTCAAAGCCAAAGAGCCAACACTGTCCAAAGACGTCTCCGTGGTCATGTACCCAGCATGACTAAACACCAAAGGTGCATGGAACGCTGTTACCTTCCCACCAAAGGTGGTCCTTATTTTTCTACTTGCATTTTTTACGTGCTTTCGAACTGCTAAGTTTGCAGAAGCTGGGACAAGTAACAGGAGCTCACCCCATTATAGGGCACTAGGGATTCAAACTGCCGAACTGCCGACCTTTCGATCGACAAGCTCAATGTCTTAGCCACTGAGCCACTGCGTCCCTCTAATCATTAGGTACACCTCCTTAAATTCCTGAATAAAATAAAAGCAAGCAGGCTCCAAAAAATAATAATGGTTCTAGCTTCTTCCATGATGCTGGGTGGCTACTTCAGGGGTTCAGTCCAGTCCAACCTCTTCTTAAAAATTCCTGGTAGCCAAAGAATGCCTTGTTTTGCATGAATCATAGCATGGCACACATCTGAAGCACTCACCAATGATGTGGGTGTTATGAGTGACATACATAGCAAGGGATGGGTCTTATATTACAAGTTTGCAGTTGCCATTTTGACCCTTTTTACTCTCCCTCCCTTCTTGTGGGACCCTCCCATTTCCAAATTAGCGGTGGTCAGGTCACGATAAAACTGAATTTTATTTCATCTACATTTAAATCTAATTACAGGGAGTCCTTAACTTATGACCGGTTGCTTTTCAAAGTTACAATAAACCCCCCAAAAAGCTACTTTACAACCTGGTTTCAAACTTCCAATATCAGCCCCCACCCCCCACCCCCAATCACATGACTGCATTTTGGGTACTTGGCAAGCAGCCCATCTGTTGCAACTCTCCGCATTCACATGACTGAAATTTACAACGGTTTTGCTAGAAACCGGTGCTTACTTCGGGTTTCTAGCCTAACCACCCGGTAACAACAAACAGTGGATTCACTTAACAGTTGTGGCGTTTGCTTAGTCATTGCAGGGGTTTGCTTAACAATTGCCACAAGAAACATTGTAAAGTTGGGTCCAGTCACCGTGATGATGTGCTTTATGACCATCACGACTTACAATGGTTATGGTCATAAGTCAAGGACTGCCCGTAAAAGCAAATAAAATTGGTTAATTGATTTAAAGGCCTGCACAAAAAAAATTGGGTCACATGCAAAATAACACACGGGCAGTAATTTTCCACAGTCTCGTATTTATATCTGGGGATTTCAAGGGGTTCTGCTAGCAGCCTTCTAGAAATATAATTACTGCCAACTCAAATGAGTTGCTAAAATTATCCATTTTCATATAATTATGACAGCTGCAGTTTTCGAAATCAGCAAAAAAGGAAGTGGTTAATTCCTCTTAATATGTCAGGTGGGTGAGTTTTCCATGTGTATCCTAAGATAAAGGATCTAAGTAGGATGTATGATAAATCATTGGCTGTTATTGGAATTGAAAATGTTCATCTGCTGTGTTTTTAATCTATGTTATCAGAATTATTGTTCTGTTCTTAGAAAACTATGAGCCTCGATTGCACCACAGGGTTTTTTTTTTTAATTTAGCACTGATTCTGCTGCATATTAGCTTCTGGCCTTAAGGCAGTCCTCAATTTACCCACAATTGGTACCAGAATTTCCATTGCAAAGCAAAGTGGTTGTTAAGAGAGTCCTACCCAATGCTATGAGCTCTTTTGCCACCGTTGTTAAGTCAGTCATTGAAGTTGTTAAATGTATACAGTCATTAAGTGAATCTGGCTTCTTTTTGTTTGTCGAAAGCCAGCTGGGAAGGTCGCAAAGGACAAACATGTGACCACGGGATACTGCAACTGTTGTAAAAACGTGTCAATTGCAAAGTGCCTGAATTATGATCACGTGACTTTGAGGATGCTTTGACAAGGACCGGTCATAAGTCATATTTTTCAGTGCCATTATAACTTTGAATGGTTGCTAAATGAATGATTTTAAGTTGAGGATTATCTAGGTCAGTGGTGTCAAATGCAATTTCATTGAGGGCCGCAGAAGGGTTGTGTTTGACCTTGGGGGGACTGGGGGGGCGTGGTCAGGGTGGATGAGGCCAGCATGACCTCACTCATGTTGGGGGGGGCACCTGTGGTGGCCAAAGCACTCTGCTAGTGAAAACAGGCACTGGAGCGCCATTTTCGGCTGGGACGGCCTCCTGCAACATTCTGCCAGCGAAAACCGAGCTCGGGAGGGCCGCGTGCTGGTAGAGGCACGGCGGGCTGGTCCTTCACTGTTTCCAGGGTGCCCCATGGTCCAGATCTAAGCACCCTGCCAGCTGGATCCGGCTCACGAGCCTTGAGTTTGACATCCCTGATCTAGGTATTTAATTATAGGGTTCAGTTTCTAAGGATCCCTGTATAGCATGCACATCTGCAGTCACGTCTAAAAGCTATGGATTGCCTCTCCCTATTTTCTATTAAGCTCTGTAAAAAAAAAAAAGGAAGTATCTATTGATTGTATCTGTAATAACGTAGGGAAAAAAGATCCTTTCTACTGTCAGTAAGACTTTATCATGGGAATTTTCATTGCATCTTGCGTCACCATTTCTGCAAATCATGGAGAATACTTGGCATGAATTGCAAACCAGAATTAGTCCAGGAGAAATTAGATAACACTTTAAAAAATGCTCTTGAGTGTAAGAAGCCCAAATGTTTCTTGGGTTTTGAAACAGGCCAGGTTTTAAGATGTCTCTTTTAGGAATCCAGTTCTTTGGGGGGGGGGGGAATTGTAGGAAACTGGCATATAAATGAGAAATTGTCCTACAAATAAATACATTTCCAGTTGCTCCAAATAGCTTTACTGTCCCGAAATGGATCTTGCTATTGTGGGATTTCCGAAGCCGCCTTTGCCAGTCCATTGTGTCCACAACAGATACTGCTGGGCCAGACAACACAAGTGGAACTCTGCTTGGAAACTCAGTGGAAATTAGATCCATCCCACAGGAACTGATGAGACCCTCGTCCATAACCTTGTATGGCAAACTTTGAGGGGTGTAGAGTGAAAGACAAAGCTTTGCAGGACAAGGCAGTGACAGGCAAAAGACAAGAACCAGACAGAGATTTGGCAGCCTGTGAACGAGAAACAGTTGTTGGTTATTAGAATCCAGGTATGAATCCATCTTGTAGACTAGTCTTTTGATGTCTTTCAGATGCGTGAGGACCACAACTCTCAAAGATTCCCAGCTTGCATGGCCAAAGCCATTTCTGGGAGCGGCAATCCTCCCCAATATATCCAAAACAAAGCAATGGATGGAAAGTAATCAAGGAGAGAACCAACTTAGAAATAAGGAGAAGTTTCCTGACAGAACAATTAATCAGTGGAACGACTTGCCTTCAGAAGTTGTGGATGCTAAAACACTGGAGGTTTTTAAGAAGAGATTGGAGAGCCGTTTGTCTCAAATGGTATATAGGCTCTCCTGCTTGAGCAGGAGGTTAGACTAGAAGACCTCCCAAGGTCCCTTCCAACTCTGTTATTCTGTTACTCTGTTGTTCAAAGTATCCCAGAATGTAGAATGTGAGTCTAGGACAGCTCAAGGAAATTTTGAAGTTGGAAGACAGTAGGTCCTGCCAGTCACAGTTAATGAACATTAAATATATATATATACTCTTGGAATACAGGTCTATTTAAAAGCTCAAATTTGGTATTGTGCATGTTCAGTCTGCAGTTTTCAGGGCTTCTATGATAGCATGATTTCTGGCATAGAATTGCAAACATGGCATACTTGAAGGGCAGACAGTTGGTGAATGAGTTTTCATAATCAAAGAGACAAATTATATGATTTCTCAGGTTGGAGACGGCCAATTATAGAGAGGATTCAGGGAGTTTCTTTTCTTTCCCTCATGTTTCCCATTTGCAGCATAAGGCCAATGCAAATTTATAAACCTTTTACTCTGGCCCTGTAGTTAAAAACATGTGATCTGCTCATAAATATCTATGAACAGCCAATAAGTGTCCTGGGGGACTCTGGAAAGACAGTCTCCTATTATTACTTTGTTAGGCTACTTTTGAGGACATCCTGAAAACTCTGAGCTTATACTGTTGACACCAGTCTTATTGTACCACACAGGAGGCCAAGCATATGCTCCATAAGCAGCTCAAAGAGGTTTACAGCAGGGGAGAAATGCTAGCAGTTCGGGCCGGTTCGGCTGAACTGGTAGGAAAAACTGCTACTGGTTCGCTGAACCTGTAGTAAAAAAAGTAAAAAAAAAAAAAGTTCCGAAGATCAGCTGAGCAATGTGCGATCGTCGTAACTTTTTTAAAAAAAACTTTTAAAGCATTTTTTTACTACTGGTTCTCTGGAACCGGTACTTAAAAATGCTTTTAAAAAGTACAAAAAAAAAGGTTCTGATGATTGTGCGCCACAGCTGTGATCGTTGGAACTTTTTTTTTTACTTTTTAAAGCATTTTTTTACTACTGGTTCAGATTTCACCACTGGTTTACAGTACTTAATTTACCTGCCCTCCTGCCCGTCTGTTTCTTTTCCTCCTCCTCCTTCTCTCACTTCAGGTGTCAAAGGAGATACAAGGAGTTCTGGTTCCTGCACTACTGATGGCCTCAACCATTGTTATTTGATGCCATTGTAGCATGTCTTTATTTTTATTTTATTTATTTATTTATTTGTCAAGCATGTATAAGATAACAGATATAAGTATAAGCATGATTATTAATATAGGAAATGGATACGAATGAATGGGGACAGTAGGACAGAGATGGTAGGCACGTTGTTGCGCTTATGCACACCCCTTACAGACCTCTTAGGAATGGGGTGCGGTCAACAGTAGACAGTCCAGTGGTACGATGCTACTGGTTCACCCCAGTTCAGGCGATCCACCATGTTTTACTCCTCACTTTTCAAGTTGCCTTTCCTGTTGCACAAGCTTAATGACCAGAGCTTTTTTCTAAATTTGCTCTTAACCGTGTTTTCTATTGTTGTTTCAACAGGCAAACTCAGATCTTTTTCTTCAGGACTGATTGTTTCCTTATAACACCTTCATTCTATCCCTAAAATGGGAATCCAAGGGATAAAATAAACCTAGACTGTTCATCCCACGTATACCATCTTATCTTGGGGCCAGGATATTTGAAGGAACTGCCTGTTATGTCCACCTGGTCCACCAGAGCTGAAAGGCAGGGCATGTTACAAGTCTCATCAATTAGGAATGTACCCGGTTTTCCCCCAAAATAAGACATTCCCTGATAATAAGCCCAATCGGGCTTTTGAGGGCATGGCAATAAGGCCAAGCGCTTATTTCAAGGTTCAAAAAAATATAAGACAGGGTCTAATTTTGGGGGAAACACGGTACATCTGGTGGGACCGTGAAACAGGGCCTTCTAGGTGGTGGCCCCTTGTTTAATAGAAAATAGTTACCCCCAAGGTACAGTTGGTCTCACCCTGTTGTTTTTCCAAAGGTGCTAAAGTGTGGTTTTGCCAGCAGGCTTGGGGACCATGAATGGAACCAGTCACGTGGTTGATCTGTTTGTGTTGTTGCTGTCCTAGGGGTGGTGTGGTATTTTAATGTCTTTTTTATTATATGGTGTGTGTGTGTTTTTAATATGGTGAGCATCCAGTCCCCTATGTGTGAGTTTGGTGGCTATGTAAATTTGTTAAATAATAACAAAATAAATATCTCAGTAGGCAGGAATAAGGTTTCATTAGATGAGCAACTCAAATAGTTAGAAGAACCATCTCTGACTCTCATAGGCTGACTCAGATTATTTCCGTTTCCATCACTCTTCATTTCAGCTGTATTTCTGTATTTAGTTATTTGTGTCCTGCCCTTATTACTTTTACAAATAGCTCAAGGTGGAAAACATATCCAACACACCTTGCTCCTCTTGTTTTCCCCACAACAACAACCCTGTGAGGTGGGTTGGATTGAGAGAGAGGGATTTGCCCAAAGTCACCCTACTGGCTTTCTTAGCTAAGGCAAGACTTGAACTCACAGGCTCCTGCTTTCTGGCTTGGTGCCTTAACCACTAGAGCAAACTGGCCCTCAGATACAACCTAGAGAACATTTTTCATTATTAATGCAGTTATGAATTGAACAATGAATGTGTTTGATACACCTCCACACATCCTACTCACTGGTTACACCATCAATAGTGGATCAAGTCATTTCCAGGGGTGGATCGGACCGGATCGCCCGATCCGGTAGCGATGGCAGCGGGTAGTTCAGAAAACCAGTAGCAAAAATCCCTCCCCACCCCCATGCCCAGCTGAGCCACGCAATCATCAGAAGCTTTTTATTTTATTTTTAAAAGCATTTTTTCTATAACCTCTTCGGCTGAAAAAATGCTTTTAAAAGTAAAAAGAAAAGCCTCTGCCGATCAGGCAAGTCAGCTGGGATCAACAGAGGCTTTTAAAAGCATTTTTTCTACAACTTCTTCGGCTGAAAAAATGCTTTTAAAAGTAAAAAGAAAAGCCTGTGCCGATCAGGCAAGTCAGCTGGGATCATCAGAGGCTTTTAAAAGCATTTTTTCTACAACCTCTTTGGCTGAAGAGGTTGTAGAAAAAAATGGTTTTAAAAGTAAAAAAAAAAAAGTTGGCCACGCCCACTCAGTCATATTACACACACCCCACCAAGCCACGCCCACAGAACCGGTAGTAACAAATTTTACATTTCACCACTGGTCATTCTCCACATTGGCAAGTTGCTAATATCTCAAGGAACCTCATCATCAACCAACTGTTTATCTGTTGCTTGTGAATTCTTACAACAGGGGGAGCCTACGAGCTAAAAACA